>NC_136653.1:6912725-7295225 GCF_949748355.1 Melanostigma gelatinosum
GTAACTAAAAAAATATTTTTTTTTCCAAAGTAACTAAAAAAAATTTTTTTTTTCCAAAGTAACTAAAAATTTTTATTTTTCCAAAGTAACTAAAAAATTTTTTTTTTTCCAAAGTAACTAAAAAAATATATTTTTTTCCAAAGTAACTAAACAAATATTTATTTTTCCAAAGTAACTAAAAAATAATTATTTTTCCAAAGTAACTAAAAAAATATTTTTTTTTCCAAAGTAACTAAAAAAAATTTTTTTTTCCAAAGTAACTAAAAAAATATTTTTTTTTCCAAAGAAACTAAAAAAATATTTTTTTTTCCAAAGTAACTAAAAAATATTTTTTTTTCCAAAGTAACTAAAAAAAATTTTTTTTTCCAAAGTAACTAAAAAATTTTTTTTTTTCCAAAGTAACTAAAAAAATTTTTTTTTTTCCAAAGTAACTAAAAAATATATATTTTTTTCCAAAGTAACTAAAAAAGTAACTTTTTTTCCAAAGAAACTAAAAAATATTTTTTTTTCCAAAGTAACTAAAAAAATATTTTTTTTCCAAAGTAACTAAAAAAATATTTTTTTTTCCAAAGTAACTAAAAATTTTTTTTTTCCAAAGTAACTAAAAAAATATTTTTTTTCCAAAGTAACTAAAAAAAATTTTTTTTTCCAAAGTAACTAAAAAAATTTTTTTTTTCCAAAGTAACTAAAAAAATATTTTTTTTCGAAAGTAACTAAAAAAATATTTTTTTTTCCAAAGTAACTAAAAAATAATTTTTTTTTCCAAAGTAACTAAAAAATATTTTTTTTTTCCAAAGTAACTAAAAAAATATTTTTTTTTCCAAAGTAACTAAAAAAATTTTTTTTTCCAAAGTAACTAAAAAATATTTTTTTTCCAAAGTAACTAAAAATTTTTTTTTTTCCAAAGTAACTAAAAAAATAATTTTTTTTCCAAAGTAACTAAAAAAATATTTTTTTCCAAAGTAACTAAAAATAATTTTTTTTTTCCAAAGTAACTAAAAAATATTTTTTTTTCCAAAGTAACTAAAAAAATATTTTTTTTTCCAAAGTAACTAAAAAAATATTTTTTTTCAAAGTAACTAAAAAAATATTTTTTTTTCCAAAGTAACTAAAAAAATATATTTTTTTCCAAAGTAACTAAAAAAATTTTTTTTTTCCAAAGTAACTAAAAAAATTTTTTTTTCCAAAGTAACTAAAAAATATTTTTTTTCCAAAGTAACTAAACAAATATTTCTTTTTCCAAAGTAACTAAAAAATTTTTTTTTTTCCAAAGTAACTAAAAAAATAATTATTTTTCCAAAGTAACTAAAAAAATATTTTTTTTTCCAAAGTAACTAAAAAAATTTTTTTTTTCCAAAGTAACTAAAAAAATTTTTTTTTTCCAAAGAACTAAAAAAAATTTTTTTTTCCAAAGTAACTAAAAAATATTTTTTTTCCAAAGTAACTAAAAAATATTTTTTTTTCCAAAGTAACTAAAAAAATATTTTTTTTCCAAAGTAACTAAAAAAAATTTTTTTTTTCCAAAGTAACTAAAAAAATTTTTTTTTCCAAAGTAACTAAAAAAATATTTTTTTTCCAAAGTAACTAAAAAAATATTTTTTTTCCAAAGTAACTAAAAAAATATTTTTTTTCCAAAGTAACTAAAAAAATATTTTTTTTCCAAAGTAACTAAAAAAGTTACTTTTTTTTCCAAAGTAACTAAAAAAATATTTTTAATTTTTTCCAAAGTAACTAAAAATATATTTTTTTTCCAAAGTAACTAAAAAATATTTTTTTTCCAAAGTAACTAAAAAATTTAACTAATTTTTTTTCCAAAGTAACTAAAAAAAAATTTTTTTTTCCAAAGTAACTAAAATTTTTTTTTTTTCCAAAGTAACTAAAAAAAATTTTTTTTTCCAAAGTAACTAAAATTTTTTTTTTTTTCCAAAGTAACTAAAAAAGTAACTTTTTTTCCAAAGTAACTAAAAAAATATTTTTTTTTCCAAAGTAACTAAAAAAGTAACTTTTTTTCCAAAGTAACTAAAAAATTTTTTTTTTTCCAAAGTAACTAAAAAACTAAATTTTTTCCAAAGTAACTAAAAAAATAATTTTTTTTCCAAAGTAACTAAAAAAATATTTTTTTTTCCAAAGTAACTAAAAAAATAATTTTTTTTCCAAAGTAACTAAAAAAATATTTTTTTCCAAAGTAACTAAAAAAATATTTTTTTTTCAAAGTAACTAAAAAAAAAAATTTTTTCCAAAGTAACTAAAAAATTTTTTTTTTTCCAAAGTAACTAAAAAAGTAACTTTTTTTCCAAAGAAACTAAAAAAGTAACTTTTTTTCCAAAGAAACTAAAAATATTTTTTTTTCCAAAGTAACTAAAAAAATATTTTTTTTCCAAAGTAACTAAAAAAATATTTTTTTTCAAAGTAACTAAAAAATATTTTTTTTTCCAAAGTAACTAAAAAAAAAAATTTTTTCCAAAGTAACTAAAAAAGTAACTTTTTTTCCAAAGAAACTAAAAAAATATTTTTTTTTCCAAAGTAACTAAAAAAATATTTTTTTTTCCAAAGTAACTAAAAAAATTATTTTTTTTCCCAAAGTAACTAAAAAAAATTTTTTTTTTCCAAAGTAACTAAAAAAAATTTTTTTTTCCAAAGTAACTAAAAAAATTTTTTTTTTTCCAAAGTAACTAAAAAATTTTTTTTTTTTCCAAAGTAACTAAAAAAATATTTTTTTTTCCAAAGTAACTAAAAAAATATTTTTTTTTCCAAAGTAACTAAAAAAATATTTTTTTTTCCAAAGTAACTAAAAAAATATTTTTTTTTCCAAAGTAACTAAAAAAATATTTTTTTTTCCAAAGTAACTAAACAAATATTTCTTTTTCCAAAGTAACTAAAAAAATAATTTTTTTTCCAAAGTAACTAAAAAAATATTTTTTTTCCAAAGTAACTAAAAAAATATTTTTTTTTCCAACGTAACTAAAAAAATATTTTTTTTTTCCAAAGTAACTAAAAAAATATATTTTTTTCCAAAGTAACTAAAAAAATATTTTTTTTTCCCAAAGTAACTAAAAAAATATTTTTTTTTCCAAAGTAACTAAAAAAATTTTTTTTTTTCCAAAGTAACTAAAAAAATATTTTTTTTTCCAAAGTAACTAAAAAAATATTTTTTTTTCCAAAGTAACTAAAAAAGTAACTTTTTTTCCAAAGTAACTAAAAAAGTAACTTTTTTTCCAAAGAAACTAAAAAAATATTTTTTTTTCCAAAGTAACTAAAAAAATATTTTTTTCCAAAGTAACTAAAAAAATATTTTTTTTTCCAAAGTAACTAAAAAAATATTTTTTTTTCCAAAGTAACTAAAAAAATATTTTTTTTTCCAAAGTAACTAAAAAAATATTTTTTTTCCCAAAGTAACTAAAAAAATATATTTTTTTCCAAAGTAACTAAAAAAGTAACTTTTTTTCCAAAGTAACTAAAAAAGTAACTTTTTTTCCAAAGAAACTAAAAAAATATTTTTTTTTCCAAAGTAACTAAAAAAAATTTTTTTTCCAAAGTAACTAAAAAAAAATTTTTTTTTCCAAAGTAACTAAAAAAATATTTTTTTTTCCAAAGTAACTAAAAAAATATTTTTTTTTCCAAAGTAACTAAAAAAATATTTTTTTTTCCAAAGTAACTAAAAAAGTAACTTTTTTTCCAAAGTAACTAAAAAAGTAACTTTTTTTCCAAAGAAACTAAAAAAATATTTTTTTTTCCAAAGTAACTAAAAAAATATTTTTTTTCCAAAGTAACTAAAAAAATATTTTTTTTTCCAAAGTAACTAAAAAAATTCTTTTTTTCCAAAGTAACTAAAAAATAATTTTTTTTTCCAAAGTAACTAAAAAAATAATTTTTTTTCCAAAGTAACTAAAAAAATAATTTTTTTTCCAAAGTAACTAAAAAAATATTTTTTTTTCCAAAGTAACTAAAAAATATTTTTTTTTTCCAAAGTAACTAAAAAAATATATTTTTTTCCAAAGTAACTAAAAAAATATTTTTTTTTCCAAAGTAACTAAAAAAATATTTTTTTTTCCAAAGTAACTAAAAAAATATTTTTTTTCCCAAAGTAACTAAAAAAATATATTTTTTTCCAAAGTAACTAAAAAAGTAACTTTTTTTCCAAAGTAACTAAAAAAGTAACTTTTTTTCCAAAGAAACTAAAAAAATATTTTTTTTCCAAAGTAACTAAAAAAATATTTTTTTTTCCAAAGTAACTAAAAAAATATTTTTTTTTCAAAGTAACTAAAAATATATATTTTTTTCCAAAGTAACTAAAAAAATATTTTTTTTCCCAAAGTAACTAAAAAAATATTTTTTTTTCCAAAGTAACTAAAAAAATATATTTTTTTTCCAAAGTAACTAAAAAAATATTTTTTTTTCCAAAGTAACTAAAAAAATATTTTTTTTTCCAAAGTAACTAAAAAAGTAACTTTTTTTCCAAAGTAACTAAAAAAGTAACTTTTTTTCCAAAGAAACTAAAAAAATATTTTTTTTTCCAAAGTAACTAAAAAATATTTTTTTTCCAAAGTAACTAAAAAAATATTTTTTTTTCCAAAGTAACTAAAAAAATATTTTTTTTTCCAAAGTAACTAAAAAAATATTTTTTTTTCCAAAGTAACTAAAAAAATATTTTTTTTCCAAAGTAACTAAAAAAGTAACTTTTTTTCCAAAGAAACTAAAAAAATATTTTTTTTTCCAAAGTAACTAAAAAAATATTTTTTTTCCAAAGTAACTAAAAAAATATTTTTTTTTCCAAAGTAACTAAAAAAATTCTTTTTTTCCAAAGTAACTAAAAAATAATTTTTTTTTCCAAAGTAACTAAAAAAATAATTTTTTTTCCAAAGTAACTAAAAAAATATTTTTTTTTCCAAAGTAACTAAAAAATAATTTTTTTTTTCCAAAGTAACTAAAAAATATTTTTTTTTTCCAAAGTAACTAAAAAAATATTTTTTTTTCCAAAGTAACTAAAAAAATATTTTTTTCCAAAGTAACTAAAAAAATATTTTTTTTTCCAAAGTAACTAAAAAAATATTTTTTTTTCCAAAGTAACTAAAAAAATATTTTTTTTTCCAAAGTAACTAAACAAATATTTCTTTTTCCAAAGTAACTAAAAAAATATTTTTTTTCCAAAGTAACTAAAAAAATATTTTTTTTTCCAAAGTAACTAAAAAAAAATTTTTTTTTCCAAAGTAACTAAAAAAAATTTTTTTTTCCAAAGTAACTAAAAAATATATTTTTTTTTCCAAAGTAACTAAAAAAAATTTTTTTTTCCCAAAGTAACTAAAAAAATATTTTTTTTTCCAAAGTAACTAAAAAAATATTTTTTTTTCCAAAGTAACTAAAAAAGTTACTTTTTTTCCAAAGTAACTAAAAAAATATTTTTTTTTCCAAAGTAACTAAAAAAATATTTTTTTTTCCAAAGTAACTAAAAAATATATATTTTTTTCCAAAGTAACTAAAAAAGTAACTTTTTTTCCAAAGAAACTAAAAAAATAATTTTTTTTCCAAAGTAACTAAAAAAATATTTTTTTTCCAAAGTAACTAAAAAAATATTTTTTTTTCCAAAGTAACTAAAAATTTTTTTTTTTCCAAAGTAACTAAAAAAAATTTTTTTTTTCCAAAGTAACTAAAAAATTTTTTTTTTTCCAAAGTAACTAAAAAAATTTTTTTTTCCAAAGTAACTAAAAAAATAATTTTTTTTCCAAAGTAACTAAAAAAATATTTTTTTTTCCAAAGTAACTAAAAAATATTTTTTTTTTTCCAAAGTAACTAAAAAATATTTTTTTTTTCCAAAGTAACTAAAAAAATATTTTTTTTTCCAAAGTAACTAAAAAAATATTTTTTTCCAAAGTAACTAAAAAAATATTTTTTTTTCCAAAGTAACTAAAAAAATATTTTTTTTTCCAAAGTAACTAAAAAAATATTTTTTTTTCCAAAGTAACTAAAAAAATTTTTTTTTTTCCAAAGTAACTAAAAAAATATATTTTTTTCCAAAGTAACTAAACAAATATTTCTTTTTCCAAAGTAACTAAAAAAATATTTTTTTTTCCAAAGTAACTAAAAAAATAATTATTTTTCCAAAGTAACTAAAAAAATATTTTTTTTTCCAAAGTAACTAAAAAAAATTTTTTTTTTCCAAAGTAACTAAAAAAAATTTTTTTTTCCAAAGAAACTAAAAAAAAAATTTTTTTTCCAAAGTAACTAAAAAAATATTTTTTTTCCAAAGTAACTAAAAAAATATTTTTTTTCCAAAGTAACTAAAAAAATATTTTTTTTTCCAAAGTAACTAAAAAAAATTTTTTTTTTTCCAAAGTAACTAAAAAAAAATTTTTTTTTCCAAAGTAACTAAAAAAAATATTTTTTTTCCAAAGTAACTAAAAAAATATTTTTTTTCCCAAAGTAACTAAAAAAATATTTTTTTTTCCAAAGTAACTAAAAAAATATTTTTTTTTCCAAAGTAACTAAAAAAGTTACTTTTTTTCCAAAGTAACTAAAAAAATATTTTTTTTTCCAAAGTAACTAAAAAAATATTTTTTTTTCCAAAGTAACTAAAAAATATATTTTTTTTCCAAAGTAACTAAAATTTTTTTTTTTTTTTCCAAAGTAACTAAAAAATTTTTTTTTTTTCCAAAGTAACTAAAAAATTTTTTTTTTTTCCAAAGTAACTAAAAAAAATTTTTTTTTTCCAAAGTAACTAAAAAAGTAACTTTTTTTCCAAAGTAACTAAAAAAATAATTTTTTTTCCAAAGTAACTAAAAAAGTAAATTTTTTCCAAAGTAACTAAAAAAATATTTTTTTTTCCAAAGTAACTAAAAAAAATTTTTTTTTTCCAAAGTAACAAAAAAAATTTTTTTTTTTCCAAAGTAACTAAAAAAGTAACTTTTTTTCCAAAGTAACTAAAAAATTATTTTTTTTCCAAAGTAACTAAAAAAGTAAATTTTTTCCAAAGTAACTAAAAAAATAATTTTTTTTCCAAAGTAACTAAAAAAATATTTTTTTTTCCAAAGTAACTAAAAAAATAATTTTTTTTCCAAAGTAACTAAAAAAATATTTTTTTCCAAAGTAACTAAAAAAATATTTTTTTTTCAAAGTAACTAAAAAATTTTTTTTTTTTCCAAAGTAACTAAAAAAATTTTTTTTTTTCCAAAGTAACTAAAAAAGTAACTTTTTTTCCAAAGAAACTAAAAAAATATTTTTTTTTTCCAAAGTAACTAAAAAAATATTTTTTTTCCAAAGTAACTAAAAAAATATTTTTTTTTCAAAGTAACTAAAAAATATTTTTTTTTCCAAAGTAACTAAAAAAAAAAAAAATTTTCCAAAGTAACTAAAAAAGTAACTTTTTTTCCAAAGAAACTAAAAAAATATTTTTTTTTCCAAAGTAACTAAAAAAATATTTTTTTTTCCAAAGTAACTAAAAAAATTATTTTTTTTCCCAAAGTAACTAAAAAAAATTTTTTTTCCAAAGTAACTAAAAAAAATTTTTTTTTTCCAAAGTAACTAAAAAAATATTTTTTTTTCCAAAGTAACTAAAAAAATATTTTTTTTTCCAAAGTAACTAAAAAAATATTTTTTTTTCCAAAGTAACTAAAAAAATATTTTTTTTTCCAAAGTAACTAAAAAAATATTTTTTTTTCCAAAGTAACTAAAAAAATATTTTTTTTTCCAAAGTAACTAAAAAAATATTTTTTTTCCAAAGTAACTAAACAAATATTTCTTTTTCCAAAGTAACTAAAAAAATAATTTTTTTTCCAAAGTAACTAAAAAAATAATTATTTTTCCAAAGTAACTAAAAAAATATTTTTTTTTCCAAAGTAACTAAAAAAAATATTTTTTTTCCAAAGTAACTAAAAAAATATTTTTTTTTCCAAAGTAACTAAAAAAATATTTTTTTTTCAAAGTAACTAAAAATATATATTTTTTTCCAAAGTAACTAAAAAAATATATTTTTTTCCAAAGTAACTAAAAAAATATTTTTTTTTCCAAAGTAACTAAAAAAATATTTTTTTTTCCAAAGTAACTAAAAAAATATTTTTTTTCCAAAGTAACTAAAAAAATATTTTTTTTTCCAAAGTAACTAAAAAAGTAACTTTTTTTCCAAAGTAACTAAAAAAGTAACTTTTTTTCCAAAGAAACTAAAAAAATATTTTTTTTTCCAAAGTAACTAAAAAAAATTTTTTTTCCAAAGTAACTAAAAAAATATTTTTTTTTCCAAAGTAACTAAAAAAATATTTTTTTTTCCAAAGTAACTAAAAAAATATTTTTTTTTCCAAAGTAACTAAAAAAATATTTTTTTTCCCAAAGTAACTAAAAAAATATATTTTTTTCCAAAGTAACTAAAAAAGTAACTTTTTTTCCAAAGTAACTAAAAAAGTAACTTTTTTTCCAAAGAAACTAAAAAAATATTTTTTTTTCCAAAGTAACTAAAAAAATATTTTTTTTCCAAAGTAACTAAAAAAATATTTTTTTTTCCAAAGTAACTAAAAAAATTTTTTTTTTCCAAAGTAACTAAAAAAATTTTTTTTTTCCAAAGTAACTAAAAAAATTTTTTTTTTCCAAAGTAACTAAAAAATTATTTTTTTTCCAAAGTAACTAAAAAAATAATTTTTTTTCCAAAGTAACTAAAAAAATATTTTTTTTTCCAAAGTAACTAAAAAATAATTTTTTTTTTCCAAAGTAACTAAAAAATAATTTTTTTTTCCAAAGTAACTAAAAAAATATTTTTTTTTCCAAAGTAACTAAAAAAATATTTTTTTCCAAAGTAACTAAAAAAATATATTTTTTTCCAAAGTAACTAAAAAAATATTTTTATTTCCAAAGTAACTAAAAAAATATTTTTTTTTCCAAAGTAACTAAAAAAAATTTTTTTTTCCAAAGTAACTAAAAAAATATTTTTTTTTCCAAAGTAACTAAACAAATATTTCTTTTTCCAAAGTAACTAAAAAAATATTTCTTTTTCCAAAGTAACTAAAAAAATAATTATTTTTCCAAAGTAACTAAAAAAATATTTTTTTTTCCAAAGTAACTAAAAAAAATATTTTTTTTCCAAAGTAACTAAAAAAAAAAAAAATTTCCAAAGAAACTAAAAAATTTTTTTTTTTTCCAAAGTAACTAAAAACATTTTTTTTTTCCAAAGTAACTAAAAAAATTTTTTTTTTTCCAAAGTAACTAAAAAAAATTTTTTTTTTCCAAAGTAACTAAAAAATTTTTTTTTTTTCCAAAGTAACTAAAAAAAATATTTTTTTTTCCAAAGTAACTAAAAAAATATTTTTTTTTCCAAAGTAACTAAAAAAATATTTTTTTTTCCAAAGTAACTAAAAAAATATATTTTTTTCCAAAGTAACTAAAAAAGTTACTTTTTTTCCAAAGTAACTAAAAAAATATTTTTTTTTCCAAAGTAACTAAAAAAATATTTTTTTTTCCAAAGTAACTAAAAAAAATTTTTTTTTTCCAAAGTAACTAAAAAATTATTTTTTTTTCCAAAGTAACTAAAAAAATATTTTTTTTTCCAAAGTAACTAAAAAAAATTTTTTTTTCCAAAGTAACTAAAATTTTTTTTTTTTTTCCAAAGTAACTAAAAAAGTAACTTTTTTTCCAAAGTAACTAAAAAAAATTTTTTTTTCCAAAGTAACTAAAAAAGTAACTTTTTTTCCAAAGTAACTAAAAAAATAATTTTTTTTCCAAGTAACTAAAAAAGTAAATTTTTTCCAAAGTAACTAAAAAAATATTTTTTTTTCCAAAGTAACTAAAAAAAAAAAAAAAATTCCAAAGTAACTAAAATTTTTTTTTTTTTTCCAAAGTAACTAAAAAAGTAACTTTTTTTCCAAAGTAACTAAAAAATTTTTTTTTTTTCCAAAGTAACTAAAAAAGTAACTTTTTTTCCAAAGTAACTAAAAAAATATTTTTTTTTCCAAAGTAACTAAAAAAGTAACTTTTTTTCCAAAGTAACTAAAAAAAATTTTTTTTTTCCAAAGTAACTAAAAAAGTAACTTTTTTTCCAAAGTAACTAAAAAAATAATTTTTTTTCCAAAGTAACTAAAAAAGTAAATTTTTTCCAAAGTAACTAAAAAAATAATTTTTTTTCCAAAGTAACTAAAAAAATATTTTTTTTTCCAAAGTAAATAAAAAAATAATTTTTTTTCCAAAGTAACTAAAAAAATATTTTTTTCCAAAGTAACTAAAAAAAATTTTTTTTTTCAAAGTAACTAAAAAAAAATTTTTTTTTCCAAAGTAACTAAAAAATTTTTTTTTTTCCAAAGTAACTAAAAAAGTAACTTTTTTTCCAAAGAAACTAAAAAAGTAACTTTTTTTCCAAAGAAACTAAAAAAATATTTTTTTTTTCCAAAGTAACTAAAAAAATATTTTTTTTCCAAAGTAACTAAAAAAATATTTTTTTTTCAAAGTAACTAAAAAATATTTTTTTTTTCCAAAGTAACTAAAAAAAATTTTTTTTTTCCAAAGTAACTAAAAAAGTAACTTTTTTTCCAAAGAAACTAAAAAATATTTTTTTTTCCAAAGTAACTAAAAAAATATTTTTTTTTCCAAAGTAACTAAAAAAAAAATTTTTTTTCCCAAAGTAACTAAAAAAAATTTTTTTTTTCCAAAGTAACTAAAAAAATATTTTTTTTTCCAAAGTAACTAAAAAAATTTTTTTTTCCAAAGTAACTAAAAAAAATTTTTTTTCCAAAGTAACTAAAAAAATTTTTTTTTTTCGAAAGTAACTAAAAAAATATTTTTTTTCCAAATTAACTAAAAAAATATTTTTTTTTCCAAAGTAACTAAAAAAATATTTTTTTTTCCAAAGTAACTAAAAAAATAATTTTTTTTCCAAAGTAACTAAAAAAATATTTTTTTTTCCAAAGTAACTAAAAAAATATTTTTTTTTCCAAAGTAACTAAAAAAATATTTTTTTTTCCAAAGTAACTAAAAAAATATTTTTTTTTCCAAAGTAACTAAAAAAGTAACTTTTTTTCCAAAGTAACTAAAAAAAATTTTTTTTTTCCAAAGTAACTAAAAAAATATTTTTTTTTCCAAAGTAACTAAAAAATATTTTTTTTCCAAAGTAACTAAAAAATATTTTTTTTTCCAAAGTAACTAAAAATATATATTTTTTTTCCAAAGTAACTAAACATTTTTTTTTTCCAAAGTAACTAAAAAATTTTTTTTTTTCCAAAGTAACTAAAAAATTTTTTTTTTTTTCCAAAGTAACTAAAAAAAAATTTTTTTTTCCAAAGTAACTAAAAAAGTAACTTTTTTTCCAAAGTAACTAAAAAAATATTTTTTTTTCCAAAGTAACTAAAAAAGTAACTTTTTTTCCAAAGTAACTAAAAAAATAATTTTTTTCCAAAGTAACTAAAAAAGTAAATTTTTTCCAAAGTAACTAAAAAAATATTTTTTTTTCCAAAGTAACTAAAAAAGTAACTTTTTTTCCAAAGTAACTAAAAAAAAAAAATTTTTTCCAAAGTAACTAAAAAAGTAACTTTTTTTCCAAAGTAACTAAAAAAATAATTTTTTTTCCAAAGTAACTAAAAAAGTAAATTTTTTCCAAAGTAACTAAAAAAATAATTTTTTTTCCAAAGTAACTAAAAAAATATTTTTTTTTCCAAAGTAACTAAAAAAATATTTTTTTTTCCAAAGTAACTAAAAAAATATTTTTTTCCAAAGTAACTAAAAAAAATTTTTTTTTTCAAAGTAACTAAAAAAAAATTTTTTTTTCCAAAGTAACTAAAAAAATATTTTTTTTTCCAAAGTAACTAAAAAAATATTTTTTTTCCAAAGTAACTAAAAAAATATTTTTTTTTCCAAAGTAACTAAAAAAATATTTTTTTTTCCAAAGTAACTAAAAAAATATTTTTTTTTCCAAAGTAACTAAAAAAATATTTTTTTTTCCAAAGTAACTAAAAAAGTAACTTTTTTTCCAAAGTAACTAAAAAAAAAATTTTTTTTCCAAAGTAACTAAAAAAATATTTTTTTTTCCAAAGTAACTAAAAAAATATTTTTTTTTCCAAAGTAACTAAAAAAATATTTTTTTTTCCAAAGTAACTAAAAAAATATATTTTTTTCCAAAGTAACTAAACATTTTTTTTTTTCCAAAGTAACTAAAAAATTTTTTTTTTTTCCAAAGTAACTAAAAAATATATTTTTTTTTCCAAAGTAACTAAAAAATTTTTTTTTTTTCCAAAGTAACTAAAAAAGTAACTTTTTTTCCAAAGTAACTAAAAAAATATTTTTTTTTCCAAAGTAACTAAAAAAGTAACTTTTTTTCCAAAGTAACTAAAAAAATAATTTTTTTTCCAAAGTAACTAAAAAAGTAAATTTTTTCCAAAGTAACTAAAAAAATATTTTTTTTTCCAAAGTAACTAAAAAAATATTTTTTTTTCCAAAGTAACTAAAAAAATATTTTTTTTTCCAAAGTAACTAAAAAAATATTTTTTTTTCCAAAGTAACTAAAAAAGTTACTTTTTTTCCAAAGTAACTAAAAAAATATTTTTTTTTCCAAAGTAACTAAAAAAATATTTTTTTCCAAAGTAACTAAAAAAAAAAATTTTTTTCCAAAGTAACTAAAAAAATTTTTTTTTTCCAAAGTAACTAAAAAAATTTTTTTTTTCCAAAGTAACTAAAAAAATATTTTTTTTTCCAAAGTAACTAAAAAAATATTTTTTTTCCAAAGTAACTAAAAAAATATTTTTTTTCCAAAGTAACTAAAAAAATATTTTTTTTTCCAAAGTAACTAAAAAATATATTTTTTTTCCAAAGTAACTAAAAAAAAAATTTTTTTCCCAAAGTAACTAAAAAAATTTTTTTTTTCCAAAGTAACTAAAAAAAAAATTTTTTTTCCAAAGTAACTAAAAAAATATTTCTTTTTCCAAAGTAACTAAAAAAATATTTTTTTTTCCAAAGTAACTAAAAAAATATTTTTTTTCCCAAAGTAACTAAAAAATATTTTTTTTCCAAAGTAACTAAAAAAGTTACTTTTTTTCCAAAGTAACTAAAAAAATATTTTTTTTTCCAAAGTAACTAAAAAAAAATTTTTTTTTCCAAAGTAACTAAAAAAAAAAAAAAATTTCCAAAGTAACTAAAATTTTTTTTTTTTTTCCAAAGTAACTAAAAAATTTTTTTTTTTTCCAAAGTAACTAAAAAATTTTTTTTTTTCCAAAGTAACTAAAAAAATTTTTTTTTTCCAAAGTAACTAAAAATTTTTTTTTTTTCCAAAGTAACTAAAAAAATATTTTTTTTTCCAAAGTAACTAAAAAAATATTTTTTTTCCAAAGTAACTAAAAAAATATTTTTTTTCCAAAGTAACTAAAAAAATATTTTTTTTTCCAAAGTAACTAAAAAAATATTTTTTTTTCCAAAGTAACTAAAAAAATATTTTTTTTTCCAAAGTAACTAAAAAAAATTTTTTTTTCCAAAGTAACTAAAAATTTTTTTTTTTTTCCAAAGTAACTAAAAAAATATTTTTTTTTCCAAAGTAACTAAAAAAATTATTTTTTTTCCCAAAGTAACTAAAAAAAAAAATTTTTTTCCAAAGTAACTAAAAATTTTTTTTTTTTTCCAAAGTAACTAAAAAAATATTTTTTTTTCCAAAGTAACTAAAAAAATAATTTTTTTTCCAAAGTAACTAAAAAAATATTTTTTTTTCCAAAGTAAATAAAAAAATAATTTTTTTTCCAAAGTAACTAAAAAAATATTTTTTTCCAAAGTAACTAAAAAAAATTTTTTTTTTCAAAGTAACTAAAAAAAAATTTTTTTTTCCAAAGTAACTAAAAAATTTTTTTTTTTCCAAAGTAACTAAAAAAGTAACTTTTTTTCCAAAGAAACTAAAAAAGTAACTTTTTTTCCAAAGAAACTAAAAAAATATTTTTTTTTTCCAAAGTAACTAAAAAAATATTTTTTTTCCAAAGTAACTAAAAAAATATTTTTTTTTCAAAGTAACTAAAAAATATTTTTTTTTTCCAAAGTAACTAAAAAAAATTTTTTTTTTCCAAAGTAACTAAAAAAGTAACTTTTTTTCCAAAGAAACTAAAAAAATATTTTTTTTTCCAAAGTAACTAAAAAAATATTTTTTTTTCCAAAGTAACTAAAAAAAAAATTTTTTTTCCCAAAGTAACTAAAAAAAATTTTTTTTTCCAAAGTAACTAAAAAAATATTTTTTTTTCCAAAGTAACTAAAAAAAATTTTTTTTTCCAAAGTAACTAAAAAAAATTTTTTTTCCCAAAGTAACTAAAAAAATTTTTTTTTTTCGAAAGTAACTAAAAAAATATTTTTTTTCCAAATTAACTAAAAAAATATTTTTTTTTCCAAAGTAACTAAAAAAATATTTTTTTTTCCAAAGTAACTAAAAAAATAATTTTTTTTCCAAAGTAACTAAAAAAATATTTTTTTTTCCAAAGTAACTAAAAAAATATTTTTTTTTCCAAAGTAACTAAAAAAATATTTTTTTTTCCAAAGTAACTAAAAAAATATTTTTTTTTCCAAAGTAACTAAAAAAGTAACTTTTTTTCCAAAGTAACTAAAAAAAATTTTTTTTTTCCAAAGTAACTAAAAAAATATTTTTTTTTCCAAAGTAACTAAAAAAATATTTTTTTTTCCAAAGTAACTAAAAAAATATTTTTTTTTCCAAAGTAACTAAAAATATATATTTTTTTTCCAAAGTAACTAAACATTTTTTTTTTCCAAAGTAACTAAAAAATTTTTTTTTTTTCCAAAGTAACTAAAAAATTTTTTTTTTTTTCCAAAGTAACTAAAAAAAAATTTTTTTTTCCAAAGTAACTAAAAAAGTAACTTTTTTTCCAAAGTAACTAAAAAAATATTTTTTTTTCCAAAGTAACTAAAAAAGTAACTTTTTTTCCAAAGTAACTAAAAAAATAATTTTTTTCCAAAGTAACTAAAAAAGTAAATTTTTTCCAAAGTAACTAAAAAAATATTTTTTTTTCCAAAGTAACTAAAAAAGTAACTTTTTTTCCAAAGTAACTAAAAAAAAAAAATTTTTTCCAAAGTAACTAAAAAAGTAACTTTTTTTCCAAAGTAACTAAAAAAATAATTTTTTTTCCAAAGTAACTAAAAAAGTAAATTTTTTCCAAAGTAACTAAAAAAATAATTTTTTTTCCAAAGTAACTAAAAAAATATTTTTTTTTCCAAAGTAACTAAAAAAATATTTTTTTTTCCAAAGTAACTAAAAAAATATTTTTTTCCAAAGTAACTAAAAAAAATTTTTTTTTTCAAAGTAACTAAAAAAAAATTTTTTTTTCCAAAGTAACTAAAAAAATATTTTTTTTTCCAAAGTAACTAAAAAAATATTTTTTTTCCAAAGTAACTAAAAAAATATTTTTTTTTCCAAAGTAACTAAAAAAATATTTTTTTTTCCAAAGTAACTAAAAAAATATTTTTTTTTCCAAAGTAACTAAAAAAATATTTTTTTTTCCAAAGTAACTAAAAAAGTAACTTTTTTTCCAAAGTAACTAAAAAAAAAATTTTTTTTCCAAAGTAACTAAAAAAATATTTTTTTTTCCAAAGTAACTAAAAAAATATTTTTTTTTCCAAAGTAACTAAAAAAATATTTTTTTTTCCAAAGTAACTAAAAAAATATATTTTTTTCCAAAGTAACTAAACATTTTTTTTTTTCCAAAGTAACTAAAAAATTTTTTTTTTTCCAAAGTAACTAAAAAATATATTTTTTTTTCCAAAGTAACTAAAAAATTTTTTTTTTTTCCAAAGTAACTAAAAAAGTAACTTTTTTTCCAAAGTAACTAAAAAAATATTTTTTTTTCCAAAGTAACTAAAAAAGTAACTTTTTTTCCAAAGTAACTAAAAAAATAATTTTTTTTCCAAAGTAACTAAAAAAGTAAATTTTTTCCAAAGTAACTAAAAAAATATTTTTTTTTCCAAAGTAACTAAAAAAATATTTTTTTTTCCAAAGTAACTAAAAAAATATTTTTTTTTCCAAAGTAACTAAAAAAATATTTTTTTTTCCAAAGTAACTAAAAAAGTTACTTTTTTTCCAAAGTAACTAAAAAAATATTTTTTTTTCCAAAGTAACTAAAAAAATATTTTTTTTTCCAAAGTAACTAAAAAAAAAAATTTTTTTCCAAAGTAACTAAAAAAATTTTTTTTTTTCCAAAGTAACTAAAAAAATTTTTTTTTTCCAAAGTAACTAAAAAAATATTTTTTTTTCCAAAGTAACTAAAAAAATATTTTTTTTCCAAAGTAACTAAAAAAATATTTTTTTTCCAAAGTAACTAAAAAAATATTTTTTTTTCCAAAGTAACTAAAAAATATATTTTTTTTCCAAAGTAACTAAAAAAAAAATTTTTTTCCCAAAGTAACTAAAAAAATTTTTTTTTTCCAAAGTAACTAAAAAAAAAATTTTTTTTCCAAAGTAACTAAAAAAATATTTCTTTTTCCAAAGTAACTAAAAAAATATTTTTTTTTCCAAAGTAACTAAAAAAATATTTTTTTTCCCAAAGTAACTAAAAAAATATTTTTTTTCCAAAGTAACTAAAAAAGTTACTTTTTTTCCAAAGTAACTAAAAAAATATTTTTTTTTCCAAAGTAACTAAAAAAAAATTTTTTTTTCCAAAGTAACTAAAAAAAAAAAAAAATTTCCAAAGTAACTAAAATTTTTTTTTTTTTTCCAAAGTAACTAAAAAATTTTTTTTTTTTCCAAAGTAACTAAAAAATTTTTTTTTTTCCAAAGTAACTAAAAAAATTTTTTTTTTCCAAAGTAACTAAAAATTTTTTTTTTTTCCAAAGTAACTAAAAAAATATTTTTTTTTCCAAAGTAACTAAAAAAATATTTTTTTTCCAAAGTAACTAAAAAAATATTTTTTTTCCAAAGTAACTAAAAAAATATTTTTTTTTCCAAAGTAACTAAAAAAATATTTTTTTTTCCAAAGTAACTAAAAAAATATTTTTTTTTCCAAAGTAACTAAAAAAAATTTTTTTTTCCAAAGTAACTAAAAATTTTTTTTTTTTTCCAAAGTAACTAAAAAAATATTTTTTTTTCCAAAGTAACTAAAAAAATTATTTTTTTTCCCAAAGTAACTAAAAAAAAAAATTTTTTTCCAAAGTAACTAAAAATTTTTTTTTTTTTCCAAAGTAACTAAAAAAATATTTTTTTTTCCAAAGTAACTAAAAAAAAAATTTTTTTTCCAAAGTAACTAAAAAAATATTTTTTTTTCGAAAGTAACTAAAAAAATATTTTTTTTCCAAAGTAACTAAAAAAATATTTTTTTTTCCAAAGTAACTAAAAAAATATTTTTTTTTCCAAAGTAACTAAAAAAATATTTTTTTTTCCAAAGTAACTAAAAAAATATTTTTTTTTCCAAAGTAACTAAAAAAATATTTTTTTTTCCAAAGTAACTAAAAAAATATTTTTTTTTCCAAAGTAACTAAAAAAATATTTTTTTTTCCAAAGTAACTAAAAAAGTAACTTTTTTTCCAAAGTAACTAAAACAATTTTTTTTTCCAAAGTAACTAAAAAAGTAACTTTTTTTCCAAAGTAACTAAAAAAATATTTTTTTTTCCAAAGTAACTAAAAAAGTAAATTTTTTCCAAAGTAACTAAAAAAATATTTTTTTTTCCAAAGTAACTAAAAAAATATTTTTTTTTCCAAAGTAACTAAAAAAATATATTTTTTTCCAAAGTAACTAAAAAAATATTTTTTTTTCCAAAGTAACTAAAAAAATATTTTTTTTTCCAAAGTAACTAAAATTTTTTTTTTTTCCAAAGTAACTAAAAACAATTTTTTTTCTTCCAAAGTAACTAAAAAAAATTTTTTTTTTCCAAAGTAACTAAAACAATTTTTTTTTTCCAAAGTAACTAAAAAAGTAACTTTTTTTCCAAAGTAACTAAAAAAATAATTTTTTTTCCAAAGTAACTAAAAAAGTAACTTTTTTTCCAAAGTAACTAAAAAAATAATTTTTTTTCCAAAGTAACTAAAAAAGTAAATTTTTTCCAAAGTAACTAAAAAAATATTTTTTTTTCCAAAGTAACTAAAAAAATATTTTTTTTTCCAAAGTAACTAAAAAAATATATTTTTTTTCCAAAGTAACTAAAAAAAAATATTTTTTTCCAAAGTAACTAAAAAAATATTTTTTTTTCCAAAGTAACTAAAAAAGTTACTTTTTTTCCAAAGTAACTAAAAAAATATTTTTTTTTCCAAAGTAACTAAAAAAATATTTTTTTTTTCCAAAGTAACTAAAAAAAAAAAAAAATTTCCAAAGTAACTAAATTTTTTTTTTTTTTTTTCCAAAGTAACTAAAAAAAATTTTTTTTTCCAAAGTAACTAAAAAATATATTTTTTTTTTCCAAAGTAACTAAAAAAATTTTTTTTTTCCAAAGTAACTAAAAAATTAATTTTTTTTCCAAAGTAACTAAAAAAATATTTTTTTTTCCAAAGTAACTAAAAAAATATTTTTTTTCCAAAGTAACTAAAAAAATAATTTTTTTCCAAAGTAACTAAAAAAATATTTTTTTTTCCAAAGTAACTAAAAAAATATTTTTTTTTCCAAAGTAACTAAAAAAAATTTTTTTTCCCCAAAGTAACTAAAAAAAAATTTTTTTTCCAAAGTAACTAAAAAAATATTTTTTTTTCCAAAGTAACTAAAAAAATATTTTTTTTTCCAAAGTAACTAAAAAAATATTTTTTTTTCCAAAGTAACTAAAAAAATATTTTTTTTTCCAAAGTAACTAAAAAAATATATTTTTTTCCAAAGTAACTAAAAAAATATTTTTTTTTCCAAAGTAACTAAAAAAGTTACTTTTTTTCCAAAGTAACTAAAAAAAAATTTTTTTTTCCAAAGTAACTAAAAAAATATTTTTTTTTCCAAAGTAACTAAAAAAAAAATTTTTTTTCCAAAGTAACTAAAATTTTTTTTTTTTTTTCCAAAGTAACTAAAAAATTTTTTTTTTTCCAAAGTAACTAAAAAAATTTTTTTTTTCCAAAGTAACTAAAAAAATTTTTTTTTCCAAAGTAACTAAAAAATTTTTTTTTTTTCCAAAGTAACTAAAAAAATATTTTTTTTTCCAAAGTAACTAAAAAAATATTTTTTTTCCAAAGTAACTAAAAAAATATTTTTTTTCCAAAGTAACTAAAAAAATATTTTTTTTTCCAAAGTAACTAAAAAAATATTTTTTTTTCCAAAGTAACTAAAAAAATATTTTTTTTTCCAAAGTAACTAAAAAAATATATTTTTTTTCCAAAGTAACTAAAAAAAAATATTTTTTTCCAAAGTAACTAAAAAAATATTTTTTTTTCCAAAGTAACTAAAAAAGTTACTTTTTTTCCAAAGTAACTAAAAAAATATTTTTTTTTCCAAAGTAACTAAAAAAATATATTTTTTTTCCAAAGTAACTAAAAAAAAAAAAAAATTTCCAAAGTAACTAAATTTTTTTTTTTTTTTTCCAAAGTAACTAAAAAAAATTTTTTTTTCCAAAGTAACTAAAAAATATATTTTTTTTTTCCAAAGTAACTAAAAAAATTTTTTTTTCCAAAGTAACTAAAAAATTAATTTTTTTTCCAAAGTAACTAAAAAAATATTTTTTTTTCCAAAGTAACTAAAAAAATATTTTTTTTCCAAAGTAACTAAAAAAATAATTTTTTTCCAAAGTAACTAAAAAAATATTTTTTTTTCCAAAGTAACTAAAAAAATATTTTTTTTTCCAAAGTAACTAAAAAAATTTTTTTTTCCCCAAAGTAACTAAAAAAAAATTTTTTTTCCAAAGTAACTAAAAAAATATTTTTTTTTCCAAAGTAACTAAAAAAATATTTTTTTTTCCAAAGTAACTAAAAAAATATTTTTTTTTCCAAAGTAACTAAAAAAATATTTTTTTTTCCAAAGTAACTAAAAAAATATTTTTTTTTCCAAAGTAACTAAAAAAATATTTTTTTTTCCAAAGTAACTAAAAAAGTTACTTTTTTTCCAAAGTAACTAAAAAAAAAAATTTTTTTCCAAAGTAACTAAAAAAATATTTTTTTTTCCAAAGTAACTAAAAAAAAAAATTTTTTTCCAAAGTAACTAAAAAATTTTTTTTTTTTCCAAAGTAACTAAAAAATTTTTTTTTTTCCAAAGTAACTAAAAAAATATTTTTTTTCCAAAGTAACTAAAAAAATTTTTTTTTTCCAAAGTAACTAAAAATTTTTTTTTTTTTCCAAAGTAACTAAAAAAATATTTTTTTTTCCAAAGTAACTAAAAAAATATTTTTTTTCCAAAGTAACTAAAAAAATATTTTTTTTCCAAAGTAACTAAAAAAATATTTTTTTTTCCAAAGTAACTAAAAAAATATTTTTTTTTCCAAAGTAACTAAAAAAATATTTTTTTTTCCAAAGTAACTAAAAAAATTTTTTTTTTCCAAAGTAACTAAAAATTTTTTTTTTTTCCAAAGTAACTAAAAAAGTAACTTTTTTTCCAAAGTAACTAAAAAAATATTTTTTTTTCAAAGTAACTAAAAAATATATTTTTTTCCAAAGTAACTAAAAAAATATTTTTTTTTCCAAAGTAACTAAAAAAATATTTTTTTTTCCAAAGTAACTAAAAAAAAATTTTTTTTTCCAAAGTAACTAAAAAATTTTTTTTTTTTCCAAAGTAACTAAAAAATTTTTTTTTTTTCCAAAGTAACTAAAAAAATATATTTTTTCCAAAGTAACTAAAAAAATATATTTTTTTCCAAAGTAACTAAAAAAATATTTTTTTTTCCAAAGTAACTAAAAAAATATTTTTTTTTCCAAAGTAACTAAAAAAAATTTTTTTTTTCCAAAGTAACTAAAAAAATATTTTTTTTTCCAAAGTAACTAAAAAAATTTTTTTTTTCCAAAGTAACTAAAAAAGTAACTTTTTTTCCAAAGTAACTAAAAAAAATTTTTTTTTTCCAAAGTAACTAAAAAAGTAACTTTTTTTCCAAAGTAACTAAAAAAATATTTTTTTTTCCAAAGTAACTAAAAAAGTAAAATTTTTCCAAAGTAACTAAAAAAATATTTTTTTTTCCAAAGTAACTAAAAAAATATATTTTTTTCCAAAGTAACTAAAAAAATATTTTTTTTTCCAAAGTAACTAAAAAAGTAACTTTTTTCCAAAGTAACTAAAAAAGTAACTTTTTTTCCAAAGAAACTAAAAATATATTTTCTTTTCCAAAGTAACTAAAAAAATATTTTTTTTCCAAAGTAACTAAAAAAATAATTTTTTTTCCAAAGTAACTAAAAAAGTAAATTTTTTCCAAAGTAACTAAAAAAATATTTTTTTTTCCAAAGTAACTAAAAAAATATTTTTTTTTTCCAAAGTAACTAAAAAAATATTTTTTTTTCCAAAGTAACTAAAAAAATATTTTTTTTTCCAAAGTAACTAAAAAATTTTTTTTTTTTCCAAAGTAACTAAAAAAGTTACTTTTTTTCCAAAGTAACTAAAAAAAAATTTTTTTTTCCAAAGTAACTAAAAAAATTTTTTTTTTCCAAAGTAACTAAAAAAATATTTTTTTTTCCAAAGTAACTAAAATTTTTTTTTTTTTCCAAAGTAACTAAAAAATTTTTTTTTTTTCCAAAGTAACTAAAAAAATATTTTTTTTTCCAAAGTAACTAAAAAAATATTTTTTTTCCAAAGTAACTAAAAAAATTTTTTTTTTCCAAAGTAACTAAAAAAATATTTTTTTTTCCAAAGTAACTAAAAAAATATTTTTTTTTCCAAAGTAACTAAAAAAATATTTTTTTTTCCAAAGTAACTAAAAAAAAAAAAATTTTCCAAAGTAACTAAAATTTTTTTTTTTTTTCCAAAGTAACTAAAAAAGTAACTTTTTTTCCAAAGTAACTAAAAAAATATTTTTTTTTCCAAAGTAACTAAAAAAATATTTTTTTTTCCAAAGTAACTAAAAAAATATTTTTTTTTCCAAAGTAACTAAAAAAGTAACTTTTTTTCCAAAGTAACTAAAACAATTTTTTTTTCCAAAGTAACTAAAAAAGTAACTTTTTTTCCAAAGTAACTAAAAAAATATTTTTTTTTCCAAAGTAACTAAAAAAGTAAATTTTTTCCAAAGTAACTAAAAAAATATTTTTTTTTCCAAAGTAACTAAAAAAATATTTTTTTTTCCAAAGTAACTAAAAAAATATATTTTTTTCCAAAGTAACTAAAAAAATATTTTTTTTTCCAAAGTAACTAAAAAAATATTTTTTTTTCCAAAGTAACTAAAATTTTTTTTTTTTTTCCAAAGTAACTAAAAACAATTTTTTTTCTTCCAAAGTAACTAAAAAAAATTTTTTTTTTCCAAAGTAACTAAAACAATTTTTTTTTTCCAAAGTAACTAAAAAAGTAACTTTTTTTCCAAAGTAACTAAAAAAATAATTTTTTTTCCAAAGTAACTAAAAAAGTAACTTTTTTTCCAAAGTAACTAAAAAAATAATTTTTTTTCCAAAGTAACTAAAAAAGTAAATTTTTTCCAAAGTAACTAAAAAAATATTTTTTTTTCCAAAGTAACTAAAAAAATATTTTTTTTTCCAAAGTAACTAAAAAAATATATTTTTTTTCCAAAGTAACTAAAAAAAAATATTTTTTTCCAAAGTAACTAAAAAAATATTTTTTTTTCCAAAGTAACTAAAAAAGTTACTTTTTTTCCAAAGTAACTAAAAAAATATTTTTTTTTCCAAAGTAACTAAAAAAATATTTTTTTTTTCCAAAGTAACTAAAAAAAAAAAAAAATTTCCAAAGTAACTAAATTTTTTTTTTTTTTTTCCAAAGTAACTAAAAAAAATTTTTTTTTCCAAAGTAACTAAAAAATATTTTTTTTTTTTCCAAAGTAACTAAAAAATTTTTTTTTTTCCAAAGTAACTAAAAAATTAATTTTTTTTCCAAAGTAACTAAAAAAATATTTTTTTTTCCAAAGTAACTAAAAAAATATTTTTTTTCCAAAGTAACTAAAAAAATAATTTTTTTCCAAAGTAACTAAAAAAATATTTTTTTTTCCAAAGTAACTAAAAAAATATTTTTTTTTCCAAAGTAACTAAAAAAAATTTTTTTTCCCCAAAGTAACTAAAAAAATTTTTTTTTTCCAAAGTAACTAAAAAAATATTTTTTTTTCCAAAGTAACTAAAAAAATATTTTTTTTTCCAAAGTAACTAAAAAAATATTTTTTTTTCCAAAGTAACTAAAAAAATATTTTTTTTTCCAAAGTAACTAAAAAAATATATTTTTTTCCAAAGTAACTAAAAAAATATTTTTTTTTCCAAAGTAACTAAAAAAGTTACTTTTTTTCCAAAGTAACTAAAAAAAATTTTTTTTTCCAAAGTAACTAAAAAAATATTTTTTTTTCCAAAGTAACTAAAAAAAAAATTTTTTTTCCAAAGTAACTAAAATTTTTTTTTTTTTTTCCAAAGTAACTAAAAAAATTTTTTTTTTCCAAAGTAACTAAAAAAATTTTTTTTTTCCAAAGTAACTAAAAAAATTTTTTTTTTCCAAAGTAACTAAAAATTTTTTTTTTTTTCCAAAGTAACTAAAAAAATATTTTTTTTTCCAAAGTAACTAAAAAAATATTTTTTTTCCAAAGTAACTAAAAAAATATTTTTTTTCCAAAGTAACTAAAAAAATATTTTTTTTTCCAAAGTAACTAAAAAAATATTTTTTTTTCCAAAGTAACTAAAAAAATATATTTTTTTTCCAAAGTAACTAAAAAAAAATATTTTTTTTCCAAAGTAACTAAAAAAAAATATTTTTTTCCAAAGTAACTAAAAAAATATTTTTTTTTCCAAAGTAACTAAAAAAGTTACTTTTTTTCCAAAGTAACTAAAAAAATATTTTTTTTTCCAAAGTAACTAAAAAAATATATTTTTTTTCCAAAGTAACTAAAAAAAAAAAAAATTTCCAAAGTAACTAAATTTTTTTTTTTTTTTTCCAAAGTAACTAAAAAAATTTTTTTTTTCCAAAGTAACTAAAAAATATATTTTTTTTTTCCAAAGTAACTAAAAAAAATTTTTTTTTCCAAAGTAACTAAAAAATTAATTTTTTTTCCAAAGTAACTAAAAAAATATTTTTTTTTCCAAAGTAACTAAAAAAATATTTTTTTTCCAAAGTAACTAAAAAAATAATTTTTTTCCAAAGTAACTAAAAAAATATTTTTTTTTCCAAAGTAACTAAAAAAATATTTTTTTTTCCAAAGTAACTAAAAAAAATTTTTTTTCCCCAAAGTAACTAAAAAAATTTTTTTTTTCCAAAGTAACTAAAAAAATATTTTTTTTTCCAAAGTAACTAAAAAAATATTTTTTTTTCCAAAGTAACTAAAAAAATATTTTTTTTTCCAAAGTAACTAAAAAAATATTTTTTTTTCCAAAGTAACTAAAAAAATATTTTTTTTTCCAAAGTAACTAAAAAAATATTTTTTTTTCCAAAGTAACTAAAAAAAAATTTTTTTTTCCAAAGTAACTAAAAAAATTTTTTTTTTTCCAAAGTAACTAAAAATTTTTTTTTTTTTCCAAAGTAACTAAAAAAATATATTTTTTCCAAAGTAACTAAAAAAATATATTTTTTTCCAAAGTAACTAAAAAAATATTTTTTTTTCCAAAGTAACTAAAAAAATATTTTTTTTTCCAAAGTAACTAAAAAAATTTTTTTTTTTCCAAAGTAACTAAAAAATTAATTTTTTTTCCAAAGTAACTAAAAAAATATTTTTTTTTCCAAAGTAACTAAAAAAATATTTTTTTTCCAAAGTAACTAAAAAAATAATTTTTTTCCAAAGTAACTAAAAAAATATTTTTTTTTCCAAAGTAACTAAAAAAATATTTTTTTTTCCAAAGTAACTAAAAAAAATTTTTTTTCCCCAAAGTAACTAAAAAAAATTTTTTTTTCCAAAGTAACTAAAAAAATATTTTTTTTTCCAAAGTAACTAAAAAAATATTTTTTTTTCCAAAGTAACTAAAAAAATATTTTTTTTTCCAAAGTAACTAAAAAAATATTTTTTTTTCCAAAGTAACTAAAAAAATATTTTTTTTTCCAAAGTAACTAAAAAAATATTTTTTTTTCCAAAGTAACTAAAAAAAAATTTTTTTTTCCAAAGTAACTAAAAAAATTTTTTTTTTTCCAAAGTAACTAAAAATTTTTTTTTTTTTCCAAAGTAACTAAAAAAATATATTTTTTCCAAAGTAACTAAAAAAATATATTTTTTTCCAAAGTAACTAAAAAAATATTTTTTTTTCCAAAGTAACTAAAAAAATATTTTTTTTTCCAAAGTAACTAAAAAAATTTTTTTTTTTCCAAAGTAACTAAAAAAATATTTTTTTTTCCAAAGTAACTAAAAAAAATTTTTTTTTCCAAAGTAACTAAAAAAGTAACTTTTTTTCCAAAGTAACTAAAAAAAATTTTTTTTTTCCAAAGTAACTAAAAAAGTAACTTTTTTTCCAAAGTAACTAAAAAAATATTTTTTTTTCCAAAGTAACTAAAAAAGTAAAATTTTTCCAAAGTAACTAAAAAAATATTTTTTTTTCCAAAGTAACTAAAAAAATATATTTTTTTCCAAAGTAACTAAAAAAATATTTTTTTTTCCAAAGTAACTAAAAAAGTAACTTTTTTCCAAAGTAACTAAAAAAGTAACTTTTTTTCCAAAGAAACTAAAAATATATTTTCTTTTCCAAAGTAACTAAAAAAATATTTTTTTTCCAAAGTAACTAAAAAAATAATTTTTTTTCCAAAGTAACTAAAAAAGTAAATTTTTTCCAAAGTAACTAAAAAAATATTTTTTTTTCCAAAGTAACTAAAAAAATATTTTTTTTTCCAAAGTAACTAAAAAAATATTTTTTTTTCCAAAGTAACTAAAAAAATATTTTTTTTTCCAAAGTAACTAAAAAATTTTTTTTTTTTCCAAAGTAACTAAAAAAGTTACTTTTTTTCCAAAGTAACTAAAAAAAAATTTTTTTTTCCAAAGTAACTAAAAAAATTTTTTTTTTCCAAAGTAACTAAAAAAATATTTTTTTTTCCAAAGTAACTAAAATTTTTTTTTTTTCCAAAGTAACTAAAAAAATTTTTTTTTTCCAAAGTAACTAAAAAAATATTTTTTTTTCCAAAGTAACTAAAAAAATATTTTTTTTCCAAAGTAACTAAAAAAATATTTTTTTTTCCAAAGTAACTAAAAAAATATTTTTTTTTCCAAAGTAACTAAAAAAATATTTTTTTTTCCAAAGTAACTAAAAAAATATTTTTTTTTCCAAAGTAACTAAAAAAAAAAAAATTTTCCAAAGTAACTAAAATTTTTTTTTTTTTTCCAAAGTAACTAAAAAAGTAACTTTTTTTCCAAAGTAACTAAAAAAATATTTTTTTTTCAAAGTAACTAAAAAATATATTTTTTTCCAAAGTAACTAAAAAAATATTTTTTTTTCCAAAGTAACTAAAAAAGTAACTTTTTTTCCAAAGAAACTAAAAAAATATTTTTTTTTCCAAAGTAACTAAAAAAATATTTTTTTTTCCAAAGTAACTAAAAAAAATTTTTTTCCAAAGTAACTAAAAATTTTTTTTTTTTTCCAAAGTAACTAAAAAAATATTTTTTTTTCCAAAGTAACTAAAAAAATATTTTTTTTCCAAAGTAACTAAAAAAATATTTTTTTTCCAAAGTAACTAAAAAAATATTTTTTTTTCCAAAGTAACTAAAAAAATATTTTTTTTTCCAAAGTAACTAAAAAAATATTTTTTTTTCCAAAGTAACTAAAAAAAATTTTTTTTTCCAAAGTAACTAAAAAAATATTTTTTTTTTCCAAAGTAACTAAAAAAATATTTTTTTTTCCAAAGTAACTAAAAAAAATTTTTTTTTTCCAAAGTAACTAAAAAAGTAACTTTTTTTCCAAAGTAACTAAAAAAGTAACTTTTTTTCCAAAGTAACTAAAAAAGTAACTTTTTTTCCAAAGTAACTAAAAAAGTAACTTTTTTTCCAAAGTAACTAAAAAAGTTACTTTTTTTCCAAAGTAACTAAAAAAATATTTTTTTTCCAAAGTAACTAAAAAAGTAACTTTTTTTCCAAAGTAACTAAAAAAGTAACTTTTTTTCCAAAGAAACTAAAAAAATATTTTTTTTTCCAAAGTAACTAAAAAAATATTTTTTTTCCAAAGTAACTAAAAAAATATATTTTTTTCCAAAGTAACTAAAAAAATATTTTTTTTCCAAAGTAACTAAAAAAATATTTTTTTTTCAAAGTAACTAAAAAATATTTTTTTTCCCAAAGTAACTAAAAAAATTTTTTTTTTCCAAAGTAACTAAAAAAGTAACTTTTTTTCCAAAGAAACTAAAAAAATATTTTTTTTTCCAAAGAAACTAAAAAAATATTTTTTTTTCCAAAGTAACTAAAAAAATTATTTTTTTTCCCAAAGTAACTAAAAAAAAAATTTTTTTTCCAAAGTAACTAAAAAAAATTTTTTTTTTCCAAAGTAACTAAAAAAATATTTTTTTTTCCAAAGTAACTAAAAAAAAATTTTTTTTTCCAAAGTAACTAAAAATTTTTTTTTTTTCCAAAGTAACTAAAAAAGTAACTTTTTTTCCAAAGTAACTAAAAAAATTTTTTTTTTCCAAAGTAACTAAAAAAATATTATTTTTTCCAAAGTAACTAAAAAAATATTTCTTTTTCAAAGTAACTAAAAAAATATTTTTTTTTCCAAAGTAACTAAAAAAATATATTTTTTTTCCAAAGTAACTAAAAAAATTTTTTTTTTTTCCAAAGTAACTAAAAAAAATTTTTTTTTTCCAAAGTAACTAAAAAAATTTTTTTTTTTCCAAAGTAACTAAAAAAATTTTTTTTTTTCCAAAGTAACTAAAAAAATTTTTTTTTTCCAAAGTAACTAAAAATTTTTTTTTTTTTCCAAAGTAACTAAAAAAATATTTTTTTTTCCAAAGTAACTAAAAAAAATTTTTTTTTTCCAAAGTAACTAAAACATTTTTTTTTTCCAAAGTAACTAAAAAAGTAACTTTTTTTCCAAAGTAACTAAAAAAGTAACTTTTTTTCCAAAGTAACTAAAAAAATAATTTTTTTTCCAAAGTAACTAAAAATGTAAATTTTTTCCAAAGTAACTAAAAAAATATATATTTTTTTCCAAAGTAACTAAAAAAATTTTTTTTTTTCCAAAGTAACTAAAATTTTTTTTTTTTTCCAAAGTAACTAAAAAAGTAACTTTTTTTCCAAAGTAACTAAAAAAATATTTTTTTTTCCAAAGTAACTAAAAAAGTAACTTTTTTTCCAAAGTAACTAAAAAAATAATTTTTTTTCCAAAGTAACTAAAAAAGTAAATTTTTTCCAAAGTAACTAAAAAAAAATTTTTTTTTCCAAAGTAACTAAAAAAATATATTTTTTTCCAAAGTAACTAAAAAAATATATTTTTTTCCAAAGTAACTAAAAAAGTAACTTTTTTTCCAAAGTAACTAAAAAAGTAACTTTTTTTCCAAAGAAACTAAAAAAATATTTTCTTTTCCAAAGTAACTAAAAAAATATTTTTTTTCCAAAGTAACTAAAAAAATATTTTTTTTTCCAAAGTAACTAAAAAAGTAAATTTTTTCCAAAGTAACTAAAAAAATATTTTTTTTTCCAAAGTAACTAAAAAAATATTTTTTTTCCAAAGTAACTAAAAAAATATTTTTTTTTCCAAAGTAACTAAAAAAATATTTTTTTTTCCAAAGTAACTAAAATTTTTTTTTTTTTCCAAAGTAACTAAAAAAGTTACTTTTTTTCCAAAGTAACTAAAAAAATTTTTTTTTTTCCAAAGTAACTAAAAAATTTTTTTTTTTCCAAAGTAACTAAAAAAATATTTTTTTTTCCAAAGTAACTAAAAAATTTTTTTTTCCAAAGTAACTAAAAAATATTTTTTTTTTCCAAAGTAACTAAAAAAATATTTTTTTTCCAAAGTAACTAAAAAAATATTTTTTTTTCCAAAGTAACTAAAAAAATATTTTTTTTTCCAAAGTAACTAAAAAAATATTTTTTTTTCCAAAGTAACTAAAAAAGTAACTTTTTTTCCAAAGTAACTAAAAAAATATATTTTTTTCAAAGTAACTAAAAAATATTTTTTTTTCCAAAGTAACTAAAAAAATATTTTTTTTTCCAAAGTAACTAAAAAAGTAACTTTTTTTCCAAAGAAACTAAAAAAATATTTTTTTTTCCAAAGTAACTAAAAAAATATTTTTTTTTCCAAAGTAACTAAAAATTTTTTTTTTTTTTCCAAAGTAACTAAAAATTTTTTTTTTCCAAAGTAACTAAAAAAATATTTTTTTTTCCAAAGTAACTAAAAAAATATTTTTTTTTCCAAAGTAACTAAAAAAATATTTTTTTTTCCAAAGTAACTAAAAAATTTTTTTTTTTTCCAAAGTAACTAAAAAAATATATTTTTTCCAAAGTAACTAAAAAAATATTTTTTTTTCCAAAGTAACTAAAAAAATATTTTTTTTTTCCAAAGTAACTAAAAAAATATTTTTTTTTCCAAAGTAACTAAAAAAATATTTTTTTTTCCAAAGTAACTAAAAATTTTTTTTTTTTTTCCAAAGTAACTAAAAAAATATTTTTTTTTCCAAAGTAACTAAAAATTTTTTTTTTTTTCCAAAGTAACTAAAAAAGTAACTTTTTTTCCAAAGTAACTAAAAAAGTAACTTTTTTTCCAAAGTAACTAAAAAAGTAACTTTTTTTCCAAAGTAACTAAAAAAGTAACTTTTTTTCCAAAGTAACTAAAAAAGTAACTTTTTTTTCCAAAGTAACTAAAAAAATATTTTTTTTCCAAAGTAACTAAAAAAGTAACTTTTTTTCCAAAGTAACTAAAAAAGTAACTTTTTTTCCAAAGAAACTAAAAAAATATTTTTTTTTCCAAAGTAACTAAAAAAATATTTTTTTTCCAAAGTAACTAAAAAAATATATTTTTTCCAAAGTAACTAAAAAAATATTTTTTTTTCCAAAGTAACTAAAAAAATATTTTTTTTTCAAAGTAACTAAAAAATATTTTTTTTTCCCAAAGTAACTAAAAAAAATTTTTTTTCCAAAGTAACTAAAAAAGTAACTTTTTTTCCAAAGAAACTAAAAAAATATTTTTTTTTCCAAAGAAACTAAAAAAATATTTTTTTTTCCAAAGTAACTAAAAAAATTATTTTTTTTCCCAAAGTAACTAAAAAAGTAACTTTTTTTCCAAAGTAACTAAAAAAGTAACTTTTTTTCCAAAGTAACTAAAAAAGTAACTTTTTTTCCAAAGTAACTAAAAAAGTAACTTTTTTCCAAAGTAACTAAAAAAGTAACTTTTTTTCCAAAGTAACTAAAAAAATATTTTTTTTCCAAAGTAACTAAAAAAGTAACTTTTTTTCCAAAGTAACTAAAAAAGTAACTTTTTTTCCAAAGAAACTAAAAAAATATTTTTTTTTCCAAAGTAACTAAAAAAATATTTTTTTTCCAAAGTAACTAAAAAAATATATTTTTTTCCAAAGTAACTAAAAAAATATTTTTTTTTCCAAAGTAACTAAAAAAATATTTTTTTTTCAAAGTAACTAAAAAATATATTTTTTTCCCAAAGTAACTAAAAAAATTTTTTTTTCCAAAGTAACTAAAAAAGTAACTTTTTTTCCAAAGAAACTAAAAAAATATTTTTTTTTCCAAAGAAACTAAAAAAATATTTTTTTTTCCAAAGTAACTAAAAAAATTATTTTTTTTCCCAAAGTAACTAAAAAAAATGTTTTTTTTCCAAAGTAACTAAAAAAATATTTTTTTTTCCAAAGTAACTAAAAAATTTTTTTTTTTTCCAAAGTAACTAAAAAAATATATTTTTTCCAAAGTAACTAAAAAAATATTTTTTTTTCCAAAGTAACTAAAAAAATATTTTTTTTTCCAAAGTAACTAAAAAAATATTTTTTTTTCCAAAGTAACTAAAAAAATATTTTTTTTTCCAAAGTAACTAAAAATTTTTTTTTTTTTTCCAAAGTAACTAAAAAAATATTTTTTTTCCAAAGTAACTAAAAAATTTTTTTTTTTTCCAAAGTAACTAAAAAAGTAACTTTTTTTCCAAAGTAACTAAAAAAGTAACTTTTTTTCCAAAGTAACTAAAAAAGTAACTTTTTTTCCAAAGTAACTAAAAAAGTAACTTTTTTTCCAAAGTAACTAAAAAAGTAACTTTTTTTCCAAAGTAACTAAAAAAATATTTTTTTTCCAAAGTAACTAAAAAAGTAACTTTTTTTCCAAAGTAACTAAAAAAGTAACTTTTTTTCCAAAGAAACTAAAAAAATATTTTTTTTTCCAAAGTAACTAAAAAAATATTTTTTTTCCAAAGTAACTAAAAAAATATATTTTTTTCCAAAGTAACTAAAAAAATATTTTTTTTTCCAAAGTAACTAAAAAAATATTTTTTTTTCAAAGTAACTAAAAAATATTTTTTTTCCCAAAGTAACTAAAAAAAATTTTTTTTCCAAAGTAACTAAAAAAGTAACTTTTTTTCCAAAGAAACTAAAAAAATATATTTTTTTTCCAAAGAAACTAAAAAAATATTTTTTTTTCCAAAGTAACTAAAAAAATTATTTTTTTTCCCAAAGTAACTAAAAAAAATGTTTTTTTTCCAAAGTAACTAAAAAAATATTTTTTTTTCCAAAGTAACTAAATAAAAAAAAAAAATTCCAAAGTAACTAAAATTTTTTTTTTTTTTCCAAAGTAACTAAAAAAATATTTTTTTTTCCAAAGTAACTAAAAAAATATTTTTTTTTCCAAAGTAACTAAAAAAATAATTTTTTTTCCAAAGTAACTAAAAAAATATTTTTTTTTCCAAAGTAACTAAAAAAATATTTTTTTTCCCAAAGTAACTAAAAAAAAATGTTTTTTTCCAAAGTAACAAAAAAATTTTTTTTTTTCCAAAGTAACTAAAAAAGTAACTTTTTTTCCAAAGTAACTAAAAAAATATTTTTTTTTCCAAAGTAACTAAAAAAATATTTTTTTTTCCAAAGTAACTAAAAAAATATTTCTTTTTCAAAGTAACTAAAAAAATATTTTTTTTCCAAAGTAACTAAAAAAATATTTTTTTTTCCAAAGTAACTAAAAAAATATTTTTTTTTCCAAAGTAACTAAAAAAATATTTTTTTTTCCAAAGTAACTAAAAAAAAATTTTTTTTTCCAAAGTAACTAAAAAAATATTTTTTTTTCCAAAGTAACTAAAAAAATATTTTTTTTTCCAAAGTAACTAAAAAAATATTTTTTTTCCAAAGTAACTAAAAAAATATTTTTTTTCCAAAGTAACTAAAAAAATATTTTTTTTTCCAAAGTAACTAAAAAAATATTTTTTTTTCCAAAGTAACTAAAAAATCTTTTTTTTTCCCAAAGTAACTAAAAAAGTAACTTTTTTTCCAAAGTAACTAAAAAAATATTTTTTTTTCCAAAGTAACTAAAAAAGTAACTTTTTTTCCAAAGTAACTAAAAAAATAATTTTTTTTCCAAAGTAACTAAAAAAGTAAATTTTTTCCAAAGTAACTAAAAAAATATTTTTTTTTCCAAAGTAACTAAAAAAATATTTTTTTTTCCAAAGTAACTAAAAAAATATTTTTTTTCCCAAAGTAACTAAAAAAATATTTTTTTTTCCAAAGTAACTAAAAAAATATTTTTTTTTCCAAAGTAACTAAAAAAGTTACTTTTTTTCCAAAGTAACTAAAAAAATATTTTTTTTTCCAAAGTAACTAAAAAAATATTTTTTTTTCCAAAGTAACTAAAAAAAAATTTTTTTTTCCAAAGTAACTAAAAAAATTTTTTTTTTCCAAAGTAACTAAAACATTATTTTTTTTCCAAAGTAACTAAAAATTTTTTTTTTTTTCCAAAGTAACTAAAAAAAATATTTTTTTTCCAAAGTAACTAAAAAAATATTTTTTTTTCCAAAGTAACTAAAAAAATATTTTTTTTTCCAAAGTAACTAAAAAAAAAATTTTTTTTCCAAAGTAACAAAAATTTTTTTTTTTTTCCAAAGTAACTAAAAAAGTAACTTTTTTTCCAAAGTAACTAAAAAAATATTTTTTTTTCCAAAGTAACTAAAAAAATATTTTTTTTTCCAAAGTAACTAAAAAAATATTTCTTTTTCAAAGTAACTAAAAAAATATTTTTTTTCCAAAGTAACTAAAAAAATATTTTTTTTTCCAAAGTAACTAAAAAAATATTTTTTTTTCCAAAGTAACTAAAAAAATATTTTTTTTTCCAAAGTAACTAAAAAAAAAATTTTTTTTCCAAAGTAACTAAAAAAATTTTTTTTTTTCCAAAGTAACTAAAAAAATATTTTTTTTTCCAAAGTAACTAAAAAAATATTTTTTTTCCAAAGTAACTAAAAAAATATTTTTTTTCCAAAGTAACTAAAAAAATATTTTTTTTTCCAAAGTAACTAAAAAAATATTTTTTTTTCCAAAGTAACTAAAAAATCTTTTTTTTTTCCAAAGTAACTAAAAAAGTAACTTTTTTTCCAAAGTAACTAAAAAAATATTTTTTTTTCCAAAGTAACTAAAAAAGTAACTTTTTTTCCAAAGTAACTAAAAAAATAATTTTTTTTCCAAAGTAACTAAAAAAGTAAATTTTTTCCAAAGTAACTAAAAAAATATTTTTTTTTCCAAAGTAACTAAAAAAATATTTTTTTTTCCAAAGTAACTAAAAAAATATTTTTTTTCCCAAAGTAACTAAAAAAATATTTTTTTTTCCAAAGTAACTAAAAAAATATTTTTTTTTCCAAAGTAACTAAAAAAGTTACTTTTTTTCCAAAGTAACTAAAAAAATATTTTTTTTTCCAAAGTAACTAAAAAAATTTTTTTTTTTCCAAAGTAACTAAAAAAATTTTTTTTTTTCCAAAGTAACTAAAAAAAATTTTTTTTTCCAAAGTAACTAAAACATTATTTTTTTTCCAAAGTAACTAAAAAAAATTTTTTTTTTCCAAAGTAACTAAAAAAAATATTTTTTTTCCAAAGTAACTAAAAAAATATTTTTTTTTCCAAAGTAACTAAAAAATATATTTTTTTTCCAAAGTAACTAAAAAAATATTTTTTTTTCCAAAGTAACTAAAAAAATATTTTTTTTTCCAAAGTAACTAAAAAAATATTTTTTTTTCCAAAGTAACTAAAAAAGTTACTTTTTTTCCAAAGTAACTAAAAAAATATTTTTTTTTCCAAAGTAACTAAAAAAAAAATTTTTTTCCAAAGTAACTAAAAAAAATTTTTTTTTTCCAAAGTAACTAAAAAAAATTTTTTTTTTTCCAAAGTAACTAAAAAATTTATTTTTTTTCCAAAGTAACTAAAAAAAATTTTTTTTTCCAAAGTAACTAAAAAAAATTTTTTTTTCCAAAGTAACTAAAAAAAATTTTTTTTTTCCAAAGTAACTAAAAAATTTTTTTTTTTTCCAAAGTAACTAAAAAATTTTTTTTTTTTCCAAAGTAACTAAAAAAAATTTTTTTTTTCCAAAGTAACTAAAACATTTTTTTTTTTCCAAAGTAACTAAAAAAGTAACTTTTTTTCCAAAGTAACTAAAAAAGTAACTTTTTTTCCAAAGTAACTAAAAAAATAATTTTTTTTCCAAAGTAACTAAAAATGTAAATTTTTTCCAAAGTAACAAAAAAAAATAATTTTTTTTCCAAAGTAACTAAAAAAAACATTTTTTTTCCAAAGTAACTAAAAAATTTTTTTTTTTTCCAAAGTAACTAAAAAAGTAACTTTTTTTCCAAAGTAACTAAAAAAATATTTTTTTTTTCCAAAGTAACTAAAAAAGTAACTTTTTTTCCAAAGTAACTAAAAAAATAATTTTTTTTCCAAAGTAACTAAAAAAGTAAATTTTTTCCAAAGTAACTAAAAAAATATTTTTTTTTCCAAAGTAACTAAAAAAATATTTTTTTTTCCAAAGTAACTAAAAAAATATTTTTTTTTCCAAAGTAACTAAAAAAATATTTTTTTTTCCAAAGTAACTAAAAAAGTTACTTTTTTTCCAAAGTAACTAAAAAAATTTTTTTTTTTCCAAAGTAACTAAAAAAAAAAAAATTTTCCAAAGTAACTAAAAAAAATTTTTTTTTTCCAAAGTAACTAAAAAAATTTTTTTTTTCCAAAGTAACTAAAATTTTTTTTTTTTTTCCAAAGTAACTAAAAAAATTTTTTTTTTTCCAAAGTAACTAAAAAAATATTTTTTTTTCCAAAGTAACTAAAAAAATATTTTTTTTCCAAAGTAACTAAAAAAATATTTTTTTTTCCAAAGTAACTAAAAAAATATTTTTTTTTCCAAAGTAACTAAAAAAATATTTTTTTTTCCAAAGTAACTAAAAAAATTTTTTTTTTTCCAAAGTAACTAAAAACAATTTTTTTTTTCCAAAGTAACTAAAAAATTTTTTTTTTTTCCAAAGTAACTAAAAAAATTATTTTTTTTCCAAAGTAACTAAAAAAGTAACTTTTTTTCCAAAGTAACTAAAAAAATAATTTTTTTTCCAAAGTAACTAAAAAAGTAACTTTTTTTCCAAAGTAACTAAAAAAATAATTTTTTTTCCAAAGTAACTAAAAAAGTAAATTTTTTCCAAAGTAACTAAAAAAATATTTTTTTTCCAAAGTAACTAAAAAAATATTTTTTTTTCCAAAGTAACTAAAAAAATATTTTTTTTTCCAAAGTAACTAAAAAAAAATATTTTTTTCCAAAGTAACTAAAAAAATATTTTTTTTTCCAAAGTAACTAAAAAAGTTACTTTTTTTCCAAAGTAACTAAAAAAATATATTTTTTTCCAAAGTAACTAAAAAAATATATTTTTTTTCCAAAGTAACTAAAAAAAAAAAAAAAATTCCAAAGTAACTAAATTTTTTTTTTTTTTTTCCAAAGTAACTAAAAAAATTTTTTTTTCCAAAGTAACTAAAAAAATATATTTTTTTTCCAAAGTAACTAAAAAATATTTTTTTTTCCAAAGTAACTAAAAAATTTATTTTTTTTCCAAAGTAACTAAAAAAATATTTTTTTTTCCAAAGTAACTAAAAAAATATTTTTTTTCCAAAGTAACTAAAAAAATATTTTTTTTCCAAAGTAACTAAAAAAATATTTTTTTTTCCAAAGTAACTAAAAAAATATTTTTTTTTCCAAAGTAACTAAAAAAATATTTTTTTTTCCAAAGTAACTAAAAAAATATTTTTTTTTCCAAAGTAACTAAAAAAATTTTTTTTTTCCAAAGTAACTAAAAATTTTTTTTTTTTTCCAAAGTAACTAAAAAAGTAACTTTTTTTCCAAAGTAACTAAAAAAATATTTTTTTTTCAAAGTAACTAAAAAAATTTTTTTTTTCCAAAGTAACTAAAAAAATATTTTTTTTTCCAAAGTAACTAAAAAAGTAACTTTTTTTCCAAAGAAACTAAAAAAAATTTTTTTTTTCCAAAGTAACTAAAAATTTTTTTTTTTTCCAAAGTAACTAAAAAAAATTTTTTTTTCCAAAGTAACTAAAAAAATTTTTTTTTTTCCAAAGTAACTAAAAAAATTTTTTTTTTCCAAAGTAACTAAAAAATTTATTTTTTTTCCAAAGTAACTAAAAAAATTTTATTTTTTCCAAAGTAACTAAAAAAATATATTTTTTCCAAAGTAACTAAAAATATATATTTTTTTCCAAAGTAACTAAAAAAATATTTTTTTTTCCAAAGTAACTAAAAAAATAATTTTTTTTCCAAAGTAACTAAAAAAATATTTGTTTTTCCAAAGTAACTAAAAAAATTTTTTTTTTTCCAAAGTAACTAAAAAAATATTTTTTTTTCCAAAGTAACTAAAAAAAAATTTTTTTTTCCAAAGTAACTAAAAAAGTAACTTTTTTTCCAAAGTAACTAAAAAATATTTTTTTTTCCAAAGTAACTAAAAAAGTAACTTTTTTTCCAAAGTAACTAAAAAAATATTTTTTTTTCCACAGTAACTAAAAAAGTAAATTTTTTCCAAAGTAACTAAAAAAATATTTTTTTTTCCAAAGTAACTAAAAAAATATTTTTTTTTCCAAAGTAACTAAAAAAATATTTTTTTTTCCAAAGTAACTAAAAAAGTAACTTTTTTTCCAAAGTAACTAAAAAAGTAACTTTTTTTCCAAAGAAACTAAAAAAATATTTTTTTTTCCAAAGTAACTAAAAAAGTAACTTTTTTTCCAAAGTAACTAAAAAAATTTTTTTTTTTCCAAAGTAACTAAAAAAGTAACTTTTTTTCCAAAGTAACTAAAAAAATATTTTTTTTTCCAAAGTAACTAAAAAAGTAAATTTTTTCCAAAGTAACTAAAAAAATATTTTTTTTTCCAAAGTAACTAAAAAAATATATTTTTTTCCAAAGTAACTAAAAAAATATTTTTTTTTCCAAAGTAACTAAAAAAGTAACTTTTTTTCCAAAGTAACTAAAAAAGTAACTTTTTTTCCAAAGAAACTAAAAAAATATTTTCTTTTCCAAAGTAACTAAAAAAATATTTTTTTTCCAAAGTAACTAAAAAAATATTTTTTTTTCCAAAGTAACTAAAAAAATATTTTTTTTTCCAAAGTAACTAAAAAAATATTTTTTTTTCCAAAGTAACTAAAAAAATATTTTTTTTTCCAAAGTAACTAAAAAAATATATTTTTTTCCAAAGTAACTAAAAAAATATTTTTTTTTCCAAAGTAACTAAAAAAATATTTTTTTTTCCAAAGTAACTAAAAAAGTTACTTTTTTTCCAAAGTAACTAAAAAAATATTTTTTTTTCCAAAGTAACTAAAAAAGTAACTTTTTTTCCAAAGTAACTAAAAAAGTAACTTTTTTTCCAAAGAAACTAAAAAAATATTTTCTTTTCCAAAGTAACTAAAAAAATATTTTTTTTCCAAAGTAACTAAAAAAATATTTTTTTTTCCAAAGTAACTAAAAAAATATTTTTTTTTCCAAAGTAACTAAAAAAATATTTTTTTTTCCAAAGTAACTAAAAAAATATTTTTTTTTCCAAAGTAACTAAAAAAATATTTTTTTTTCCAAAGTAACTAAAAAAATATTTTTTTTTCCAAAGTAACTAAAAAAATATTTTTTTTTCCAAAGTAACTAAAAAAGTTACTTTTTTTCCAAAGTAACTAAAAAAATATTTTTTTTTCCAAAGTAACTAAAAAAGTTACTTTTTTTCCAAAGTAACTAAAAAAATATTTTTTTTTCCAAAGTAACTAAAAAAAATTTTTTTTTTCCAAAGTAACTAAAAAAATATTTTTTTTTCCAAAGTAACTAAAAAAGTAACTTTTTTTCCAAAGTAACTAAAAAAATTTTTTTTTTTTCCAAAGTAACTAAAAAAAGTAACTTTTTTTCCAAAGTAACTAAAAAAATAATTTTTTTTCCAAAGTAACTAAAAAAGTAACTTTTTTTCCAAAGTAACTAAAAAAATAATTTTTTTTCCAAAGTAACTAAAAAAGTAAATTTTTTCCAAAGTAACTAAAAAAATATTTTTTTCCCAAAGTAACTAAAAAAATATTTTTTTTTCCAAAGTAACTAAAAAAATAAAAAAATTTCCAAAGTAACTAAAAAAATATTTTTTTTCCAAAGTAACTAAAAAAAATTTTTTTTTTCCAAAGTAACTAAAAAAATTTTTTTTTCCAAAGTAACTAAAAAAATATTTTTTTTTCAAAGTAACTAAAAAATTATTTTTTTTTCCAAAGTAACTAAAAAAATTTTTTTTTTTCCAAAGTAACTAAAAAAGTAACTTTTTTTCCAAAGTAACTAAAAAAATATTTTTTTTTCCAAAGTAACTAAAAAAATATTTTTTTTTCCAAAGTAACTAAAAAAGTAACTTTTTTTCCAAAGAAACTAAAAAAATATTTTTTTTTCCAAAGTAACTAAAAAAATATTTTTTTTTCCAAAGTAACTAAAAAAATTATTTTTTTTCCCAAAGTAACTAAAAAAAAATTTTTTTTTCCAAAGTAACTAAAAAAATATTTTTTTTTCCAAAGTAACTAAAAAAATATTTTTTTTTCCAAAGTAACTAAAAAAATTTTTTTTTTCCAAAGTAACTAAAAAAATATTTTTTTTTCCAAAGTAACTAAAAAAATATTTTTTTTTCCAAAGTAACTAAAAAAATATTTTTTTTTCCAAAGTAACTAAAAAAGTAACTTTTTTTCCAAAGTAACTAAAAAATTATTTTTTTTCCAAAGTAACTAAAAAAGTAACTTTTTTTCCAAAGTAACTAAAAAAATATTTTTTTTTCCAAAGTAACTAAAAAAGTAAATTTTTTCCAAAGTAACTAAAAAAATTTTTTTTTTTCCAAAGTAACTAAAAAAATTTTTTTTTTTCCAAAGTAACTAAAAAAATATTTTTTTTTCCAAAGTAACTAAAAAAATATTTTTTTTTCCAAAGTAACTAAAAAAATATTTTTTTTTTCAAAGTAACTAAAAATATATATTTTTTTCCAAAGTAACTAAAAATTTTTTTTTTTTTCCAAAGTAACTAAAATTTTTTTTTTTTTCCAAAGTAACTAAAACAATTTTTTTTTTCCAAAGTAACTAAAAAAAATTTTTTTTTCCAAAGTAACTAAAAAAGTAACTTTTTTTCCAAAGTAACTAAAAAAATTTTTTTTTTCCAAAGTAACTAAAAAAGTAACTTTTTTTCCAAAGTAACTAAAAAAATAATTTTTTTTCCAAAGTAACTAAAAAAGTAAATTTTTTCCAAAGTAACTAAAAAAATATTTTTTTTTCCAAAGTAACTAAAAAAATATTTTTTTTTCCAAAGTAACTAAAAAAATATTTTTTTTTCCAAAGTAACTAAAAAAATATTTTTTTTTCCAAAGTAACTAAAAAAATATTTTTTTTTCCAAAGTAACTAAAAAAGTTACTTTTTTTCCAAAGTAACTAAAAAAAAAAATTTTTTTCCAAAGTAACTAAAAAAATAATTTTTTTTTCCAAAGTAACTAAAAAAAATTTTTTTTTTCCAAAGTAACTAAAAATTTTTTTTTTTTTTCCAAAGTAACTAAAAAATTTTTTTTTTTCCAAAGTAACTAAAAAAATATTTTTTTTTCCAAAGTAACTAAAAAAAATTTTTTTTTCCAAAGTAACTAAAAAAAATTTTTTTTTTCCAAAGTAACTAAAAAATTTTTTTTTTTTCCAAAGTAACTAAAAAAAATTTTTTTTTCCAAAGTAACTAAAAAATATTTTTTTTTCCAAAGTAACTAAAAAATATTTTTTTTTCCAAAGTAACTAAAAAAATATATTTTTTTCCAAAGTAACTAAAAAAATATTTTTTTTCCCAAAGTAACTAAAAAATTATTTTTTTTCCAAAGTAACTAAAAAAAAATTTTTTTTTCCAAAGTAACTAAAAAATATTTTTTTTTCCAAAGTAACTAAAAAAATATTTTTTTTTCCAAAGTAACTAAAAAAATATATTTTTTTCCAAAGTAACTAAAAAAATATTTTTTTTCCCAAAGTAACTAAAAAATTATTTTTTTTCCAAAGTAACTAAAAAAATATTTTTTTTTCCAAAGTAACTAAAAAAATATTTTTTTTTCCAAAGTAACTAAAAAAATATTTTTTTTTCCAAAGTAACTAAAAAAATATTTTTTTTTCCAAAGTAACTAAAAAAATATTTTTTTTTCCAAAGTAACTAAAAAAGTTACTTTTTTCCAAAGTAACTAAAAAAATATTTTTTTTCCAAAGTAACTAAAAAAATATTTTTTTTTCCAAAGTAACTAAAAAAAAAATTTTTTTTCCAAAGTAACTAAAAAAAATTTTTTTTTCCAAAGTAACTAAAAAATTTTTTTTTTTTCCAAAGTAACTAAAAAAATATTTTTTTTTCCAAAGTAACTAAAAAATTTTTTTTTTCCAAAGTAACTAAAATTTTTTTTTTTTTTCCAAAGTAACTAAAAAAATATTTTTTTTTCCAAAGTAACTAAAAAAATATTTTTTTTCCAAAGTAACTAAAAAAATATTTTTTTTCCAAAGTAACTAAAAAAATATTTTTTTTTCCAAAGTAACTAAAAAAATATTTTTTTTTCCAAAGTAACTAAAAAAATATTTTTTTTTCCAAAGTAACTAAAAAAATTTTTTTTTTCCAAAGTAACTAAAAAAAATTTTTTTTTTCCAAAGTAACTAAAAAAGTAACTTTTTTTCCAAAGTAACTAAAAAAATATATTTTTTTCAAAGTAACTAAAAAATATTTTTTTTTCCAAAGTAACTAAAAAAATATTTTTTTTTCCAAAGTAACTAAAAAAGTAACTTTTTTTCCAAAGAAACTAAAAAAATATTTTTTTTTCCAAAGTAACTAAAAAAATATTTTTTTTTCCAAAGTAACTAAAAATTATTTTTTTTTTCCAAAGTAACTAAAAAAAATTTTTTTTTTCCAAAGTAACTAAAAAAATATTTTTTTTTCCAAAGTAACTAAAAAAAAATTTTTTTTTCCAAAGTAACTAAAAAAAAATATTTTTTTGCAAAGTAACTAAAAAAATTTTTTTTTTTCCAAAGTAACTAAAAAAATATTTTTTTTTCCAAAGTAACTAAAAAAATTTTTTTTTCCAAAGTAACTAAAAAATTTTTTTTTTTCCAAAGTAACTAAAAAAATATTTTTTTTTCCAAAGTAACTAAAAAAATATTTTTTTTCCAAAGTAACTAAAAAAATTTTTTTTTTCCAAAGTAACTAAAAAAATATTTTTTTTTCCAAAGTAACTAAAAAAATATTTTTTTTTCCAAAGTAACTAAAAAAATATTTTTTTTTCCAAAGTAACTAAAAAAAAATTTTTTTTTCCAAAGTAACTAAAAAAGTAACTTTTTTTCCAAAGTAACTAAAAAAATATATTTTTTTCAAAGTAACTAAAAATTTTTTTTTTTTCCAAAGTAACTAAAAAAATATTTTTTTTTCCAAAGTAACTAAAAAAGTAACTTTTTTTCCAAAGAAACTAAAAAAATATTTTTTTTTCCAAAGTAACTAAAAAAATATTTTTTTTTCCAAAGTAACTAAAAATTATTTTTTTTTTCCAAAGTAACTAAAAAAATTTTTTTTTTTCCAAAGTAACTAAAAAAATATTTTTTTTTCCAAAGTAACTAAAAAAAAATTTTTTTTTCCAAAGTAACTAAAAAAAAATATTTTTTTGCAAAGTAACTAAAATTTTTTTTTTTTTTCCAAAGTAACTAAAAAAATATATTTTTTCCAAAGTAACTAAAAAAATATATTTTTTTCCAAAGTAACTAAAAAAATATTTTTTTTTCCAAAGTAACTAAAAAAATATATTTTTTTCCAAAGTAACTAAAAAAATATTTGTTTTTCCAAAGTAACTAAAAAAATATTTGTTTTTCCAAAGTAACTAAAAAAATATTTTTTTTTCCAAAGTAACTAAAAAAAAATATTTTTTTCCAAAGTAACTAAAAAAGTAACTTTTTTTCCAAAGTAACTAAAAATTTTTTTTTTTTTTCCAAAGTAACTAAAAAAGTAACTTTTTTTCCAAAGTAACTAAAAAAATATTTTTTTTTCCAAAGTAACTAAAAAAATTTTTTTTTTCCAAAGTAACTAAAAAAAAATTTTTTTTTCCAAAGTAACTAAAAATTTTTTTTTTTTTCCAAAGTAACTAAAAAAAAATTTTTTTTTCCAAAGTAACTAAAAAAAAATTTTTTTTCCAAAGTAACTAAAAAAATTTTTTTTTTTCCAAAGTAACTAAAAATATATTTTTTTTCCAAAGTAACTAAAATTTTTTTTTTTTTTCCAAAGTAACTAAAAAAATATTTTTTTTTCCAAAGTAACTAAAAAAATATTTTTTTTCCAAAGTAACTAAAAAAATATTTTTTTTCCAAAGTAACTAAAAAAATATTTTTTTTTCCAAAGTAACTAAAAAAATATTTTTTTTTCCAAAGTAACTAAAAAAAAATTTTTTTTTCCAAAGTAACTAAAAAAAATTTTTTTTTCCAAAGTAACTAAAAAAAATTTTTTTTTTCCAAAGTAACTAAAAAAGTAACTTTTTTTCCAAAGTAACTAAAAATATATATTTTTTTCAAAGTAACTAAAAAATATTTTTTTTTCCAAAGTAACTAAAAAAATATTTTTTTTTCCAAAGTAACTAAAAAAGTAACTTTTTTTCCAAAGAAACTAAAAAAATATTTTTTTTTCCAAAGTAACTAAAAAAATATTTTTTTTTCCAAAGTAACTAAAAATTATTTTTTTTTTCCAAAGTAACTAAAAAAAATTTTTTTTTTCCAAAGTAACTAAAAAAATTTTTTTTTTTCCAAAGTAACTAAAAAAAAATTTTTTTTCCAAAGTAACTAAAAAAAAATATTTTTTTGCAAAGTAACTAAAAATTATTTTTTTTTCCAAAGTAACTAAAATTTTTTTTTTTTTTCCAAAGTAACTAAAAAAATATTTTTTTTTCCAAAGTAACTAAAAAAATATTTTTTTTCCAAAGTAACTAAAAAAATATTTTTTTTCCAAAGTAACTAAAAAAATATTTTTTTTTCCAAAGTAACTAAAAAAATATTTTTTTTTCCAAAGTAACTAAAAAAATATTTTTTTTTCCAAAGTAACTAAAAAAAATTTTTTTTTCCAAAGTAACTAAAAAAAATTTTTTTTTTCCAAAGTAACTAAAAAAGTAACTTTTTTTCCAAAGTAACTAAAAAAATATATTTTTTTCAAAGTAACTAAAAAATATTTTTTTTTCCAAAGTAACTAAAAAAATATTTTTTTTTCCAAAGTAACTAAAAAAGTAACTTTTTTTCCAAAGAAACTAAAAAAATATTTTTTTTTCCAAAGTAACTAAAAAAATATTTTTTTTTCCAAAGTAACTAAAAATTATTTTTTTTTTTCCAAAGTAACTAAAAAAAATTTTTTTTTTCCAAAGTAACTAAAAAAATATTTTTTTTTCCAAAGTAACTAAAAAAAAATTTTTTTTTCCAAAGTAACTAAAAAAATATATTTTTTTGCAAAGTAACTAAAAAATTTTTTTTTTTTCCAAAGTAACTAAAAAAATATTTTTTTTTCCAAAGTAACTAAAAATTTTTTTTTTTCCAAAGTAACTAAAAAATTTTTTTTTTTTCCAAAGTAACTAAAAAAATATTTTTTTTTCCAAAGTAACTAAAAAAATATTTTTTTTCCAAAGTAACTAAAAAAATATTTTTTTTCCAAAGTAACTAAAAAAATATTTTTTTTTCCAAAGTAACTAAAAAAATATTTTTTTTTCCAAAGTAACTAAAAAAATATTTTTTTTTCCAAAGTAACTAAAAAAAATTTTTTTTTCCAAAGTAACTAAAAAAAATTTTTTTTTTCCAAAGTAACTAAAAAAGTAACTTTTTTTCCAAAGTAACTAAAAAAATATATTTTTTTCAAAGTAACTAAAAAAATTTTTTTTTTCCAAAGTAACTAAAAAAATATTTTTTTTTCCAAAGTAACTAAAAAAGTAACTTTTTTTCCAAAGAAACTAAAAAAATATATTTTTTTTCCAAAGTAACTAAAAAAATATTTTTTTTTCCAAAGTAACTAAAAATTTTTTTTTTTTCCAAAGTAACTAAAAAAAATTTTTTTTTTCCAAAGTAACTAAAAAAATATTTTTTTTTCCAAAGTAACTAAAAAAAAATTTTTTTTTCCAAAGTAACTAAAAAAAAATATTTTTTTGCAAAGTAACTAAAATTTTTTTTTTTTTTCCAAAGTAACTAAAAAAATATATTTTTTCCAAAGTAACTAAAAAAATATATTTTTTTCCAAAGTAACTAAAAAAATATTTTTTTTTCCAAAGTAACTAAAAAAATATATTTTTTTCCAAAGTAACTAAAAAAATATTTGTTTTTCCAAAGTAACTAAAAAAATATTTGTTTTTCCAAAGTAACTAAAAAAATATTTTTTTTTCCAAAGTAACTAAAGAAAAATATTTTTTTCCAAAGTAACTAAAAAAGTAACTTTTTTTCCAAAGTAACTAAAAAATTTTTTTTTTTTTCCAAAGTAACTAAAAAAGTAACTTTTTTTCCAAAGTAACTAAAAAAATATTTTTTTTTCCAAAGTAACTAAAAAAATTTTTTTTTTCCAAAGTAACTAAAAAAAAATTTTTTTTTCCAAAGTAACTAAAAAATTTTTTTTTTTTCCAAAGTAACTAAAAAAAAATTTTTTTTTCCAAAGTAACTAAAAAAAATTTTTTTTTCCAAAGTAACTAAAAAATTTTTTTTTTTTCCAAAGTAACTAAAAAATTTTTTTTTTTTCCAAAGTAACTAAAAAATTTTTTTTTTTTCCAAAGTAACTAAAAAAAAATTGTTTTTTCCAAAGTAACTAAAAAAAATTTTTTTTTTCCAAAGTAACTAAAATTTTTTTTTTTTCCAAAGTAACTAAAAAAATATTTTTTTTTCCAAAGTAACTAAAAAAATTTTTTTTTTCCAAAGTAACTAAAACATTTTTTTTTCCAAAGTAACTAAAAAAGTAACTTTTTTTCCAAAGTAACTAAAAAAAAAATTTTTTTTCCAAAGTAACTAAAAAAGTAACTTTTTTTCCAAAGTAACTAAAAAAATATATTTTTTTCAAAGTAACTAAAAAATTTTTTTTTTTCCAAAGTAACTAAAAAAATATTTTTTTTTCCAAAGTAACTAAAAAAGTAACTTTTTTTCCAAAGAAACTAAAAAAATATTTTTTTTTCCAAAGTAACTAAAAAAATATTTTTTTTTCCAAAGTAACTAAAAATTATTTTTTTTTTCCAAAGTAACTAAAAAAAATTTTTTTTTTCCAAAGTAACTAAAAAAATATTTTTTTTTCCAAAGTAACTAAAAAAAATATTTTTTTTCCAAAGTAACTAAAAAAAAATATTTTTTTGCAAAGTAACTAAAAATTTTTTTTTTTTTCCAAAGTAACTAAAAAAATATTTTTTTTTCCAAAGTAACTAAAAAAAAATTTTTTTCCAAAGTAACTAAAAATTTTTTTTTTTTTCCAAAGTAACTAAAAAAATATTTTTTTTTCCAAAGTAACTAAAAAAATATTTTTTTTCCAAAGTAACTAAAAAAATATTTTTTTTCCAAAGTAACTAAAAAAATATTTTTTTTTCCAAAGTAACTAAAAAAATATTTTTTTTTCCAAAGTAACTAAAAAAATTTTTTTTTTTCCAAAGTAACTAAAAAAATTTTTTTTTTCCAAAGTAACTAAAAAAAAATTTTTTTTTCCAAAGTAACTAAAAAAGTAACTTTTTTTCCAAAGTAACTAAAAAAATATATTTTTTTCAAAGTAACTAAAAAATATATTTTTTTCCAAAGTAACTAAAAAAATATTTTTTTTTCCAAAGTAACTAAAAAAGTAACTTTTTTTCCAAAGAAACTAAAAAAATATTTTTTTTTCCAAAGTAACTAAAAAAATATTTTTTTTTCCAAAGTAACTAAAAAATTTTTTTTTTTTCCAAAGTAACTAAAAAAAATTTTTTTTTTCCAAAGTAACTAAAAAAATATTTTTTTTTCCAAAGTAACTAAAAAAAAATTTTTTTTTCCAAAGTAACTAAAAAAAAATATTTTTTTGCAAAGTAACTAAAATTTTTTTTTTTTTTCCAAAGTAACTAAAAAAATATATTTTTTCCAAAGTAACTAAAAAAATATATTTTTTTCCAAAGTAACTAAAAAAATATTTTTTTTTCCAAAGTAACTAAAAAAATATATTTTTTTCCAAAGTAACTAAAAAAATATTTGTTTTTCCAAAGTAACTAAAAAAATATTTGTTTTTCCAAAGTAACTAAAAAAATATTTTTTTTTCCAAAGTAACTAAAAAAAAATATTTTTTTCCAAAGTAACTAAAAAAGTAACTTTTTTTCCAAAGTAACTAAAATTTTTTTTTTTTTTTCCAAAGTAACTAAAAAAGTAACTTTTTTTCCAAAGTAACTAAAAAAAAATTTTTTTTTCCAAAGTAACTAAAAAAAAATTTTTTTTTCCAAAGTAACTAAAAAAAATTTTTTTTTCCAAAGTAACTAAAAAAATTTTTTTTTTTCCAAAGTAACTAAAAAATTTTTTTTTTTTCCAAAGTAACTAAAAAAATTTTTTTTTTTCCAAAGTAACTAAAAAAAAATTGTTTTTTCCAAAGTAACTAAAAAAAATTTTTTTTTTCCAAAGTAACTAAAATTTTTTTTTTTTCCAAAGTAACTAAAAAAATATTTTTTTTTCCAAAGTAACTAAAAAAAATTTTTTTTTTCCAAAGTAACTAAAACATTTTTTTTTCCAAAGTAACTAAAAAAGTAACTTTTTTTCCAAAGTAACTAAAAAAAAATTTTTTTTTCCAAAGTAACTAAAAAAGTAACTTTTTTTTCCAAAGTAACTAAAAAAATAATTTTTTTTCCAAAGTAACTAAAAAAGTAAATTTTTCCAAAGTAACTAAAAAAATATTTTTTTTTCCAAAGTAACTAAAAAAAAATTTTTTTTTCCAAAGTAACTAAAAAAAATTTTTTTTTTCCAAAGTAACTAAAAAAGTAACTTTTTTTCCAAAGTAACTAAAAAAATATTTTTTTTTCCAAAGTAACTAAAAAAGTAACTTTTTTTCCAAAGTAACTAAAAAAATAATTTTTTTTCCAAAGTAACTAAAAAAGTAAATTTTTTCCAAAGTAACTAAAAAAATATTTTTTTTTCCAAAGTAACTAAAAAAATATTTTTTTTTCCAAAGTAACTAAAAAAATATTTTTTTTTCCAAAGTAACTAAAAAAATATTTTTTTTTCCAAAGTAACTAAAAAAATATTTTTTTTTCCAAAGTAACTAAAAAAGTTACTTTTTTTCCAAAGTAACTAAAAAATTTTTTTTTTTTTCCAAAGTAACTAAAAAATTATTTTTTTTCCAAAGTAACTAAAAAATTTTTTTTTTTCCAAAGTAACTAAACATTTTTTTTTTTCCAAAGTAACTAAAAAAAATTTTTTTTTTCCAAAGTAACTAAAAAAATATTTTTTTTTCCAAAGTAACTAAAAAATATTTTTTTTTTCCAAAGTAACTAAAATTTTTTTTTTTTTTCCAAAGTAACTAAAAAAATATTTTTTTTTCCAAAGTAACTAAAAAAATAATTTTTTTCCAAAGTAACTAAAAAAATATTTTTTTTTCCAAAGTAACTAAAAAAATATTTTTTTTTCCAAAGTAACTAAAAAAGTAACTTTTTTTCCAAAGTAACTAAAAAAATATTTTTTTTTCCAAAGTAACTAAAAAAGTAAATTTTTTCCAAAGTAACTAAAAAAATATTTTTTTTTCCAAAGTAACTAAAAAAATATTTTTTTTTCCAAAGTAACTAAAAAAATATTTTTTTTTCCAAAGTAACTAAAAAAATATTTTTTTTTCCAAAGTAACTAAAAAAATATTTTTTTTTTCAAAGTAACAAAAAATATATATTTTTTTCCAAAGTAACAAAAAAAATTTTTTTTTTCCAAAGTAACTAAAATTTTTTTTTTTTTTCCAAAGTAACTAAAAATTTTTTTTTTTTTCCAAAGTAACTAAAAAAATTTTTTTTTTCCAAAGTAACTAAAAAAGTAACTTTTTTTCCAAAGTAACTAAAAAAATATTTTTTTTTCTAAAGTAACTAAAAAAGTAACTTTTTTTCCAAAGTAACTAAAAAAATAATTTTTTTTCCAAAGTAACAAAAAAAGGAAATTTTTTCCAAAGTAACTAAAAAAATATTTTTTTTTCCAAAGTAACTAAAAAAATATTTTTTTTTCCAAAGTAACTAAAAAAATATTTTTTTTCCCAAAGTAACTAAAAAAATATTTTTTTTTCCAAAGTAACTAAAAAAATATTTTTTTTTCCAAAGTAACTAAAAAAGTTACTTTTTTTCCAAAGTAACTAAAAAAATATTTTTTTTTCCAAAGTAACTAAAAAAATATTTTTTTTTCCAAAGTAACTAAAAAATTTTTTTTTTTTTTTCCAAAGTAACTAAAAAATTTTTTTTTTTTCCAAAGTAACTAAAAAATTATTTTTTTTCCAAAGTAACTAAAAAAAATTTTTTTTTTCAAAGTAACTAAAAAATTTTTTTTTTTCCAAAGTAACTAAAAAAATATTTTTTTTCCAAAGTAACTAAAAAAATTTTTTTTTTCCAAAGTAACTAAAAAAATATTTTTTTCCCAAAGTAACTAAAACATTTTTTTTTTCCAAAGTAACTAAAAAAATTTTTTTTTTCCAAAGTAACTAAAAAAATTTTTTTTTTCCAAAGTAACTAAAAAAATATTTGTTTTTCCAAAGTAACTAAAAAAATATTTGTTTTTCCAAAGTAACTAAAAAAATATTTTTTTTCCAAAGTAACTAAAAAAAAATATTTTTTTCCAAAGTAACTAAAAAGTAACTTTTTTTCCAAAGTAACTAAAAAATTTTTTTTTTTTTCCAAAGTAACTAAAAAAGTAACTTTTTTTCCAAAGTAACTAAAAAAATATTTTTTTTTCCAAAGTAACTAAAAAAAATTTTTTTTTCCAAAGTAACTAAAAAAAAAATTTTTTTTCCAAAGTAACTAAAATTTTTTTTTTTTTCCAAAGTAACTAAAAAAAATTTTTTTTTTCCAAAGTAACTAAAAAAATTTTTTTTTTCCAAAGTAACTAAAAATTTTTTTTTTTTCCAAAGTAACTAAAAAAGTAACTTTTTTTCCAAAGAAACTAAAAAAATATTTTTTTTTCCAAAGTAACTAAAAAAATATTTTTTTTCCAAAGTAACTAAAAAAATTATTTTTTTTCCCAAAGTAAAAGTAACTAAAAAAAATTTTTTTTTTCCAAAGTAACTAAAAAATTTTTTTTTTCCAAAGTAACTAAAAAAATATTTTTTTTTCAAAGTAACTAAAAAAAATTTTTTTTTTCCAAAGTAACTAAAAAATTTTTTTTTTCCAAAGTAACTAAAAATTTTTTTTTTTCCAAAGTAACTAAAAAAGTAACTTTTTTTCCAAAGAAACTAAAAAAATATTTTTTTTCCCAAAGTAACTAAAAAAATATTTTTTTTCCAAAGTAACTAAAAAAATTATTTTTTTTCCCAAAGTAACTAAAAAAAATATTTTTTTTCCAAAGTAACTAAAAAAATATTTTTTTTTCCAAAGTAACTAAAAAAAATTTTTTTTTTCCAAAGTAACTCAAAAAAAATTTTTTTTCCAAAGTAACTAAAAAATTTTTTTTTTTTCCAAAGTAACTAAAAAAATATTTTTTTTCCAAAGTAACTAAAAAAATATTTTTTTTCCAAAGTAACTAAAAAAATATTTTTTTTTCCAAAGTAACTAAAAAAATATTTTTTTTTCCAAAGTAACTAAAAAAATATTTTTTTTCCAAAGTAACTAAAAAAATATTTTTTTTTCCAAAGTAACTAAAAAAATATTTTTTTTTCCAAAGTAACTAAAAAAATAATTTTTTTTCCAAAGTAACTAAAAAAGTAACTTTTTTTCCAAAGTAACTAAAAAAATTTTTTTTTTTCCAAAGTAACTAAAAAAGTAACTTTTTTTCCAAAGTAACTAAAAAAATATTTTTTTTTCCAAAGTAACTAAAAAAGTAAATTTTTTCCAAAGTAACTAAAAAAATATTTTTTTTTCCAAAGTAACTAAAAAAATATTTTTTTTTCCAAAGTAACTAAAAAAATATTTTTTTTTCCAAAGTAACTAAAAAAATATTTTTTTTTCTAAAGTAACTAAAAAAGTAACTTTTTTTCCAAAGTAACTAAAAAAATAATTTTTTTTCCAAAGTAACAAAAAAAGGAAATTTTTTCCAAAGTAACTAAAAAAATATTTTTTTTTCCAAAGTAACTAAAAAAATATTTTTTTTTCCAAAGTAACTAAAAAAATATTTTTTTTCCCAAAGTAACTAAAAAAATATTTTTTTTTCCAAAGTAACTAAAAAATATTTTTTTTTCCAAAGTAACTAAAAAAGTTACTTTTTTTCCAAAGTAACTAAAAAAATATTTTTTTTTCCAAAGTAACTAAAAAAATATTTTTTTTTCCAAAGTAACTAAAAAAATTTTTTTTTTTTTTTCCAAAGTAACTAAAAAATTTTTTTTTTTTCCAAAGTAACTAAAAAATTATTTTTTTTCCAAAGTAACTAAAAAAAATTTTTTTTTTCAAAGTAACTAAAAAAATTTTTTTTTTTCCAAAGTAACTAAAAAAATATTTTTTTTCCAAAGTAACTAAAAAAATTTTTTTTTTCCAAAGTAACTAAAAAAATATTTTTTTTCCCAAAGTAACTAAAACATTTTTTTTTTCCAAAGTAACTAAAAAAATTTTTTTTTTTCCAAAGTAACTAAAAAAATATTTTTTTTTCCAAAGTAACTAAAAAAATATTTGTTTTTCCAAAGTAACTAAAAAAATATTTGTTTTTCCAAAGTAACTAAAAAAATATTTTTTTTTCCAAAGTAACTAAAAAAAAATATTTTTTTCCAAAGTAACTAAAAAAGTAACTTTTTTTCCAAAGTAACTAAAAAATTTTTTTTTTTTTCCAAAGTAACTAAAAAAGTAACTTTTTTTCCAAAGTAACTAAAAAAATATTTTTTTTTCCAAAGTAACTAAAAAAATTTTTTTTTTCCAAAGTAACTAAAAAAAAAAATTTTTTTCCAAAGTAACTAAAATTTTTTTTTTTTTCCAAAGTAACTAAAAAAAATTTTTTTTTTCCAAAGTAACTAAAAAAATTTTTTTTTTCCAAAGTAACTAAAAAAATTTTTTTTTTTCCAAAGTAACTAAAAAAATTTTTTTTTTTCCAAAGTAACTAAAAAATTTTTTTTTTTTCCAAAGTAACTAAAAAAAATTTGTTTTTTCCAAAGTAACTAAAAAAAAAAATTTTTTTCCAAAGTAACTAAAATTTTTTTTTTTTCCAAAGTAACTAAAAAAATATTTTTTTTTCCAAAGTAACTAAAAAATTTTTTTTTTTTCCAAAGTAACTAAAACATTTTTTTTTCCAAAGTAACTAAAAAAGTAACTTTTTTTCACTTTTTTTCCAAAGTAACTAAAAAAAAAAAAAATTTTCCAAAGTAACTAAAAAAGTAACTTTTTTTTCCAAAGTAACTAAAAAAATAATTTTTTTCCAAAGTAACTAAAAAAGTAAATTTTTCCAAAGTAACTAAAAAAATATTTTTTTTTCCAAGTAACTAAAAAAGTAACTTTTTTTCCAAAGTAACTAAAAAAAATTTTTTTTTTCCAAGTAACTAAAAAAGTAACTTTTTTTCCAAAGTAACTAAAAAAATAATTTTTTTTCAAAGTAACTAAAAAAGTAAATTTTTTCCAAAGTAACTAAAAAAATATTTTTTTTTCCAAAGTAACTAAAAAATATTTTTTTTTCCAAAGTAACTAAAAAAATATTTTTTTTTCCAAAGTAACTAAAAAAATATTTTTTTTCCAAAGTAACTAAAAAAATATTTTTTTTCCAAAGTAACTAAAAAAGTTACTTTTTTTCAAAGTAACTAAAAAATTTTTTTTTTTTTCCAAAGTAACTAAAAAATTTTTTTTTTCCAAAGTAACTAAAAAATTTTTTTTTTTTTCCAAAGTAACTAAACATTTTTTTTTTCCAAAGTAACTAAAAAAATTTTTTTTTTTCCAAAGTAACTAAAAAAATATTTTTTTTTCCAAAGTAACTAAAAAATATTTTTTTTTTCCAAAGTAACTAAAATTTTTTTTTTTTTCCAAAGTAACTAAAAAAATATTTTTTTTTTCCAAAGTAACTAAAAAAATAATTTTTTTCAAAGTAACTAAAAAAATATTTTTTTTTCCAAAGTAACTAAAAAATATTTTTTTTTCCAAAGTAACTAAAAAATATTTTTTTTCCAAAGTAACTAAAAAAATTTTTTTTTCCAAAGTAACTAAAAAAAAATTTTTTTTTTCCAAAGTAACTAAAAAAAATTTTTTTTTCCAAAGTAACTAAAAAAGTAACTTTTTTTTCCAAAGTAACTAAAAAAAATTTTTTTTTCCAAAGTAACTAAAAAAGTAAATTTTTTCCAAAGTAACTAAAAAAATATTTTTTTTCCCAAAGTAACTAAAAAAATATTTTTTTTTCCAAAGTAACTAAAAAAATATTTTTTTTTCCAAAGTAACTAAAAAAATATTTTTTTTTCCAAAGTAACTAAAAAAATTTTTTTTTCCAAAGTAACTAAAAAAGTACTTTTTTCCAAAGTAACTAAAAAGTTACTTTTTTTCCAAAGAAACTAAAAAAATATTTTTTTTTCCAAAGTAACTAAAAAAATAAATTTTTTTCCAAAGTAACTAAAAAAATATTTTTTTCCAAAGTAACTAAAAAAAATTTTCTTTTTCCAAAGTAACTAAAAAAATTTTTTTTTCCAAGTAACTAAAAAAATATTTTTTTTCAAAGTAACTAAAAAAATTTTTTTTTTCCAAAGTAACTAAAAAAAATTTTTTTTTCCAAAGTAACTAAAAAAGTAACTTTTTTTTCCAAAGTAACTAAAAAAATTTTTTTTTTTCCAAAGTAACTAAAAAAATTTTTTTTTTTTCCAAAGTAACTAAAAAAGTAACTTTTTTTCCAAAGAAACTAAAAAAATATTTTTTTTTCCAAAGTAACTAAAAAAATATTTTTTTTCCAAAGTAACTAAAAAAATTATTTTTTTTCCCAAAGTAACTAAAAAAAATTTTTTTTTTTCCAAAGTAACTAAAAAAATATTTTTTTTTCCAAAGTAACTAAAAAAATTTTTTTTTTTCCAAAGTAACTAAAAAAAAAAAAAATTTTCCAAAGTAACTAAAAAATTTTTTTTTTTTTCCAAAGTAACTAAAAAAATATTTTTTTTCCAAAGTAACTAAAAAAATATTTTTTTCCAAGTAACTAAAAAAATATTTTTTTTTTCCAAAGTAACTAAAAAAATATTTTTTTTTCCAAAGTAACTAAAAAAATATTTTTTTTTCCAAAGTAACTAAAAAAATATTTTTTTTTCCAAAGTAACTAAAAAAATATTTTTTTTTCCAAAGTAACTAAAAAAATATTTTTTTTTCCAAAGTAACTAAAAAAGTAACTTTTTTTCCAAAGTAACTAAAAAATTTTTTTTTTTTCCAAAGTAACTAAAAAAGTAACTTTTTTTCCAAAGTAACTAAAAAAATATTTTTTTTTCCAAAGTAACTAAAAAAGTAAATTTTTTCCAAAGTAACTAAAAAAATATTTTTTTTTCCAAAGTAACTAAAAAAATATTTTTTTTTCCAAAGTAACTAAAAAAATATTTTTTTTTCCAAAGTAACTAAAAAAATATTTTTTTTTCCAAAGTAACTAAAAAAATATTTTTTTTTTCAAAGTAACAAAAAATATATATTTTTTTCCAAAGTAACAAAAAAAATTTTTTTTTTCCAAAGTAACTAAAATTTTTTTTTTTTTTCCAAAGTAACTAAAAATTTATTTTTTTTTCCAAAGTAACTAAAAAATTTTTTTTTTTCCAAAGTAACTAAAAAAGTAACTTTTTTTCCAAAGTAACTAAAAAAATATTTTTTTTTCTAAAGTAACTAAAAAAGTAACTTTTTTTCCAAAGTAACTAAAAAAATAATTTTTTTTCCAAAGTAACAAAAAAAGGAAATTTTTTCCAAAGTAACTAAAAAAATATTTTTTTTTCCAAAGTAACTAAAAAAATATTTTTTTTTCCAAAGTAACTAAAAAAATATTTTTTTTCCCAAAGTAACTAAAAAAATATTTTTTTTTCCAAAGTAACTAAAAAAATATTTTTTTTTCCAAAGTAACTAAAAAAGTTACTTTTTTTCCAAAGTAACTAAAAAAATATTTTTTTTTCCAAAGTAACTAAAAAAAAATTTTTTTTTCCAAAGTAACTAAAAAATTTTTTTTTTTTTTTCCAAAGTAACTAAAAAATTTTTTTTTTTTCCAAAGTAACTAAAAAATTATTTTTTTTCCAAAGTAACTAAAAAAAATTTTTTTTTTCAAAGTAACTAAAAAAATTTTTTTTTTTCCAAAGTAACTAAAAAAATATTTTTTTTCCAAAGTAACTAAAAAAATTTTTTTTTTCCAAAGTAACTAAAAAAATATTTTTTTTCCCAAAGTAACTAAAACATTTTTTTTTTCCAAAGTAACTAAAAAATTTTTTTTTTTTCCAAAGTAACTAAAAAAATATTTTTTTTTCCAAAGTAACTAAAAAAATATTTGTTTTTCCAAAGTAACTAAAAAAATATTTGTTTTTCCAAAGTAACTAAAAAAATATTTTTTTTTCCAAAGTAACTAAAAAAAAATATTTTTTTCCAAAGTAACTAAAAAAGTAACTTTTTTTCCAAAGTAACTAAAAAATTTTTTTTTTTTTCCAAAGTAACTAAAAAAGTAACTTTTTTTCCAAAGTAACTAAAAAAATATTTTTTTTTCCAAAGTAACTAAAAAATTTTTTTTTTTCCAAAGTAACTAAAAAAAAAAATTTTTTTCCAAAGTAACTAAAATTTTTTTTTTTTTTCCAAAGTAACTAAAAAAAATTTTTTTTTTCCAAAGTAACTAAAAAAAATTTTTTTTTCCAAAGTAACTAAAAAATTTTTTTTTTTTCCAAAGTAACTAAAAAAGTAACTTTTTTTCCAAAGAAACTAAAAAAATATTTTTTTTTCCAAAGTAACTAAAAAAATATTTTTTTTCCAAAGTAACTAAAAAAATTATTTTTTTTCCCAAAGTAACTAAAAAAAATATTTTTTTTCCAAAGTAACTAAAAAAAATTTTTTTTTCCAAAGTAACTAAAAAAAATTTTTTTTCCAAAGTAACTAAAAAAATATTTTTTTTTCAAAGTAACTAAAAAAAATTTTTTTTTTCCAAAGTAACTAAAAAATTTTTTTTTTCCAAAGTAACTAAAAATTTTTTTTTTTTTCCAAAGTAACTAAAAAAGTAACTTTTTTTCCAAAGAAACTAAAAAAATATTTTTTTTCCCAAAGTAACTAAAAAAATATTTTTTTTCCAAAGTAACTAAAAAAATTATTTTTTTTCCCAAAGTAACTAAAAAAAATATTTTTTTTCCAAAGTAACTAAAAAAATATTTTTTTTTCCAAAGTAACTAAAAAAAAATTTTTTTTTCCAAAGTAACTCAAAAAAAAAAAAATTTTCCAAAGTAACTAAAAAATTTTTTTTTTTTCCAAAGTAACTAAAAAAATATTTTTTTTCCAAAGTAACTAAAAAAATATTTTTTTTCCAAAGTAACTAAAAAAATATTTTTTTTTCCAAAGTAACTAAAAAAATATTTTTTTTTCCAAAGTAACTAAAAAAATATTTTTTTTCCAAAGTAACTAAAAAAATATTTTTTTTTCCAAAGTAACTAAAAAAATATTTTTTTTTCCAAAGTAACTAAAAAAATATTTTTTTTTCCAAAGTAACTAAAAAAGTAACTTTTTTTCCAAAGTAACTAAAAAATTTTTTTTTTTTCCAAAGTAACTAAAAAAGTAACTTTTTTTCCAAAGTAACTAAAAAAATATTTTTTTTTCCAAAGTAACTAAAAAAGTAAATTTTTTCCAAAGTAACTAAAAAAATATTTTTTTTTCCAAAGTAACTAAAAAAATATTTTTTTTTCCAAAGTAACTAAAAAAATATTTTTTTTTCCAAAGTAACTAAAAAAATATTTTTTTTTCCAAAGTAACTAAAAAAATATTTTTTTTTCAAAGTAACTAAAAATATATATTTTTTTCCAAAGTAACAAAAAAATTTTTTTTTTTCCAAAGTAACTAAAATTTTTTTTTTTTTTCCAAAGTAACTAAAAAATTTTTTTTTTTTCCAAAGTAACTAAAAAATTTTTTTTTTTCCAAAGTAACTAAAAAAGTAACTTTTTTCCCAAAGTAACTAAAAAAATATTTTTTTTTCTAAAGTAACTAAAAAAGTAACTTTTTTTCCAAAGTAACTAAAAAAATAATTTTTTTTCCAAAGTAACAAAAAAAGGAAATTTTTTCCAAAGTAACTAAAAAAATATTTTTTTTTCCAAAGTAACTAAAAAAATATTTTTTTTTCCAAAGTAACTAAAAAAATATTTTTTTTCCCAAAGTAACTAAAAAAATATTTTTTTTTCCAAAGTAACTAAAAAAATATTTTTTTTTCCAAAGTAACTAAAAAAGTTACTTTTTTTCCAAAGTAACTAAAAAAATATTTTTTTTTCCAAAGTAACTAAAAAAATATTTTTTTTTCCAAAGTAACTAAAAAAATTTTTTTTTTTTTTTCCAAAGTAACTAAAAAATTTTTTTTTTTTCCAAAGTAACTAAAAAATTATTTTTTTTCCAAAGTAACTAAAAAAAATTTTTTTTTTCAAAGTAACTAAAAAAAATTTTTTTTTTCCAAAGTAACTAAAAAAATATTTTTTTTCCAAAGTAACTAAAAAAATTTTTTTTTTCCAAAGTAACTAAAAAAATATTTTTTTTCCCAAAGTAACTAAAACATTTTTTTTTTCCAAAGTAACTAAAAAAATTTTTTTTTTTCCAAAGTAACTAAAAAAATTTTTTTTTTTCCAAAGTAACTAAAAAAATATTTGTTTTTCCAAAGTAACTAAAAAAATATTTGTTTTTCCAAAGTAACTAAAAAAATATTTTTTTTTCCAAAGTAACTAAAAAAAAATATTTTTTTCCAAAGTAACTAAAAAAGTAACTTTTTTTCCAAAGTAACTAAAAAATTTTTTTTTTTTTCCAAAGTAACTAAAAAAGTAACTTTTTTTCCAAAGTAACTAAAAAAATATTTTTTTTTCCAAAGTAACTAAAAAAATTTTTTTTTTCCAAAGTAACTAAAAAAAAAAAAATTTTTCCAAAGTAACTAAAATTTTTTTTTTTTTTCCAAAGTAACTAAAAAAAATTTTTTTTTTCCAAAGTAACTAAAAAATTTTTTTTTTTCCAAAGTAACTAAAAAAATTTTTTTTTTTCCAAAGTAACTAAAAAAATTTTTTTTTTTCCAAAGTAACTAAAAAATTTTTTTTTTTTCCAAAGTAACTAAAAAAAATTTGTTTTTTCCAAAGTAACTAAAAAAAAAAATTTTTTTCCAAAGTAACTAAAATTTTTTTTTTTTTCCAAAGTAACTAAAAAAATATTTTTTTTTCCAAAGTAACTAAAAAAATTTTTTTTTTCCAAAGTAACTAAAACATTTTTTTTTCCAAAGTAACTAAAAAAGTAACTTTTTTTCCAAAGTAACTAAAAAAAAAAAAATTTTTCCAAAGTAACTAAAAAAGTAACTTTTTTTTCCAAAGTAACTAAAAAAATAATTTTTTTTCCAAAGTAACTAAAAAAGTAAATTTTTCCAAAGTAACTAAAAAAATATTTTTTTTTCCAAAGTAACTAAAAAAGTAACTTTTTTTCCAAAGTAACTAAAAAAATTTTTTTTTTTCCAAAGTAACTAAAAAAGTAACTTTTTTTCCAAAGTAACTAAAAAAATAATTTTTTTTCCAAAGTAACTAAAAAAGTAAATTTTTTCCAAAGTAACTAAAAAAATATTTTTTTTTCCAAAGTAACTAAAAAAATATTTTTTTTTCCAAAGTAACTAAAAAAATATTTTTTTTTCCAAAGTAACTAAAAAAATATTTTTTTTTCCAAAGTAACTAAAAAAATATTTTTTTTCCAAAGTAACTAAAAAAGTTACTTTTTTTCCAAAGTAACTAAAAATTTTTTTTTTTTTTCCAAAGTAACTAAAAAATTATTTTTTTTCCAAAGTAACTAAAAAATTTTTTTTTTTTCCAAAGTAACTAAACATTTTTTTTTTCCAAAGTAACTAAAAAAAATTTTTTTTTTCCAAAGTAACTAAAAAAATATTTTTTTTTCCAAAGTAACTAAAAAATATTTTTTTTTTCCAAAGTAACTAAAATTTTTTTTTTTTTCCAAAGTAACTAAAAAAATATTTTTTTTTCCAAAGTAACTAAAAAAATAATTTTTTTCCAAAGTAACTAAAAAAATATTTTTTTTCCAAAGTAACTAAAAAAATATTTTTTTTCCAAAGTAACTAAAAAAATATTTTTTTTTCCAAAGTAACTAAAAAAAAATTTTTTTTTCCAAAGTAACTAAAAAAAATTTTTTTTTTCCAAAGTAACTAAAAAAAATTTTTTTTTTCCAAAGTAACTAAAAAAGTAACTTTTTTTCCAAAGTAACTAAAAAAATTTTTTTTTTCCAAAGTAACTAAAAAAGTAAATTTTTTCCAAAGTAACTAAAAAAATATTTTTTTTCCCAAAGTAACTAAAAAAATATTTTTTTTTCCAAAGTAACTAAAAAAATATTTTTTTTTCCAAAGTAACTAAAAAAATATTTTTTTTTCCAAAGTAACTAAAAAAATATTTTTTTTTCCAAAGTAACTAAAAATTTTTTTTTTTTTCCAAAGTAACTAAAAAAGTAACTTTTTTTCCAAAGTAACTAAAAAAATATTTTTTTTTCCAAAGTAACTAAAAAAGTAAATTTTTTCCAAAGTAACTAAAAAAATATTTTTTTTTCCAAAGTAACTAAAAAAATATTTTTTTTTCCAAAGTAACTAAAAAAATATTTTTTTTTCCAAAGTAACTAAAAAAATATTTTTTTTTCCAAAGTAACTAAAAAAATATTTTTTTTTCAAAGTAACTAAAAATATATATTTTTTTCCAAAGTAACAAAAAAATTTTTTTTTTTCCAAAGTAACTAAAATTTTTTTTTTTTTTCCAAAGTAACTAAAAAATTTTTTTTTTTTCCAAAGTAACTAAAAAAATTTTTTTTTTCCAAAGTAACTAAAAAAGTAACTTTTTTTCCAAAGTAACTAAAAAAATATTTTTTTTTCTAAAGTAACTAAAAAAGTAACTTTTTTTCCAAAGTAACTAAAAAAATAATTTTTTTTCCAAAGTAACAAAAAAAGGAAATTTTTTCCAAAGTAACTAAAAAAATATTTTTTTTTCCAAAGTAACTAAAAAAATATTTTTTTTTCCAAAGTAACTAAAAAAATATTTTTTTTCCCAAAGTAACTAAAAAAATATTTTTTTTTCCAAAGTAACTAAAAAAATATTTTTTTTTCCAAAGTAACTAAAAAAGTTACTTTTTTTCCAAAGTAACTAAAAAAATATTTTTTTTTCCAAAGTAACTAAAAAAATATTTTTTTTTCCAAAGTAACTAAAAAATTTTTTTTTTTTTTTTCCAAAGTAACTAAAAAATTTTTTTTTTTTCCAAAGTAACTAAAAAATTATTTTTTTTCCAAAGTAACTAAAAAAAATTTTTTTTTTCAAAGTAACTAAAAAATTTTTTTTTTTTCCAAAGTAACTAAAAAAATATTTTTTTTCCAAAGTAACTAAAAAAATTTTTTTTTTCCAAAGTAACTAAAAAAATATTTTTTTTCCCAAAGTAACTAAAACATTTTTTTTTTCCAAAGTAACTAAAAAAATTTTTTTTTTTCCAAAGTAACTAAAAAAATATTTTTTTTTCCAAAGTAACTAAAAAAATATTTGTTTTTCCAAAGTAACTAAAAAAATATTTGTTTTTCCAAAGTAACTAAAAAAATATTTTTTTTTCCAAAGTAACTAAAAAAAAATATTTTTTTCCAAAGTAACTAAAAAAGTAACTTTTTTTCCAAAGTAACTAAAAATTTTTTTTTTTTTTCCAAAGTAACTAAAAAAGTAACTTTTTTTCCAAAGTAACTAAAAAAATATTTTTTTTTCCAAAGTAACTAAAAAAATTTTTTTTTTCCAAAGTAACTAAAAAAAAAATTTTTTTTCCAAAGTAACTAAAATTTTTTTTTTTTTTCCAAAGTAACTAAAAAAAATTTTTTTTTTCCAAAGTAACTAAAAAATTTTTTTTTTTCCAAAGTAACTAAAAAAATTTTTTTTTTTCCAAAGTAACTAAAAAAATTTTTTTTTTTCCAAAGTAACTAAAAAATTTTTTTTTTTTCCAAAGTAACTAAAAAAAATTTGTTTTTTCCAAAGTAACTAAAAAAAAAAATTTTTTTCCAAAGTAACTAAAATTTTTTTTTTTTTCCAAAGTAACTAAAAAAATATTTTTTTTTCCAAAGTAACTAAAAAATTTTTTTTTTTTCCAAAGTAACTAAAACATTTTTTTTTCCAAAGTAACTAAAAAAGTAACTTTTTTTCCAAAGTAACTAAAAAAAAAAAATTTTTTCCAAAGTAACTAAAAAAGTAACTTTTTTTTCCAAAGTAACTAAAAAAATAATTTTTTTTCCAAAGTAACTAAAAAAGTAAATTTTTCCAAAGTAACTAAAAAAATATTTTTTTTTCCAAAGTAACTAAAAAAGTAACTTTTTTTCCAAAGTAACTAAAAAAATTTTTTTTTTTCCAAAGTAACTAAAAAAGTAACTTTTTTTCCAAAGTAACTAAAAAAATAATTTTTTTTCCAAAGTAACTAAAAAAGTAAATTTTTTCCAAAGTAACTAAAAAAATATTTTTTTTTCCAAAGTAACTAAAAAAATATTTTTTTTTCCAAAGTAACTAAAAAAATATTTTTTTTTCCAAAGTAACTAAAAAAATATTTTTTTTTCCAAAGTAACTAAAAAAATATTTTTTTTCCAAAGTAACTAAAAAAGTTACTTTTTTTCCAAAGTAACTAAAAATTTTTTTTTTTTTTCCAAAGTAACTAAAAAATTATTTTTTTTCCAAAGTAACTAAAAAATTTTTTTTTTTTCCAAAGTAACTAAACATTTTTTTTTTTCCAAAGTAACTAAAAAAAATTTTTTTTTCCAAAGTAACTAAAAAAATATTTTTTTTTCCAAAGTAACTAAAAAATATTTTTTTTTTCCAAAGTAACTAAAATTTTTTTTTTTTTCCAAAGTAACTAAAAAAATATTTTTTTTTCCAAAGTAACTAAAAAAATAATTTTTTTCCAAAGTAACTAAAAAAATATTTTTTTTCCAAAGTAACTAAAAAAATATTTTTTTTCCAAAGTAACTAAAAAAATATTTTTTTTTCCAAAGTAACTAAAAAAAATTTTTTTTTTCCAAAGTAACTAAAAAAAATTTTTTTTTTCCAAAGTAACTAAAAAAGTAACTTTTTTTCCAAAGTAACTAAAAAAAATTTTTTTTTTCCAAAGTAACTAAAAAAGTAAATTTTTTCCAAAGTAACTAAAAAAATATTTTTTTTCCCAAAGTAACTAAAAAAATATTTTTTTTTCCAAAGTAACTAAAAAAATATTTTTTTTTCCAAAGTAACTAAAAAAATATTTTTTTTTCCAAAGTAACTAAAAAAAATTTTTTTTTTCCAAAGTAACTAAAAAAGTTACTTTTTTTCCAAAGTAACTAAAAAAGTTACTTTTTTTCCAAAGAAACTAAAAAAATATTTTTTTTTCCAAAGTAACTAAAAAAATAAATTTTTTTCCAAAGTAACTAAAAAAATATTTTTTTTCCAAAGTAACTAAAAAAAATTTTCTTTTTCCAAAGTAACTAAAAAAATTTTTTTTTCCAAAGTAACTAAAAAAATATTTTTTTTTCAAAGTAACTAAAAAAAATTTTTTTTTTCCAAAGTAACTAAAAAAAATTTTTTTTTTCCAAAGTAACTAAAAAAGTAACTTTTTTTTCCAAAGTAACTAAAAAATTTTTTTTTTTTCCAAAGTAACTAAAAAAATTTTTTTTTTTCCAAAGTAACTAAAAAAGTAACTTTTTTTCCAAAGAAACTAAAAAAATATTTTTTTTTCCAAAGTAACTAAAAAAATATTTTTTTTCCAAAGTAACTAAAAAAATTATTTTTTTTCCCAAAGTAACTAAAAAAAATATTTTTTTTCCAAAGTAACTAAAAAAATATTTTTTTTTCCAAAGTAACTAAAAAAAATTTTTTTTTTCCAAAGTAACTAAAAAAAAAAATTTTTTTCCAAAGTAACTAAAAAATTTTTTTTTTTTTCCAAAGTAACTAAAAAAATATTTTTTTTCCAAAGTAACTAAAAAAATATTTTTTTTCCAAAGTAACTAAAAAAATATTTTTTTTTCCAAAGTAACTAAAAAAATATTTTTTTTTCCAAAGTAACTAAAAAAATATTTTTTTTTCCAAAGTAACTAAAAAAATATTTTTTTTCCAAAGTAACTAAAAAAATATTTTTTTTTCCAAAGTAACTAAAAAAATATTTTTTTTTCCAAAGTAACTAAAAAAGTAACTTTTTTTCCAAAGTAACTAAAAAATTTTTTTTTTTTCCAAAGTAACTAAAAAAGTAACTTTTTTTCCAAAGTAACTAAAAAAATATTTTTTTTTCCAAAGTAACTAAAAAAGTAAATTTTTTCCAAAGTAACTAAAAAAATATTTTTTTTTCCAAAGTAACTAAAAAAATATTTTTTTTTCCAAAGTAACTAAAAAAATATTTTTTTTTCCAAAGTAACTAAAAAAATATTTTTTTTTCCAAAGTAACTAAAAAAATATTTTTTTTTTCAAAGTAACAAAAAATATATATTTTTTTCCAAAGTAACAAAAAAATTTTTTTTTTTCCAAAGTAACTAAAATTTTTTTTTTTTTTCCAAAGTAACTAAAAATTTTTTTTTTTTTCCAAAGTAACTAAAAAAATTTTTTTTTTCCAAAGTAACTAAAAAAGTAACTTTTTTTCCAAAGTAACTAAAAAAATATTTTTTTTTCTAAAGTAACTAAAAAAGTAACTTTTTTTCCAAAGTAACTAAAAAAATAATTTTTTTTCCAAAGTAACAAAAAAAGGAAATTTTTTCCAAAGTAACTAAAAAAATATTTTTTTTTCCAAAGTAACTAAAAAAATATTTTTTTTTCCAAAGTAACTAAAAAAATATTTTTTTTCCCAAAGTAACTAAAAAAATATTTTTTTTTCCAAAGTAACTAAAAAAATATTTTTTTTTCCAAAGTAACTAAAAAAGTTACTTTTTTTCCAAAGTAACTAAAAAAATATTTTTTTTTCCAAAGTAACTAAAAAAATATTTTTTTTTCCAAAGTAACTAAAAATTTTTTTTTTTTTTTTTCCAAAGTAACTAAAAAATTTTTTTTTTTTCCAAAGTAACTAAAAAATTATTTTTTTTCCAAAGTAACTAAAAAAAATTTTTTTTTTCAAAGTAACTAAAAAAATTTTTTTTTTTCCAAAGTAACTAAAAAAATATTTTTTTTCCAAAGTAACTAAAAAAATTTTTTTTTTCCAAAGTAACTAAAAAAATATTTTTTTTCCCAAAGTAACTAAAACATTTTTTTTTTCCAAAGTAACTAAAAAATTTTTTTTTTTTCCAAAGTAACTAAAAAAATATTTTTTTTTCCAAAGTAACTAAAAAAATATTTGTTTTTCCAAAGTAACTAAAAAAATATTTGTTTTTCCAAAGTAACTAAAAAAATATTTTTTTTTCCAAAGTAACTAAAAAAAAATATTTTTTTCCAAAGTAACTAAAAAAGTAACTTTTTTTCCAAAGTAACTAAAAAATTTTTTTTTTTTTCCAAAGTAACTAAAAAAGTAACTTTTTTTCCAAAGTAACTAAAAAAATATTTTTTTTTCCAAAGTAACTAAAAAAAATTTTTTTTTCCAAAGTAACTAAAAAAAAAAATTTTTTTCCAAAGTAACTAAAATTTTTTTTTTTTTTCCAAAGTAACTAAAAAAAATTTTTTTTTTCCAAAGTAACTAAAAAAATTTTTTTTTTCCAAAGTAACTAAAAAATTTTTTTTTTTTCCAAAGTAACTAAAAAAGTAACTTTTTTTCCAAAGAAACTAAAAAAATATTTTTTTTTCCAAAGTAACTAAAAAAATATTTTTTTTCCAAAGTAACTAAAAAAATTATTTTTTTTCCCAAAGTAACTAAAAAAAATATTTTTTTTCCAAAGTAACTAAAAAAAATTTTTTTTTTCCAAAGTAACTAAAAAAATTTTTTTTTCCAAAGTAACTAAAAAAATATTTTTTTTTCAAAGTAACTAAAAAAAAATTTTTTTTTCCAAAGTAACTAAAAAATTATTTTTTTCCAAAGTAACTAAAAATTTTTTTTTTTTTCCAAAGTAACTAAAAAAGTAACTTTTTTTCCAAAGAAACTAAAAAAATATTTTTTTTCCCAAAGTAACTAAAAAAATATTTTTTTTCCAAAGTAACTAAAAAAATTATTTTTTTTCCCAAAGTAACTAAAAAAAATATTTTTTTTCCAAAGTAACTAAAAAAATATTTTTTTTTCCAAAGTAACTAAAAAAAATTTTTTTTTTCCAAAGTAACTCAAAAAAAAAAAATTTTTCCAAAGTAACTAAAAAATTTTTTTTTTTTCCAAAGTAACTAAAAAAATATTTTTTTTCCAAAGTAACTAAAAAAATATTTTTTTTCCAAAGTAACTAAAAAAATATTTTTTTTTCCAAAGTAACTAAAAAAATATTTTTTTTTCCAAAGTAACTAAAAAAATATTTTTTTTCCAAAGTAACTAAAAAAATATTTTTTTTTCCAAAGTAACTAAAAAAATATTTTTTTTTCCAAAGTAACTAAAAAAATATTTTTTTTTCCAAAGTAACTAAAAAAGTAACTTTTTTTCCAAAGTAACTAAAAAATTTTTTTTTTTTCCAAAGTAACTAAAAAAGTAACTTTTTTTCCAAAGTAACTAAAAAAATATTTTTTTTTCCAAAGTAACTAAAAAAGTAAATTTTTTCCAAAGTAACTAAAAAAATATTTTTTTTTCCAAAGTAACTAAAAAAATATTTTTTTTTCCAAAGTAACTAAAAAAATATTTTTTTTTCCAAAGTAACTAAAAAAATATTTTTTTTTCCAAAGTAACTAAAAAAATATTTTTTTTTCAAAGTAACTAAAAATATATATTTTTTTCCAAAGTAACAAAAAAATTTTTTTTTTTCCAAAGTAACTAAAATTTTTTTTTTTTTTCCAAAGTAACTAAAAAATTTTTTTTTTTTCCAAAGTAACTAAAAAATTTTTTTTTTTCCAAAGTAACTAAAAAAGTAACTTTTTTTCCAAAGTAACTAAAAAAATATTTTTTTTTCTAAAGTAACTAAAAAAGTAACTTTTTTTCCAAAGTAACTAAAAAAATAATTTTTTTTCCAAAGTAACAAAAAAAGGAAATTTTTTCCAAAGTAACTAAAAAAATATTTTTTTTTCCAAAGTAACTAAAAAAATATTTTTTTTTCCAAAGTAACTAAAAAAATATTTTTTTTCCCAAAGTAACTAAAAAAATATTTTTTTTTCCAAAGTAACTAAAAAAATATTTTTTTTTCCAAAGTAACTAAAAAAGTTACTTTTTTTCCAAAGTAACTAAAAAAATATTTTTTTTTCCAAAGTAACTAAAAAAATATTTTTTTTTCCAAAGTAACTAAAAAAATTTTTTTTTTTTTTTCCAAAGTAACTAAAAAATTTTTTTTTTTTCCAAAGTAACTAAAAAATTATTTTTTTTCCAAAGTAACTAAAAAAAATTTTTTTTTTCAAAGTAACTAAAAAAAATTTTTTTTTTCCAAAGTAACTAAAAAAATATTTTTTTTCCAAAGTAACTAAAAAAATTTTTTTTTTCCAAAGTAACTAAAAAAATATTTTTTTTCCCAAAGTAACTAAAACATTTTTTTTTTCCAAAGTAACTAAAAAATTTTTTTTTTTTCCAAAGTAACTAAAAAAATTTTTTTTTTTCCAAAGTAACTAAAAAAATATTTGTTTTTCCAAAGTAACTAAAAAAATATTTGTTTTTCCAAAGTAACTAAAAAAATATTTTTTTTTCCAAAGTAACTAAAAAAAAATATTTTTTTCCAAAGTAACTAAAAAAGTAACTTTTTTTCCAAAGTAACTAAAAAATTTTTTTTTTTTTCCAAAGTAACTAAAAAAGTAACTTTTTTTCCAAAGTAACTAAAAAAATATTTTTTTTTCCAAAGTAACTAAAAAAAATTTTTTTTTCCAAAGTAACTAAAAAAAAAATTTTTTTTCCAAAGTAACTAAAATTTTTTTTTTTTTTCCAAAGTAACTAAAAAAAAATTTTTTTTTCCAAAGTAACTAAAAAATTTTTTTTTTTCCAAAGTAACTAAAAAAATTTTTTTTTTTCCAAAGTAACTAAAAAAATTTTTTTTTTTCCAAAGTAACTAAAAAATTTTTTTTTTTTCCAAAGTAACTAAAAAAAATTTGTTTTTTCCAAAGTAACTAAAAAAAAAATTTTTTTTCCAAAGTAACTAAAATTTTTTTTTTTTTCCAAAGTAACTAAAAAAATATTTTTTTTTCCAAAGTAACTAAAAAATTTTTTTTTTTTCCAAAGTAACTAAAACATTTTTTTTTCCAAAGTAACTAAAAAAGTAACTTTTTTTCCAAAGTAACTAAAAAAAAAAAATTTTTTCCAAAGTAACTAAAAAAGTAACTTTTTTTTCCAAAGTAACTAAAAAAATAATTTTTTTTCCAAAGTAACTAAAAAAGTAAATTTTTCCAAAGTAACTAAAAAAATATTTTTTTTTCCAAAGTAACTAAAAAAGTAACTTTTTTTCCAAAGTAACTAAAAAAATTTTTTTTTTTCCAAAGTAACTAAAAAAGTAACTTTTTTTCCAAAGTAACTAAAAAAATAATTTTTTTTCCAAAGTAACTAAAAAAGTAAATTTTTTCCAAAGTAACTAAAAAAATATTTTTTTTTCCAAAGTAACTAAAAAAATATTTTTTTTTCCAAAGTAACTAAAAAAATATTTTTTTTTCCAAAGTAACTAAAAAAATATTTTTTTTTCCAAAGTAACTAAAAAAATATTTTTTTTCCAAAGTAACTAAAAAAGTTACTTTTTTTCCAAAGTAACTAAAAATTTTTTTTTTTTTTCCAAAGTAACTAAAAAATTATTTTTTTTCCAAAGTAACTAAAAAATTTTTTTTTTTTCCAAAGTAACTAAACATTTTTTTTTTTCCAAAGTAACTAAAAAAAATTTTTTTTTTCCAAAGTAACTAAAAAAATATTTTTTTTTCCAAAGTAACTAAAAAATATTTTTTTTTTCCAAAGTAACTAAAATTTTTTTTTTTTTCCAAAGTAACTAAAAAAATATTTTTTTTTCCAAAGTAACTAAAAAAATAATTTTTTTCCAAAGTAACTAAAAAAATATTTTTTTTCCAAAGTAACTAAAAAAATATTTTTTTTCCAAAGTAACTAAAAAAATATTTTTTTTTCCAAAGTAACTAAAAAAAAATTTTTTTTTCCAAAGTAACTAAAAAAAATTTTTTTTTTCCAAAGTAACTAAAAAAAATTTTTTTTTTCCAAAGTAACTAAAAAAGTAACTTTTTTTCCAAAGTAACTAAAAAAAATTTTTTTTTTCCAAAGTAACTAAAAAAGTAAATTTTTTCCAAAGTAACTAAAAAAATATTTTTTTTCCCAAAGTAACTAAAAAAATATTTTTTTTTCCAAAGTAACTAAAAAAATATTTTTTTTTCCAAAGTAACTAAAAAAATATTTTTTTTTCCAAAGTAACTAAAAAAAATTTTTTTTTTCCAAAGTAACTAAAAAAGTTACTTTTTTTCCAAAGTAACTAAAAAAGTTACTTTTTTTCCAAAGAAACTAAAAAAATATTTTTTTTTCCAAAGTAACTAAAAAAATAAATTTTTTTCCAAAGTAACTAAAAAAATATTTTTTTTCCAAAGTAACTAAAAAAAATTTTCTTTTTCCAAAGTAACTAAAAAAATGTTTTTTTCCAAAGTAACTAAAAAAATATTTTTTTTTCAAAGTAACTAAAAAAATTTTTTTTTTTCCAAAGTAACTAAAAAAAATTTTTTTTTTCCAAAGTAACTAAAAAAGTAACTTTTTTTTCCAAAGTAACTAAAAATTTTTTTTTTTTTCCAAAGTAACTAAAAAAATTTTTTTTTTTCCAAAGTAACTAAAAAAGTAACTTTTTTTCCAAAGAAACTAAAAAAATATTTTTTTTTCCAAAGTAACTAAAAAAATATTTTTTTTCCAAAGTAACTAAAAAAATTATTTTTTTTCCCAAAGTAACTAAAAAAAATATTTTTTTTCCAAAGTAACTAAAAAAATATTTTTTTTTCCAAAGTAACTAAAAAAATTTTTTTTTTTCCAAAGTAACTAAAAAAAAAAAAATTTTTCCAAAGTAACTAAAAATTTTTTTTTTTTTCCAAAGTAACTAAAAAAATATTTTTTTTCCAAAGTAACTAAAAAAATATTTTTTTTTCCAAAGTAACTAAAAAAATATTTTTTTTTCCAAAGTAACTAAAAAAATATTTTTTTTTCCAAAGTAACTAAAAAAATATTTTTTTTTCCAAAGTAACTAAAAAAATATTTTTTTTTCCAAAGTAACTAAAAAAATATTTTTTTTCCAAAGTAACTAAAAAAGTAACTTTTTTTCCAAAGTAACTAAAAAATTTTTTTTTTTTCCAAAGTAACTAAAAAAGTAACTTTTTTTCCAAAGTAACTAAAAAAATATTTTTTTTTCCAAAGTAACTAAAAAAATATTTTTTTTTCCAAAGTAACTAAAAAAATATTTTTTTTTCCAAAGTAACTAAAAAAATATTTTTTTTTCCAAAGTAACTAAAAAAATATTTTTTTTTCCAAAGTAACTAAAAAAATATTTTTTTTTCCAAAGTAACTAAAAAAATATTTTTTTTTTCAAAGTAACTAAAAATATATTTTTTTTTCCAAAGTAACAAAAAAATTTTTTTTTTTCCAAAGTAACTAAAATTTTTTTTTTTTTTCCAAAGTAACTAAAAAATTTTTTTTTTTTCCAAAGTAACTAAAAAAATTTTTTTTTTCCAAAGTAACTAAAAAAGTAACTTTTTTTCCAAAGTAACTAAAAAAATATTTTTTTTTCCAAAGTAACTAAAAAAGTAACTTTTTTTCCAAAGTAACTAAAAAAATAATTTTTTTTCCAAAGTAACAAAAAAAGGAAATTTTTTCCAAAGTAACTAAAAAAATATTTTTTTTTCCAAAGTAACTAAAAAAATATTTTTTTTTCCAAAGTAACTAAAAAAATATTTTTTTTCCCAAAGTAACTAAAAAAATATTTTTTTTTCCAAAGTAACTAAAAAAATATTTTTTTTTCCAAAGTAACTAAAAAAATATTTTTTTTCCAAAGTAACTAAAAAAATAAATTTTTTTCCAAAGTAACTAAAAAAATATTTTTTTTCCAAAGTAACTAAAAAAAATTTTCTTTTTCCAAAGTAACTAAAAAATTTTTTTTTTCCAAAGTAACTAAAAAAATATTTTTTTTTCAAAGTAACTAAAAAAAATTTTTTTTTTCCAAAGTAACTAAAAAAAATTTTTTTTTTCCAAAGTAACTAAAAAAGTAACTTTTTTTTCCAAAGTAACTAAAAAAATTTTTTTTTTTCCAAAGTAACTAAAAAATTTTTTTTTTTCCAAAGTAACTAAAAAAGTAACTTTTTTTCCAAAGAAACTAAAAAAATATTTTTTTTTCCAAAGTAACTAAAAAAATATTTTTTTTCCAAAGTAACTAAAAAAATTATTTTTTTTCCCAAAGTAACTAAAAAAAATATTTTTTTTCCAAAGTAACTAAAAAAATATTTTTTTTTCCAAAGTAACTAAAAAAAATTTTTTTTTTCCAAAGTAACTAAAAAAAAAAAAATTTTTCCAAAGTAACTAAAAAATTTTTTTTTTTTTCCAAAGTAACTAAAAAAATATTTTTTTTCCAAAGTAACTAAAAAAATATTTTTTTTCCAAAGTAACTAAAAAAATATTTTTTTTTCCAAAGTAACTAAAAAAATATTTTTTTTTCCAAAGTAACTAAAAAAATATTTTTTTTTCCAAAGTAACTAAAAAAATATTTTTTTTTCCAAAGTAACTAAAAAAATATTTTTTTTTCCAAAGTAACTAAAAAAATATTTTTTTTCCAAAGTAACTAAAAAAGTAACTTTTTTTCCAAAGTAACTAAAAAAATTTTTTTTTTCCAAAGTAACTAAAAAAGTAACTTTTTTTCCAAAGTAACTAAAAAAATATTTTTTTTTCCAAAGTAACTAAAAAAGTAAATTTTTTCCAAAGTAACTAAAAAAATATTTTTTTTTCCAAAGTAACTAAAAAAATATTTTTTTTTCCAAAGTAACTAAAAAAATATTTTTTTTTCCAAAGTAACTAAAAAAATATTTTTTTTTCCAAAGTAACTAAAAAAATATTTTTTTTTTCAAAGTAACTAAAAATATATTTTTTTTTCCAAAGTAACAAAAAAAATTTTTTTTTTCCAAAGTAACTAAAATTTTTTTTTTTTTTCCAAAGTAACTAAAAATTTTTTTTTTTTTCCAAAGTAACTAAAAAATTTTTTTTTTTCCAAAGTAACTAAAAAAGTAACTTTTTTTCCAAAGTAACTAAAAAAATATTTTTTTTTCCAAAGTAACTAAAAAAGTAACTTTTTTTCCAAAGTAACTAAAAAAATAATTTTTTTTCCAAAGTAACAAAAAAAGGAAATTTTTTCCAAAGTAACTAAAAAAATATTTTTTTTTCCAAAGTAACTAAAAAAATATTTTTTTTTCCAAAGTAACTAAAAAAATATTTTTTTTCCCAAAGTAACTAAAAAAATATTTTTTTTTCCAAAGTAACTAAAAAAATATTTTTTTTCCAAAGTAACTAAAAAAGTTACTTTTTTTCCAAAGTAACTAAAAAAATATTTTTTTTCCCAAAGTAACTAAAAAAATATTTTTTTTTCCAAAGTAACTAAAAAAATTTTTTTTTTTTTTTCCAAAGTAACTAAAAATTTTTTTTTTTTTCCAAAGTAACTAAAAAATTTTTTTTTTTCCAAAGTAACTAAAAAATTTTTTTTTTTTCAAAGTAACTAAAAAAAATTTTTTTTTTCCAAAGTAACTAAAAAAATATTTTTTTTCCAAAGTAACTAAAAAAATTTTTTTTTTCCAAAGTAACTAAAAAAATATTTTTTTTCCCAAAGTAACTAAAACATTTTTTTTTTCCAAAGTAACTAAAAATTTTTTTTTTTTCCAAAGTAACTAAAAAAATATTTTTTTTTCCAAAGTAACTAAAAAAATATTTTTTTTTCCAAAGTAACTAAAAAAATATTTTTTTTTCCAAAGTAACTAAAAAAATATTTTTTTTTCCAAAGTAACTAAAAAAGTTACTTTTTTCCAAAGTAACTAAAAAAATATTTTTTTTTCCAAAGTAACTAAAAAAATATTTTTTTTTCCAAAGTAACTAAAAAAATAATTTTTTTTCCAAAGTAACTAAAAAAAATTTTTTTTTTCCAAAGTAACTAAAAATTTTTTTTTTTTTCCAAAGTAACTAAAAAAATATATTTTTTTCCAAAGTAACTAAAAAAAAATTTTTTTTCCAAAGTAACTAAAAAATTTTTTTTTTTCCAAAGTAACTAAAAAAATATTTTTTTTTCCAAAGTAACTAAAAAAATATATTTTTTTTCCAAAGTAACTAAAAAAATTTTTTTTTTTCCAAAGTAACTAAAAAAATTTTTTTTTTTCCAAAGTAACTAAAAAAATATATTTTTTCCAAAGTAACTAAAAAAATATTTTTTTTCCAAAGTAACTAAAAAAATATTTTTTTTTCCAAAGTAACTAAAATTTTTTTTTTTTTTCCAAAGTAACTAAAAAAATATTTTTTTTTCCAAAGTAACTAAAAAATTTTTTTTTTTTCCAAAGTAACTAAAAAAAATTTTTTTTTTCCAAAGTAACTAAAAAATTTTTTTTTTTCCAAAGTAACTAAAAAAGTAACTTTTTTTCCAAAGTAACTAAAAAAGTAACTTTTTTTCCAAAGTAACTAAAAAAGTAACTTTTTTTCCAAAGTAACTAAAAAAGTAACTTTTTTTCCAAAGTAACTAAAAAAGTAACTTTTTTTCCAAAGTAACTAAAAAAATATTTTTTTTCCAAAGTAACTAAAAAAGTAACTTTTTTTCCAAAGTAACTAAAAAAGTAACTTTTTTTCCAAAGAAACTAAAAAAATATTTTTTTTTCCAAAGTAACTAAAAAAATATTTTTTTTCCAAAGTAACTAAAAAAATATATTTTTTTCCAAAGTAACTAAAAAAATATTTTTTTTCCAAAGTAACTAAAAAAATATTTTTTTTTCAAAGTAACTAAAAAATATTTTTTTTCCCAAAGTAACTAAAAATTTTTTTTTTTCCAAAGTAACTAAAAAAGTAACTTTTTTTCCAAAGAAACTAAAAAAATATTTTTTTTTCCAAAGAAACTAAAAAAATATTTTTTTTTCCAAAGTAACTAAAAAAATTATTTTTTTTCCCAAAGTAACTAAAAAAATATTTTTTTTTCCAAAGTAACTAAAAAAATATTTTTTTTTCCAAAGTAACTAAAAAAATATTTTTTTTTCCAAAGTAACTAAAAAAAAAATTTTTTTTCCAAAGTAACTAAAAATTTATTTTTTTTCCCAAAGTAACTAAAAAAGTAACTTTTTTTCCAAAGTAACTAAAAAAAATTTTTTTTTCCAAAGTAACTAAAAAAATATTTTTTTTTCCAAAGTAACTAAAAAAATATTTCTTTTTCAAAGTAACTAAAAAAATATTTTTTTTTCCAAAGTAACTAAAAAAATATTTTTTTTTCCAAAGTAACTAAAAATTTTTTTTTTTTTTCCAAAGTAACTAAAAAAAATTTTTTTTTTCCAAAGTAACTAAAAAAATTTTTTTTTTTCCAAAGTAACTAAAAAATTTTTTTTTTTTCCAAAGTAACTAAAAAATTTTTTTTTTTCCAAAGTAACTAAAAAATTTTTTTTTTTTCCAAAGTAACTAAAAAAATATTTTTTTTTCCAAAGTAACTAAAAAAAAATTTTTTTTTCCAAAGTAACTAAAACATTTTTTTTTTCCAAAGTAACTAAAAAAGTAACTTTTTTTCCAAAGTAACTAAAAAAGTAACTTTTTTTCCAAAGTAACTAAAAAAATAATTTTTTTTCCAAAGTAACTAAAAATGTAAATTTTTTCCAAAGTAACTAAAAAAATATATTTTTTTCCAAAGTAACTAAAAAAAATTTTTTTTTTCCAAAGTAACTAAAATTTTTTTTTTTTTCCAAAGTAACTAAAAAAGTAACTTTTTTTCCAAAGTAACTAAAAAAATATTTTTTTTTCCAAAGTAACTAAAAAAGTAACTTTTTTTCCAAAGTAACTAAAAAAATATTTTTTTTTCCAAAGTAACTAAAAAAGTAATTTTTTTCCAAAGTAAGTAAAAAAAAATTTTTTTTTCCAAAGTAACTAAAAAAATATATTTTTTTCCAAAGTAACTAAAAAAATATATTTTTTTCCAAAGTAACTAAAAAAGTAACTTTTTTTCCAAAGTAACTAAAAAAGTAACTTTTTTTCCAAAGAAACTAAAAAAATATTTTCTTTTCCAAAGTAACTAAAAAAATATTTTTTTTCCAAAGTAACTAAAAAAATATTTTTTTTTCCAAAGTAACTAAAAAAGTAAATTTTTTCCAAAGTAACTAAAAAAATATTTTTTTTTCCAAAGTAACTAAAAAAAAATTTTTTTTTCCAAAGTAACTAAAAAAATATTTTTTTTTCCAAAGTAACTAAAAAAATATTTTTTTTTCCAAAGTAACTAAAAAATTTTTTTTTTTCCAAAGTAACTAAAAAAGTTACTTTTTTTCCAAAGTAACTAAAAAAATATTTTTTTTTCCAAAGTAACTAAAAAATTTTTTTTTTCCAAAGTAACTAAAAAAAATTTTTTTTTTCCAAAGTAACTAAAAATTTTTTTTTTTCCAAAGTAACTAAAAAATATTTTTTTTTCCAAAGTAACTAAAAAAATATATTTTTTTCCAAAGTAACTAAAAAAATATATTTTTTTCCAAAGTAACTAAAAAAGTAACTTTTTTTCCAAAGTAACTAAAAAAGTAACTTTTTTTCCAAAGAAACTAAAAAAATATTTTCTTTTCCAAAGTAACTAAAAAAATATTTTTTTTCCAAAGTAACTAAAAAAATATTTTTTTTTCCAAAGTAACTAAAAAAGTAAATTTTTTCCAAAGTAACTAAAAAAATATTTTTTTTTCCAAAGTAACTAAAAAAAAATTTTTTTTTCCAAAGTAACTAAAAAAATATTTTTTTTTCCAAAGTAACTAAAAAAATATTTTTTTTTCCAAAGTAACTAAAAAATTTTTTTTTTTCCAAAGTAACTAAAAAAGTTACTTTTTTTCCAAAGTAACTAAAAAAATATTTTTTTTTCCAAAGTAACTAAAAAATTTTTTTTTTCCAAAGTAACTAAAAAAAATTTTTTTTTTCCAAAGTAACTAAAAATTTTTTTTTTTCCAAAGTAACTAAAAAATATTTTTTTTTCCAAAGTAACTAAAAAAATATTTTTTTTCCAAAGTAACTAAAAAAATATTTTTTTTCCAAAGTAACTAAAAAAATATTTTTTTTCCAAAGTAACTAAAAAAATATTTTTTTTTCCAAAGTAACTAAAAAAATATTTTTTTTTCCAAAGTAACTAAAAATTTTTTTTTTTTTTCCAAAGTAACTAAAATTTTTTTTTTTTTCCAAAGTAACTAAAAAAATATTTTTTTTTCCAAAGTAACTAAAAAAATATTTTTTTTTCCAAAGTAACTAAAAAAATATTTTTTTTTCCAAAGTAACTAAAAAATTTTTTTTTTTTCCAAAGTAACTAAAAAAATATATTTTTTCCAAAGTAACTAAAAAAATATTTTTTTTTCCAAAGTAACTAAAAAAATATTTTTTTTTCCAAAGTAACTAAAAAAATATTTTTTTTTCCAAAGTAACTAAAAAAATATTTTTTTTTCCAAAGTAACTAAAACATTTTTTTTTTTTTCCAAAGTAACTAAAAAATTTTTTTTTTTTCCAAAGTAACTAAAAAAATTTTTTTTTTTCCAAAGTAACTAAAAAAGTAACTTTTTTTCCAAAGTAACTAAAAAAGTAACTTTTTTTCCAAAGTAACTAAAAAAGTAACTTTTTTTCCAAAGTAACTAAAAAAGTAACTTTTTTTCCAAAGTAACTAAAAAAGTAACTTTTTTTCCAAAGTAACTAAAAAAATATTTTTTTTCCAAAGTAACTAAAAAAGTAACTTTTTTTCCAAAGTAACTAAAAAAGTAACTTTTTTTCCAAAGAAACTAAAAAAATATTTTTTTTTCCAAAGTAACTAAAAAATATTTTTTTTCCAAAGTAACTAAAAAAATATATTTTTTTCCAAAGTAACTAAAAAAATATTTTTTTTTCCAAAGTAACTAAAAAAATATTTTTTTTTCAAAGTAACTAAAAAATATTTTTTTTTCCCAAAGTAACTAAAAAAATTTTTTTTTCCAAAGTAACTAAAAAAGTAACTTTTTTTCCAAAGAAACTAAAAAAATATTTTTTTTTCCAAAGAAACTAAAAAAATATTTTTTTTTCCAAAGTAACTAAAAAAATTATTTTTTTTCCCAAAGTAACTAAAAAAGTAACTTTTTTTCCAAAGTAACTAAAAAAGTAACTTTTTTTCCAAAGTAACTAAAAAAGTAACTTTTTTTCCAAAGTAACTAAAAAAGTAACTTTTTTTCCAAAGTAACTAAAAAAGTAACTTTTTTTCCAAAGTAACTAAAAAAATATTTTTTTTCCAAAGTAACTAAAAAAGTAACTTTTTTTCCAAAGTAACTAAAAAAGTAACTTTTTTTCCAAAGAAACTAAAAAAATATTTTTTTTTCCAAAGTAACTAAAAAAATATTTTTTTTCCAAAGTAACTAAAAAAATATATTTTTTTCCAAAGTAACTAAAAAAATATTTTTTTTTCCAAAGTAACTAAAAAAAATTTTTTTTTTCAAAGTAACTAAAAAATATTTTTTTTTCCCAAAGTAACTAAAAAAAATTTTTTTTCCAAAGTAACTAAAAAAGTAACTTTTTTTCCAAAGAAACTAAAAAAATATTTTTTTTTCCAAAGAAACTAAAAAAATATTTTTTTTTCCAAAGTAACTAAAAAAATTATTTTTTTTCCCAAAGTAACTAAAAAAAATGTTTTTTTTCCAAAGTAACTAAAAAAATATTTTTTTTTCCAAAGTAACTAAAAAAATTATTTTTTTTCCAAAGTAACTAAAAAAATATATTTTTTCCAAAGTAACTAAAAAAATATTTTTTTTTCCAAAGTAACTAAAAAAATATTTTTTTTTCCAAAGTAACTAAAAAAATTTTTTTTTTTCCAAAGTAACTAAAAAAATATTTTTTTTTCCAAAGTAACTAAAAAAATTTTTTTTTTCCAAAGTAACTAAAAAAATATTTTTTTTTCCAAAGTAACTAAAAAAATTTTTTTTTTTCCAAAGTAACTAAAAAAGTAACTTTTTTTCCAAAGTAACTAAAAAAGTAACTTTTTTTCCAAAGTAACTAAAAAAGTAACTTTTTTTCCAAAGTAACTAAAAAAGTAACTTTTTTTCCAAAGTAACTAAAAAAGTAACTTTTTTTCCAAAGTAACTAAAAAAATATTTTTTTTCCAAAGTAACTAAAAAAGTAACTTTTTTTCCAAAGTAACTAAAAAAGTAACTTTTTTTCCAAAGAAACTAAAAAAATATTTTTTTTTCCAAAGTAACTAAAAAAATATTTTTTTTCCAAAGTAACTAAAAAAAAATATTTTTTTCCAAAGAAACTAAAAAAATATTTTTTTTTCCAAAGTAACTAAAAAAATATTTTTTTTTCCAAAGTAACTAAAAAATTTTTTTTTTTTTCCAAAGTAACTAAAATTTTTTTTTTTTTCCAAAGTAACTAAAAAAATTTTTTTTTTTCCAAAGTAACTAAAAAAATATTTTTTTTTCCAAAGTAACTAAAAAAATATTTTTTTTTCCAAAGTAACTAAAAAATTTTTTTTTTTTCCAAAGTAACTAAAAAAATATATTTTTTCCAAAGTAACTAAAAAAATATTTTTTTTTCCAAAGTAACTAAAAAAATATTTTTTTTTCCAAAGTAACTAAAAAAATATTTTTTTTTCCAAAGTAACTAAAAAAATATTTTTTTTTCCAAAGTAACTAAAACATTTTTTTTTTTTCCAAAGTAACTAAAAAAATATTTTTTTTTCCAAAGTAACTAAAAAATTATTTTTTTTTCCAAAGTAACTAAAAAAGTAACTTTTTTTCCAAAGTAACTAAAAAAGTAACTTTTTTTCCAAAGTAACTAAAAAAGTAACTTTTTTTCCAAAGTAACTAAAAAAGTAACTTTTTTTCCAAAGTAACTAAAAAAGTAACTTTTTTTCCAAAGTAACTAAAAAAATATTTTTTTTCCAAAGTAACTAAAAAAGTAACTTTTTTTCCAAAGTAACTAAAAAAGTAACTTTTTTTCCAAAGAAACTAAAAAAATATTTTTTTTTCCAAAGTAACTAAAAAAATATTTTTTTTCCAAAGTAACTAAAAAAATATATTTTTTTCCAAAGTAACTAAAAAAATATTTTTTTTCCAAAGTAACTAAAAAAATATTTTTTTTTCAAAGTAACTAAAAAATATTTTTTTTTCCCAAAGTAACTAAAAAAAATTTTTTTTCCAAAGTAACTAAAAAAGTAACTTTTTTTCCAAAGAAACTAAAAAAATATTTTTTTTTCCAAAGAAACTAAAAAAATATTTTTTTTTCCAAAGTAACTAAAAAAATTATTTTTTTTCCCAAAGTAACTAAAAAAGTAACTTTTTTTCCAAAGTAACTAAAAAAGTAACTTTTTTTCCAAAGTAACTAAAAAAGTAACTTTTTTTCCAAAGTAACTAAAAAAGTAACTTTTTTTCCAAAGTAACTAAAAAAGTAACTTTTTTTCCAAAGTAACTAAAAAAATATTTTTTTTCCAAAGTAACTAAAAAAGTAACTTTTTTTCCAAAGTAACTAAAAAAGTAACTTTTTTTCCAAAGAAACTAAAAAAATATTTTTTTTTCCAAAGTAACTAAAAAAATATTTTTTTTCCAAAGTAACTAAAAAAATATATTTTTTTCCAAAGTAACTAAAAAAATATTTTTTTTTCCAAAGTAACTAAAAAAAAATATTTTTTTCAAAGTAACTAAAAAATATTTTTTTTTCCCAAAGTAACTAAAAAAAATTTTTTTTCCAAAGTAACTAAAAAAGTAACTTTTTTTCCAAAGAAACTAAAAAAATATTTTTTTTTCCAAAGAAACTAAAAAAATATTTTTTTTTCCAAAGTAACTAAAAAAATTTTTTTTTTCCCAAAGTAACTAAAAAAAATGTTTTTTTTCCAAAGTAACTAAAAAAATATTTTTTTTTCCAAAGTAACTAAAAAAAATTTTTTTTTTCCAAAGTAACTAAAAAAATATATTTTTTCCAAAGTAACTAAAAAAATTTTTTTTTTTCCAAAGTAACTAAAAAAATATTTTTTTTTCCAAAGTAACTAAAAATTTTTTTTTTTTTCCAAAGTAACTAAAAAAATATTTTTTTTTCCAAAGTAACTAAAAAATTTTTTTTTTTTTCCAAAGTAACTAAAAAAATATTTTTTTTTCCAAAGTAACTAAAAAATTTTTTTTTTTTCCAAAGTAACTAAAAAAGTAACTTTTTTTCCAAAGTAACTAAAAAAGTAACTTTTTTTCCAAAGTAACTAAAAAAGTAACTTTTTTTCCAAAGTAACTAAAAAAGTAACTTTTTTTCCAAAGTAACTAAAAAAGTAACTTTTTTTCCAAAGTAACTAAAAAAATATTTTTTTTCCAAAGTAACTAAAAAAGTAACTTTTTTTCCAAAGTAACTAAAAAAGTAACTTTTTTTCCAAAGAAACTAAAAAAATATTTTTTTTTCCAAAGTAACTAAAAAAATATTTTTTTTCCAAAGTAACTAAAAAAATATATTTTTTTCCAAAGTAACTAAAAAAATATTTTTTTTTCCAAAGTAACTAAAAAAATATTTTTTTTTCAAAGTAACTAAAAAATATTTTTTTTCCCAAAGTAACTAAAAAATTTTTTTTTTCCAAAGTAACTAAAAAAGTAACTTTTTTTCCAAAGAAACTAAAAAAATATTTTTTTTTCCAAAGAAACTAAAAAAATATTTTTTTTTCCAAAGTAACTAAAAAAATTATTTTTTTTCCCAAAGTAACTAAAAAAAATGTTTTTTTTCCAAAGTAACTAAAAAAATATTTTTTTTTCCAAAGTAACTAAATAAAAAAAAATTTTTCCAAAGTAACTAAAAATTTTTTTTTTTTTCCAAAGTAACTAAAATTTTTTTTTTTTTTCCAAAGTAACTAAAAAAATATTTTTTTTCCCAAAGTAACTAAAAAAATATTTTTTTTTCCAAAGTAACTAAAAAAATATTTTTTTTTCCAAAGTAACTAAAAAAATATTTTTTTTTCCAAAGTAACTAAAAAAAAAATTTTTTTTTCCAAAGTAACTAAAAAAAAAATTTTTTTTCCAAAGTAACAAAAAATTTTTTTTTTTTCCAAAGTAACTAAAAAAGTAACTTTTTTTCCAAAGTAACTAAAAAAATATTTTTTTTTCCAAAGTAACTAAAAAAATATTTTTTTTTCCAAAGTAACTAAAAAAATATTTCTTTTTCAAAGTAACTAAAAAAATATTTTTTTTCCAAAGTAACTAAAAAAATATTTTTTTTTCCAAAGTAACTAAAAAAATATTTTATTTTCCAAAGTAACTAAAAAAATATTTTTTTTTCCAAAGTAACTAAAAAAAATATTTTTTTTCCAAAGTAACTAAAAAAATATTTTTTTTTCCAAAGTAACTAAAAAAATATTTTTTTTTCCAAAGTAACTAAAAAAATATTTTTTTTCCAAAGTAACTAAAAAAATATTTTTTTTCCAAAGTAACTAAAAAAATATTTTTTTTTCCAAAGTAACTAAAAAAATATTTTTTTTTCCAAAGTAACTAAAAAATATTTTTTTTTCCAAAGTAACTAAAAAAATATTTTTTTTTCCAAAGTAACTAAAAAAATATTTTTTTTCCCAAAGTAACTAAAAAAATATTTTTTTTTCCAAAGTAACTAAAAAAAAATTTTTTTTTCCAAAGTAACTAAAAAAGTTACTTTTTTTCCAAAGTAACTAAAAAAATATTTTTTTTTCCAAAGTAACTAAAAAAATATTTTTTTTTCCAAAGTAACTAAAAAAAATTTTTTTTTTCCAAAGTAACTAAAAAAAAATTTTTTTTCCAAAGTAACTAAAACATTATTTTTTTTCCAAAGTAACTAAAAAAATTTTTTTTTTTCCAAAGTAACTAAAAAAAATATTTTTTTTCCAAAGTAACTAAAAAAATATTTTTTTTTCCAAAGTAACTAAAAAATATTTTTTTTTTCCAAAGTAACTAAAAAAATATTTTTTTTTCCAAAGTAACTAAAAAAATATTTTTTTTTCCAAAGTAACTAAAAAAATATTTTTTTTTCCAAAGTAACTAAAAAAGTTACTTTTTTTCCAAAGTAACTAAAAAAATATTTTTTTTTCCAAAGTAACTAAAAAAATATTTTTTTTCCAAAGTAACTAAAAAAAATTTTTTTTTTCCAAAGTAACTAAAAAAAATTTTTTTTTTTCCAAAGTAACTAAAAAATTTATTTTTTTTCCAAAGTAACTAAAAAAATTTTTTTTTTTCCAAAGTAACTAAAAAAATTTTTTTTTTTCCAAAGTAACTAAAAAAAATTTTTTTTTTCCAAAGTAACTAAAAAATTTTTTTTTTTCCAAAGTAACTAAAAAAAATTTTTTTTTTCCAAAGTAACTAAAAAAATTTTTTTTTTTCCAAAGTAACTAAAACATTTTTTTTTTCCAAAGTAACTAAAAAAGTAACTTTTTTTCCAAAGTAACTAAAAAAGTAACTTTTTTTCCAAAGTAACTAAAAAAATAATTTTTTTTCCAAAGTAACTAAAAATGTAAATTTTTTCCAAAGTAACTAAAAAAGTAACTTTTTTTCCAAAGTAACTAAAAAAGTAACTTTTTTTCCAAAGTAACTAAAAAAATAATTTTTTTTCCAAAGTAACTAAAAATGTAAATTTTTTCCAAAGTAACTAAAAAAATATTTTTTTTTCCAAAGTAACTAAAAAAATATTTTTTTTCCAAAGTAACTAAAAAAATATTTTTTTTCCAAAGTAACTAAAAAAATATTTTTTTTTCCAAAGTAACTAAAAAAATATTTTTTTTTCCAAAGTAACTAAAAAAATATTTTTTTTTCCAAAGTAACTAAAAAAAATTTTTTTTTCCAAAGTAACTAAAAAATTTTTTTTTTTTCCAAAGTAACTAAAAAAGTAACTTTTTTTCCAAAGTAACTAAAAAAATATTTTTTTTTCAAAGTAACTAAAACATTTTTTTTTTTCCAAAGTAACTAAAAAAATATTTTTTTTTCCAAAGTAACTAAAAAAGTAACTTTTTTTCCAAAGAAACTAAAAAAAAATTTTTTTTCCAAAGTAACTAAAAAAATATTTTTTTTTCCAAAGTAACTAAAAAATATTTTTTTTTCCAAAGTAACTAAAAAAATATTTTTTTTTCCAAAGTAACTAAAAAAATATTTTTTTTCCCAAAGTAACTAAAAAAATATTTTTTTTTCCAAAGTAACTAAAAAAAAATTTTTTTTTCCAAAGTAACTAAAAAAGTTACTTTTTTTCCAAAGTAACTAAAAAAATATTTTTTTTTCCAAAGTAACTAAAAAAATATTTTTTTTTCCAAAGTAACTAAAAAAAATTTTTTTTTTCCAAAGTAACTAAAAAAAAATTTTTTTTCCAAAGTAACTAAAACATTATTTTTTTTCCAAAGTAACTAAAAAAATTTTTTTTTTTCCAAAGTAACTAAAAAAAATATTTTTTTTCCAAAGTAACTAAAAAAATATTTTTTTTTCCAAAGTAACTAAAAAATATTTTTTTTTTCCAAAGTAACTAAAAAAATATTTTTTTTTCCAAAGTAACTAAAAAAATATTTTTTTTTCCAAAGTAACTAAAAAAATATTTTTTTTTCCAAAGTAACTAAAAAAGTTACTTTTTTTCCAAAGTAACTAAAAAAATATTTTTTTTTCCAAAGTAACTAAAAAAATATTTTTTTTCCAAAGTAACTAAAAAAAATTTTTTTTTTCCAAAGTAACTAAAAAAAATTTTTTTTTTTCCAAAGTAACTAAAAAATTTATTTTTTTTCCAAAGTAACTAAAAAAATTTTTTTTTTTCCAAAGTAACTAAAAAAATTTTTTTTTTTCCAAAGTAACTAAAAAAAATTTTTTTTTTCCAAAGTAACTAAAAAATTTTTTTTTTTCCAAAGTAACTAAAAAAAATTTTTTTTTTCCAAAGTAACTAAAAAAATTTTTTTTTTTCCAAAGTAACTAAAACATTTTTTTTTTCCAAAGTAACTAAAAAAGTAACTTTTTTTCCAAAGTAACTAAAAAAGTAACTTTTTTTCCAAAGTAACTAAAAAAATAATTTTTTTTCCAAAGTAACTAAAAATGTAAATTTTTTCCAAAGTAACTAAAAAAGTAACTTTTTTTCCAAAGTAACTAAAAAAGTAACTTTTTTTCCAAAGTAACTAAAAAAATAATTTTTTTTCCAAAGTAACTAAAAATGTAAATTTTTTCCAAAGTAACTAAAAAAATATTTTTTTTTCCAAAGTAACTAAAAAAATATTTTTTTTCCAAAGTAACTAAAAAAATATTTTTTTTCCAAAGTAACTAAAAAAATATTTTTTTTTCCAAAGTAACTAAAAAAATATTTTTTTTTCCAAAGTAACTAAAAAAATATTTTTTTTTCCAAAGTAACTAAAAAAAATTTTTTTTTCCAAAGTAACTAAAAAATTTTTTTTTTTTCCAAAGTAACTAAAAAAGTAACTTTTTTTCCAAAGTAACTAAAAAAATATTTTTTTTTCAAAGTAACTAAAACATTTTTTTTTTTCCAAAGTAACTAAAAAAATATTTTTTTTTCCAAAGTAACTAAAAAAGTAACTTTTTTTCCAAAGAAACTAAAAAAAAATTTTTTTTCCAAAGTAACTAAAATTTTTTTTTTTTTTTCCAAAGTAACTAAAAAAATTTTTTTTTTCCAAAGTAACTAAAAAAAATTTTTTTTTTCCAAAGTAACTAAAAAAAATTTTTTTTTTCCAAAGTAACTAAAAAATTTATTTTTTTTCCAAAGTAACTAAAAATTTTTTATTTTTTCCAAAGTAACTAAAAAAATATATTTTTTCCAAAGTAACTAAAAATATATATTTTTTTCCAAAGTAACTAAAAAAATATTTTTTTTTCCAAAGTAACTAAAAAAATATTTTTTTTTCCAAAGTAACTAAAAAAATATTTGTTTTTCCAAAGTAACTAAAAAAATATTTTTTTTTCCAAAGTAACTAAAAAAATTTTTTTTTTCCAAAGTAACTAAAAAAGTAACTTTTTTTCCAAAGTAACTAAAAAATTTTTTTTTTTTCCAAAGTAACTAAAAAAGTAACTTTTTTTCCAAAGTAACTAAAAAAATATTTTTTTTTCCAAAGTAACTAAAAAAGTAAATTTTTTCCAAAGTAACTAAAAAAATATTTTTTTTTCCAAAGTAACTAAAAAAATATTTTTTTTTCCAAAGTAACTAAAAAAATATTTTTTTTTCCAAAGTAACTAAAAAAGTAACTTTTTTTCCAAAGTAACTAAAAAAGTAACTTTTTTTCCAAAGAAACTAAAAAAATATTTTTTTTTCCAAAGTAACTAAAAAAGTAACTTTTTTTCCACAGTAACTAAAAAAATTTTTTTTTTTCCAAAGTAACTAAAAAAGTAACTTTTTTTCCAAAGTAACTAAAAAAAAATTTTTTTTTCCAAAGTAACTAAAAAAGTAAATTTTTTCCAAAGTAACTAAAAAAATATTTTTTTTTCCAAAGTAACTAAAAAAATATATTTTTTTCCAAAGTAACTAAAAAAATATTTTTTTTTCCAAAGTAACTAAAAAAGTAACTTTTTTTCCAAAGTAACTAAAAAAGTAACTTTTTTTCCAAAGAAACTAAAAAAATATTTTCTTTTCCAAAGTAACTAAAAAAATATTTTTTTTCCAAAGTAACTAAAAAAATATTTTTTTTTCCAAAGTAACTAAAAAAGTAAATTTTTTCCAAAGTAACTAAAAAAATATTTTTTTTTCCAAAGTAACTAAAAAAATATTTTTTTTTCCAAAGTAACTAAAAAAATATATTTTTTTCCAAAGTAACTAAAAAAATATTTTTTTTTCCAAAGTAACTAAAAAAATATTTTTTTTTCCAAAGTAACTAAAAAAGTTACTTTTTTTCCAAAGTAACTAAAAAAATATTTTTTTTTCCAAAGTAACTAAAAAATTTTTTTTTTTTCCAAAGTAACTAAAAAAATATTTTTTTTTCCAAAGTAACTAAAAAAGTAACTTTTTTTCCAAAGTAACTAAAAAAAATTTTTTTTTTCCAAAGTAACTAAAAATTTTTTTTTTTTTCCAAAGTAACTAAAAAAGTAACTTTTTTTCCAAAGTAACTAAAAAAAATTTTTTTTTTCCAAAGTAACTAAAAAAGTAACTTTTTTTCCAAAGTAACTAAAAAAATAATTTTTTTTCCAAAGTAACTAAAAAAGTAAATTTTTTCCAAAGTAACTAAAAAAATATTTTTTTCCCCAAAGTAACTAAAAAAATATTTTTTTTTCCAAAGTAACTAAAAAAATAAAAAAATTTCCAAAGTAACTAAAAAAATATTTTTTTTCCAAAGTAACTAAAACAATTTTTTTTTTTCCAAAGTAACTAAAAAAAAATTTTTTTCCAAAGTAACTAAAAAAATATTTTTTTTTCAAAGTAACTAAAAAAAAATTTTTTTTTCCAAAGTAACTAAAAAAAATTTTTTTTTTCCAAAGTAACTAAAAAAGTAACTTTTTTTCCAAAGTAACTAAAAAAATATTTTTTTTTCCAAAGTAACTAAAAAAATATTTTTTTTTCCAAAGTAACTAAAAAAGTAACTTTTTTTCCAAAGTAACTAAAAACTTATTTTTTTTCCAAAGTAACTAAAAAAGTAACTTTTTTTCCAAAGTAACTAAAAAAATATTTTTTTTTCCAAAGTAACTAAAAAAGTAAATTTTTTCCAAAGTAACTAAAAAAATATTTTTTTTTCCAAAGTAACTAAAAAAATATTTTTTTTTCCAAAGTAACTAAAAAAATATTTTTTTTTCCAAAGTAACTAAAAAAATATTTTTTTTTCCAAAGTAACTAAAAAAATATTTTTTTTTTCAAAGTAACTAAAAATATATATTTTTTTCCAAAGTAACTAAAAAATTTTTTTTTTTTCCAAAGTAACTAAAATTTTTTTTTTTTTTCCAAAGTAACTAAAACAATTTTTTTTTTTCCAAAGTAACTAAAAAAAAATTTTTTTTCCAAAGTAACTAAAAAAGTAACTTTTTTTCCAAAGTAACTAAAAAAATTTTTTTTTTTTCCAAAGTAACTAAAAAAAATTTTTTTTTCCAAAGTAACTAAAAAAATATTTTTTTTTCCAAAGTAACTAAAAAAATTTTTTTTTTCCAAAGTAACTAAAAAAATTTTTTTTTTTCCAAAGTAACTAAAAAAATTTTTTTTTTCCAAAGTAACTAAAAAAAATTTTTTTTTCCAAAGTAACTAAAAAAAAATTTTTTTTCCAAAGTAACTAAAAAAATTTTTTTTTTTCCAAAGTAACTAAAAAAATATATTTTTTTCCAAAGTAACTAAAAAAATATTTTTTTTCCCAAAGTAACTAAAAAATTATTTTTTTTCCAAAGTAACTAAAAAAATATTTTTTTTTCCAAAGTAACTAAAAAAATATTTTTTTTTCCAAAGTAACTAAAAAAATATTTTTTTTTCCAAAGTAACTAAAAAAATATTTTTTTTTCCAAAGTAACTAAAAAAATATTTTTTTTTCCAAAGTAACTAAAAAAGTTACTTTTTTTCCAAAGTAACTAAAAAAATATTTTTTTTTCCAAAGTAACTAAAAAAATATTTTTTTTCCAAAGTAACTAAAAAAAAAAAAATTTTTCCAAAGTAACTAAAAAAATATTTTTTTTTCCAAAGTAACTAAAAAAAATTTTTTTTTTCCAAAGTAACTAAAAAAGTAACTTTTTTTCCAAAGTAACTAAAAAAGTAACTTTTTTTCCAAAGTAACTAAAAAAGTAACTTTTTTTCCAAAGTAACTAAAAAAGTAACTTTTTTTCCAAAGTAACTAAAAAAGTAACTTTTTTTCCAAAGTAACTAAAAAAATATTTTTTTTCCAAAGTAACTAAAAAAGTAACTTTTTTTCCAAAGTAACTAAAAAAGTAACTTTTTTTCCAAAGAAACTAAAAAAATATTTTTTTTTCCAAAGTAACTAAAAAAATATTTTTTTTCCAAAGTAACTAAAAAAAAATATTTTTTTCCAAAGAAACTAAAAAAATATTTTTTTTTCCAAAGTAACTAAAAAAATATTTTTTTTTCCAAAGTAACTAAAAAATTTTTTTTTTTTTCCAAAGTAACTAAAATTTTTTTTTTTTTCCAAAGTAACTAAAAAAATATTTTTTTTTCCAAAGTAACTAAAAAAATATTTTTTTTTCCAAAGTAACTAAAAAAATATTTTTTTTTCCAAAGTAACTAAAAAATTTTTTTTTTTTCCAAAGTAACTAAAAAAATATATTTTTTCCAAAGTAACTAAAAAAATATTTTTTTTTCCAAAGTAACTAAAAAAATATTTTTTTTTCCAAAGTAACTAAAAAAATATTTTTTTTTCCAAAGTAACTAAAAAAATATTTTTTTTTCCAAAGTAACTAAAACATTTTTTTTTTTTTCCAAAGTAACTAAAAAAATATTTTTTTTTCCAAAGTAACTAAAAAATTTTTTTTTTTTCCAAAGTAACTAAAAAAGTAACTTTTTTTCCAAAGTAACTAAAAAAGTAACTTTTTTTCCAAAGTAACTAAAAAAGTAACTTTTTTTCCAAAGTAACTAAAAAAGTAACTTTTTTTCCAAAGTAACTAAAAAAGTAACTTTTTTTCCAAAGTAACTAAAAAAATATTTTTTTTCCAAAGTAACTAAAAAAGTAACTTTTTTTCCAAAGTAACTAAAAAAGTAACTTTTTTTCCAAAGAAACTAAAAAAATATTTTTTTTTCCAAAGTAACTAAAAAAATATTTTTTTTCCAAAGTAACTAAAAAAATATATTTTTTTCCAAAGTAACTAAAAAAATATTTTTTTTCCAAAGTAACTAAAAAAATATTTTTTTTTCAAAGTAACTAAAAAATATTTTTTTTTCCCAAAGTAACTAAAAAAAATTTTTTTTCCAAAGTAACTAAAAAAGTAACTTTTTTTCCAAAGAAACTAAAAAAATATTTTTTTTTCCAAAGAAACTAAAAAAATATTTTTTTTTCCAAAGTAACTAAAAAAATTATTTTTTTTCCCAAAGTAACTAAAAAAGTAACTTTTTTTCCAAAGTAACTAAAAAAGTAACTTTTTTTCCAAAGTAACTAAAAAAGTAACTTTTTTTCCAAAGTAACTAAAAAAGTAACTTTTTTTCCAAAGTAACTAAAAAAGTAACTTTTTTTCCAAAGTAACTAAAAAAATATTTTTTTTCCAAAGTAACTAAAAAAGTAACTTTTTTTCCAAAGTAACTAAAAAAGTAACTTTTTTTCCAAAGAAACTAAAAAAATATTTTTTTTTCCAAAGTAACTAAAAAAATATTTTTTTTCCAAAGTAACTAAAAAAATATATTTTTTTCCAAAGTAACTAAAAAAATATTTTTTTTTCCAAAGTAACTAAAAAAAATATTTTTTTCAAAGTAACTAAAAAATATTTTTTTTTCCCAAAGTAACTAAAAAAAATTTTTTTTCCAAAGTAACTAAAAAAGTAACTTTTTTTCCAAAGAAACTAAAAAAATATTTTTTTTTCCAAAGAAACTAAAAAAATATTTTTTTTTCCAAAGTAACTAAAAAAATTTTTTTTTTCCCAAAGTAACTAAAAAAAATGTTTTTTTTCCAAAGTAACTAAAAAAATATTTTTTTTTCCAAAGTAACTAAAAAAATTTTTTTTTTTCCAAAGTAACTAAAAAAATATATTTTTTCCAAAGTAACTAAAAAAATATTTTTTTTTCCAAAGTAACTAAAAAAATATTTTTTTTTCCAAAGTAACTAAAAAAAATTTTTTTTTTCCAAAGTAACTAAAAAAATATTTTTTTTTCCAAAGTAACTAAAAAAATTTTTTTTTTTTCCAAAGTAACTAAAAAAATATTTTTTTTTCCAAAGTAACTAAAAAATTTTTTTTTTTTCCAAAGTAACTAAAAAAGTAACTTTTTTTCCAAAGTAACTAAAAAAGTAACTTTTTTTCCAAAGTAACTAAAAAAGTAACTTTTTTTCCAAAGTAACTAAAAAAGTAACTTTTTTTCCAAAGTAACTAAAAAAGTAACTTTTTTTCCAAAGTAACTAAAAAAATATTTTTTTTCCAAAGTAACTAAAAAAGTAACTTTTTTTCCAAAGTAACTAAAAAAGTAACTTTTTTTCCAAAGAAACTAAAAAAATATTTTTTTTTCCAAAGTAACTAAAAAAATATTTTTTTTCCAAAGTAACTAAAAAAATATATTTTTTTCCAAAGTAACTAAAAAAATATTTTTTTTTCCAAAGTAACTAAAAAAATATTTTTTTTTCAAAGTAACTAAAAAATATTTTTTTTCCCAAAGTAACTAAAAAAATTTTTTTTTCCAAAGTAACTAAAAAAGTAACTTTTTTTCCAAAGAAACTAAAAAAATATTTTTTTTTCCAAAGAAACTAAAAAAATATTTTTTTTTCCAAAGTAACTAAAAAAATTATTTTTTTTCCCAAAGTAACTAAAAAAAATGTTTTTTTTCCAAAGTAACTAAAAAAATATTTTTTTTTCCAAAGTAACTAAATAAAAAATTTTTTTTCCAAAGTAACTAAAAATTTTTTTTTTTTTCCAAAGTAACTAAAAAAATATTTTTTTTCCCAAAGTAACTAAAAAAATATTTTTTTTTCCAAAGTAACTAAAAAAATAATTTTTTTTCCAAAGTAACTAAAAAAATATTTTTTTTTCCAAAGTAACTAAAAAAAATATTTTTTTTTCCAAAGTAACTAAAAAAAAAATTTTTTTTCCAAAGTAACAAAAATTTTTTTTTTTTTCCAAAGTAACTAAAAAAGTAACTTTTTTTCCAAAGTAACTAAAAAAATATTTTTTTTTCCAAAGTAACTAAAAAAATATTTTTTTTTCCAAAGTAACTAAAAAAATATTTCTTTTTCAAAGTAACTAAAAAAATATTTTTTTTCCAAAGTAACTAAAAAAATATTTTTTTTTCCAAAGTAACTAAAAAAATATTTTATTTTCCAAAGTAACTAAAAAAATATTTTTTTTTCCAAAGTAACTAAAAAAAATATTTTTTTTCCAAAGTAACTAAAAAAATATTTTTTTTTCCAAAGTAACTAAAAAAATATTTTTTTTTCCAAAGTAACTAAAAAAATATTTTTTTTCCAAAGTAACTAAAAAAATATTTTTTTTCCAAAGTAACTAAAAAAATATTTTTTTTTCCAAAGTAACTAAAAAAATATTTTTTTTTCCAAAGTAACTAAAAAATATTTTTTTTTCCAAAGTAACTAAAAAAATATTTTTTTTTCCAAAGTAACTAAAAAAATATTTTTTTTCCCAAAGTAACTAAAAAAATATTTTTTTTTCCAAAGTAACTAAAAAAAAATTTTTTTTTTCCAAAGTAACTAAAAAAGTTACTTTTTTTCCAAAGTAACTAAAAAAATATTTTTTTTTCCAAAGTAACTAAAAAAATATTTTTTTTTCCAAAGTAACTAAAAAAAATTTTTTTTTTCCAAAGTAACTAAAAAAAAATTTTTTTTCCAAAGTAACTAAAACATTATTTTTTTTCCAAAGTAACTAAAAAAATTTTTTTTTTTCCAAAGTAACTAAAAAAAATATTTTTTTTCCAAAGTAACTAAAAAAATATTTTTTTTTCCAAAGTAACTAAAAAATATTTTTTTTTTCCAAAGTAACTAAAAAAATATTTTTTTTTCCAAAGTAACTAAAAAAATATTTTTTTTTCCAAAGTAACTAAAAAAATATTTTTTTTTCCAAAGTAACTAAAAAAGTTACTTTTTTTCCAAAGTAACTAAAAAAATATTTTTTTTTCCAAAGTAACTAAAAAAATATTTTTTTTCCAAAGTAACTAAAAAAAATTTTTTTTTTCCAAAGTAACTAAAAAAAATTTTTTTTTTTCCAAAGTAACTAAAAAATTTATTTTTTTTCCAAAGTAACTAAAAAATTTTTTTTTTTTCCAAAGTAACTAAAAAAAATTTTTTTTTTCCAAAGTAACTAAAAAAAATTTTTTTTTTCCAAAGTAACTAAAAAATTTTTTTTTTTCCAAAGTAACTAAAAAAAATTTTTTTTTTCCAAAGTAACTAAAAAAATTTTTTTTTTTCCAAAGTAACTAAAACATTTTTTTTTTCCAAAGTAACTAAAAAAGTAACTTTTTTTCCAAAGTAACTAAAAAAGTAACTTTTTTTCCAAAGTAACTAAAAAAATAAATTTTTTTCCAAAGTAACTAAAAATGTAAATTTTTTCCAAAGTAACTAAAAAAGTAACTTTTTTTCCAAAGTAACTAAAAAAGTAACTTTTTTTCCAAAGTAACTAAAAAAATAATTTTTTTTCCAAAGTAACTAAAAATGTAAATTTTTTCCAAAGTAACTAAAAAAATATTTTTTTTTCCAAAGTAACTAAAAAAATATTTTTTTTCCAAAGTAACTAAAAAAATATTTTTTTTCCAAAGTAACTAAAAAAATATTTTTTTTTCCAAAGTAACTAAAAAAATATTTTTTTTTCCAAAGTAACTAAAAAAATATTTTTTTTTCCAAAGTAACTAAAAAAAATTTTTTTTTCCAAAGTAACTAAAAAATTTTTTTTTTTTCCAAAGTAACTAAAAAAGTAACTTTTTTTCCAAAGTAACTAAAAAAATATTTTTTTTTCAAAGTAACTAAAACATTTTTTTTTTTCCAAAGTAACTAAAAAAATATTTTTTTTTCCAAAGTAACTAAAAAAGTAACTTTTTTTCCAAAGAAACTAAAAAAAATTTTTTTTTCCAAAGTAACTAAAATTTTTTTTTTTTTTCCAAAGTAACTAAAAAAAATTTTTTTTTCCAAAGTAACTAAAAAAAATTTTTTTTTTCCAAAGTAACTAAAAAAAATTTTTTTTTTCCAAAGTAACTAAAAAATTTATTTTTTTTCCAAAGTAACTAAAAATTTTTTATTTTTTCCAAAGTAACTAAAAAAATATATTTTTTCCAAAGTAACTAAAAATATATATTTTTTTCCAAAGTAACTAAAAAAATATTTTTTTTTCCAAAGTAACTAAAAAAATATTTTTTTTTCCAAAGTAACTAAAAAAATATTTGTTTTTCCAAAGTAACTAAAAAAATATTTTTTTTTCCAAAGTAACTAAAAAAATTTATTTTTTTCCAAAGTAACTAAAAAAGTAACTTTTTTTCCAAAGTAACTAAAAAATTTTTTTTTTTTCCAAAGTAACTAAAAAAGTAACTTTTTTTCCAAAGTAACTAAAAAAATATTTTTTTTTCCAAAGTAACTAAAAAAGTAAATTTTTTCCAAAGTAACTAAAAAAATATTTTTTTTTCCAAAGTAACTAAAAAAATATTTTTTTTTCCAAAGTAACTAAAAAAATATTTTTTTTTCCAAAGTAACTAAAAAAGTAACTTTTTTTCCAAAGTAACTAAAAAAGTAACTTTTTTTCCAAAGAAACTAAAAAAATATTTTTTTTTCCAAAGTAACTAAAAAAGTAACTTTTTTTCCACAGTAACTAAAAAAATTTTTTTTTTTCCAAAGTAACTAAAAAAGTAACTTTTTTTCCAAAGTAACTAAAAAAAATTTTTTTTTTCCAAAGTAACTAAAAAAGTAAATTTTTTCCAAAGTAACTAAAAAAATATTTTTTTTTCCAAAGTAACTAAAAAAATATATTTTTTTCCAAAGTAACTAAAAAAGTAACTTTTTTTCCAAAGTAACTAAAAAAGTAACTTTTTTTCCAAAGAAACTAAAAAAATATTTTCTTTTCCAAAGTAACTAAAAAAATATTTTTTTTCCAAAGTAACTAAAAAAATATTTTTTTTTCCAAAGTAACTAAAAAAATATTTTTTTTTCCAAAGTAACTAAAAAAATATATTTTTTTCCAAAGTAACTAAAAAAATATTTTTTTTTCCAAAGTAACTAAAAAAATATTTTTTTTTCCAAAGTAACTAAAAAAGTTACTTTTTTTCCAAAGTAACTAAAAAAATATTTTTTTTTCCAAAGTAACTAAAAAATTTTTTTTTTTTCCAAAGTAACTAAAAAAATATTTTTTTTTCCAAAGTAACTAAAAAAGTAACTTTTTTTCCAAAGTAACTAAAAAAATTTTTTTTTTTCCAAAGTAACTAAAAAATTTTTTTTTTTTTCCAAAGTAACTAAAAAAGTAACTTTTTTTCCAAAGTAACTAAAAAAAATTTTTTTTTCCAAAGTAACTAAAAAAGTAACTTTTTTTCCAAAGTAACTAAAAAAATAATTTTTTTTCCAAAGTAACTAAAAAAGTAAATTTTTTCCAAAGTAACTAAAAAAATATTTTTTTCCCCAAAGTAACTAAAAAAATATTTTTTTTTCCAAAGTAACTAAAAAAATAAAAAAAATTCCAAAGTAACTAAAAAAATATTTTTTTTCCAAAGTAACTAAAACAATTTTTTTTTTTCCAAAGTAACTAAAAAAAAATTTTTTTCCAAAGTAACTAAAAAAATATTTTTTTTTCAAAGTAACTAAAAAAAATTATTTTTTTCCAAAGTAACTAAAAAAAATTTTTTTTTTCCAAAGTAACTAAAAAAGTAACTTTTTTTCCAAAGTAACTAAAAAAATATTTTTTTTTCCAAAGTAACTAAAAAAATATTTTTTTTTCCAAAGTAACTAAAAAAGTAACTTTTTTTCCAAAGAAACTAAAAAAATATTTTTTTTTCCAAAGTAACTAAAAAAATATTTTTTTTTCCAAAGTAACTAAAAAAATTATTTTTTTTCCCAAAGTAACTAAAAAAAAAATTTTTTTTCCAAAGTAACTAAAAAAATATTTTTTTTTCCAAAGTAACTAAAAAAAATTTTTTTTTTCCAAAGTAACTAAAAATTTTTTTTTTTTCCAAAGTAACTAAAAAAATATTTTTTTTTCCAAAGTAACTAAAAAAATATTTTTTTTTCCAAAGTAACTAAAAAAATATTTTTTTTTCCAAAGTAACTAAAAAAGTAACTTTTTTTCCAAAGTAACTAAAAACTTATTTTTTTTCCAAAGTAACTAAAAAAGTAACTTTTTTTCCAAAGTAACTAAAAAAATATTTTTTTTTCCAAAGTAACTAAAAAAGTAAATTTTTTCCAAAGTAACTAAAAAAATATTTTTTTTTCCAAAGTAACTAAAAAAATATTTTTTTTTCCAAAGTAACTAAAAAAATATTTTTTTTTCCAAAGTAACTAAAAAAATATTTTTTTTTCCAAAGTAACTAAAAAAATATTTTTTTTTTCAAAGTAACTAAAAATATATATTTTTTTCCAAAGTAACTAAAAATTTTTTTTTTTTTCCAAAGTAACTAAAATTTTTTTTTTTTTCCAAAGTAACTAAAACAATTTTTTTTTTTCCAAAGTAACTAAAAAAAATTTTTTTTTCCAAAGTAACTAAAAAAGTAACTTTTTTTCCAAAGTAACTAAAAAAATTTTTTTTTTTTCCAAAGTAACTAAAAAAAATTTTTTTTTCCAAAGTAACTAAAAAAATATTTTTTTTTCCAAAGTAACTAAAAAAATTTTTTTTTTCCAAAGTAACTAAAAAAAATTTTTTTTTTCCAAAGTAACTAAAAAAATTTTTTTTTTCCAAAGTAACTAAAAAAAAATTTTTTTTCCAAAGTAACTAAAAAAAAATTTTTTTTCCAAAGTAACTAAAAAAATTTTTTTTTTTCCAAAGTAACTAAAAAAATATATTTTTTTCCAAAGTAACTAAAAAAATATTTTTTTTCCCAAAGTAACTAAAAAATTATTTTTTTTCCAAAGTAACTAAAAAAATATTTTTTTTTCCAAAGTAACTAAAAAAATATTTTTTTTTCCAAAGTAACTAAAAAAATATTTTTTTTTCCAAAGTAACTAAAAAAATATTTTTTTTTCCAAAGTAACTAAAAAAATATTTTTTTTTCCAAAGTAACTAAAAAAGTTACTTTTTTTCCAAAGTAACTAAAAAAATATTTTTTTTTCCAAAGTAACTAAAAAAATATTTTTTTTTCCAAAGTAACTAAAAAAAAAAAAATTTTTCCAAAGTAACTAAAAAAAATTTTTTTTTCCAAAGTAACTAAAAAATTTTTTTTTTTCCAAAGTAACTAAAAAAATATTTTTTTTTCCAAAGTAACTAAAAAATTTTTTTTTTCCAAAGTAACTAAAATTTTTTTTTTTTCCCAAGTAACTAAAAAAATATTTTTTTTTCCAAAGTAACTAAAAAAATATTTTTTTTCCAAAGTAACTAAAAAAATATTTTTTTTCCAAAGTAACTAAAAAAATATTTTTTTTTCCAAAGTAACTAAAAAAATATTTTTTTTTCCAAAGTAACTAAAAAAATATTTTTTTTTCCAAAGTAACTAAAAAAAATTTTTTTTTCCAAAGTAACTAAAAAAAATTTTTTTTTTCCAAAGTAACTAAAAAAGTAACTTTTTTTCCAAAGTAACTAAAAAAATATATTTTTTTCAAAGTAACTAAAAAATATATTTTTTTCCAAAGTAACTAAAAAAATATATTTTTTTCCAAAGTAACTAAAAAAATATTTGTTTTTCCAAAGTAACTAAAAAAATATTTGTTTTTCCAAAGTAACTAAAAAAATATTTGTTTTTCCAAAGTAACTAAAAAAAAATATTTTTTTCCAAAGTAACTAAAAAAGTAACTTTTTTTCCAAAGTAACTAAAATTTTTTTTTTTTTCCAAAGTAACTAAAAAAGTAACTTTTTTTCCAAAGTAACTAAAAAAATATTTTTTTTTCCAAAGTAACTAAAAAAATTTTTTTTTTCCAAAGTAACTAAAAAAAAATTTTTTTTTCCAAAGTAACTAAAATTTTTTTTTTTTTTCCAAAGTAACTAAAAAAAAATTTTTTTTTCCAAAGTAACTAAAAAAATTTTTTTTTTCCAAAGTAACTAAAAAATTTTTTTTTTTTCCAAAGTAACTAAAAAAATTTTTTTTTTTCCAAAGTAACTAAAAAATTTTTTTTTTTTCCAAAGTAACTAAAAAAATTTTGTTTTTTCCAAAGTAACTAAAAAAAATTTTTTTTTTCCAAAGTAACTAAAATTTTTTTTTTTTTCCAAAGTAACTAAAAAAATATTTTTTTTTCCAAAGTAACTAAAAAATTTTTTTTTTTTCCAAAGTAACTAAAACATTTTTTTTCCAAAGTAACTAAAAAAGTAACTTTTTTTCCAAAGTAACTAAAAAAAAAAAATTTTTTCCAAAGTAACTAAAAAAGTAACTTTTTTTCCAAAGTAACTAAAAAAATATTTTTTTTTCCAAAGTAACTAAAAAAGTAAATTTTTCCAAAGTAACTAAAAAAATACTTTTTTTTCCAAAGTAACTAAAAAAAATTTTTTTTTTCCAAAGTAACTAAAAAAATTTTTTTTTTTCCAAAGTAACTAAAAAAGTAACTTTTTTTCCAAAGTAACTAAAAAAATATTTTTTTTTCCAAAGTAACTAAAAAAGTAACTTTTTTTCCAAAGTAACTAAAAAAATAATTTTTTTTCCAAAGTAACTAAAAAAGTAAATTTTTTCCAAAGTAACTAAAAAAATATTTTTTTTTCCAAAGTAACTAAATAAATATTTTTTTTTCCAAAGTAACTAAAAAAATATTTTTTTTTCCAAAGTAACTAAAAAAATATTTTTTTTTCCAAAGTAACTAAAAAAATATTTTTTTTTCCAAAGTAACTAAAAAAGTTACTTTTTTTCCAAAGTAACTAAAAAAAAATTTTTTTTTTCCAAAGTAACTAAAAAATTATTTTTTTTCCAAAGTAACTAAAAAAAATTTTTTTTTCCAAAGTAACTAAACATTTTTTTTTTTCCAAAGTAACTAAAAAAAATTTTTTTTTTCCAAAGTAACTAAAAAAATATTTTTTTTTCCAAAGTAACTAAAAAATATTTTTTTTTTCCAAAGTAACTAAAATTTTTTTTTTTTTTCCAAAGTAACTAAAAAAATATTTTTTTTTCCAAAGTAACTAAAAAAATAATTTTTTTCCAAAGTAACTAAAAAAATATTTTTTTTCCAAAGTAACTAAAAAAATATTTTTTTTCCAAAGTAACTAAAAAAATATTTTTTTTTCCAAAGTAACTAAAAAAAATTTTTTTTTTCCAAAGTAATTAAAAAAAATTTTTTTTTTCCAAAGTAACTAAAAAAAAATTTTTTTTTCCAAAGTAACTAAAAAAGTAACTTTTTTTCCAAAGTAACTAAAAAAAATTTTTTTTTTCCAAAGTAACTAAAAAAGTAAATTTTTTCCAAAGTAACTAAAAAAATATTTTTTTTCCCAAAGTAACTAAAAAAATATTTTTTTTCCAAAGTAACTAAAAAAATATTTTTTTTTCCAAAGTAACTAAAAAAATATTTTTTTTTCCAAAGTAACTAAAAAATTTTTTTTTTTTCCAAAGTAACTAAAAAAGTTACTTTTTTTCCAAAGTAACTAAAAAAGTTACTTTTTTTCCAAAGAAACTAAAAAAATATTTTTTTTTCCAAAGTAACTAAAAAAATAAAAAATTTTCCAAAGTAACTAAAAAAATATTTTTTTTCCAAAGTAACTAAAAAATTTTTTTTTTTTCCAAAGTAACTAAAAAATTTTTTTTTTCCAAAGTAACTAAAAAAATATTTTTTTTTCAAAGTAACTAAAAAAAAAAAATTTTTTCCAAAGTAACTAAAAAATTTTTTTTTTTCCAAAGTAACTAAAAAAGTAACTTTTTTTTCCAAAGTAACTAAAAAAATATTTTTTTTTCCAAAGTAACTAAAAATTTTTTTTTTTTTCCAAAGTAACTAAAAAAGTAACTTTTTTTCCAAAGAAACTAAAAAAATATTTTTTTTTCCAAAGTAACTAAAAAAATATTTTTTTTTCCAAAGTAACTAAAAAAATTATTTTTTTTCCCAAAGTAACTAAAAAAAATATTTTTTTTCCAAAGTAACTAAAAAAATATTTTTTTTTCCAAAGTAACTAAAAAAATTTTTTTTTTTCCAAAGTAACTAAAAAAAAAAAAATTTTTCCAAAGTAACTAAAAAAATTTTTTTTTTTCCAAAGTAACTAAAAAAATATTTTTTTTCCAAAGTAACTAAAAAAATATTTTTTTTTCCAAAGTAACTAAAAAAATATTTTTTTTTCCAAAGTAACTAAAAAAATATTTTTTTTTCCAAAGTAACTAAAAAAATATTTTTTTTTCCAAAGTAACTAAAAAAATATTTTTTTTTCCAAAGTAACTAAAAAAATATTTTTTTTTCCAAAGTAACTAAAAAAATATTTTTTTTTCCAAAGTAACTAAAAAAGTAACTTTTTTTCCAAAGTAACTAAAAAATTTTTTTTTTTTCCAAAGTAACTAAAAAAGTAACTTTTTTTCCAAAGTAACTAAAAAAATATTTTTTTTCCAAAGTAACTAAAAAAGTAAATTTTTTCCAAAGTAACTAAAAAAATATTTTTTTTTCCAAAGTAACTAAAAAAATATTTTTTTTTCCAAAGTAACTAAAAAAATATTTTTTTTTCCAAAGTAACTAAAAAAATATTTTTTTTTCCAAAGTAACTAAAAAAGTAAATTTTTTCCAAAGTAACTAAAAAAATATTTTTTTTTCCAAAGTAACTAAAAAAATATTTTTTTTTCCAAAGTAACTAAAAAAATATTTTTTTTCCCAAAGTAACTAAAAAAATATTTTTTTTTCCAAAGTAACTAAAAAAATATTTTTTTTTCCAAAGTAACTAAAAAAGTTACTTTTTTTCCAAAGTAACTAAAAAAATATTTTTTTTTCCAAAGTAACTAAAAAAATATTTTTTTTTCCAAAGTAACTAAAAAAATTTTTTTTTTTTTTTCCAAAGTAACTAAAAAATTTTTTTTTTTTCCAAAGTAACTAAAAAATTATTTTTTTTCCAAAGTAACTAAAAAAATTTTTTTTTTTCAAAGTAACTAAAAAATTTTTTTTTTTCCAAAGTAACTAAAAAAATATTTTTTTTCCAAAGTAACTAAAAAAATTTTTTTTTTCCAAAGTAACTAAAAAAATTTTTTTTTTCCCAAAGTAACTAAAACATTTTTTTTTTCCAAAGTAACAAAAAAAATTTTTTTTTTCCAAAGTAACTAAAAAAATATTTTTTTTTCCAAAGTAACTAAAAAAATATTTTTTTTTCCAAAGTAACTAAAAAAATATTTTTTTTTCCAAAGTAACTAAAAAAATATTTTTTTTTCCAAAGTAACTAAAAAAGTTACTTTTTTCCAAAGTAACTAAAAAAATATTTTTTTTTCCAAAGTAACTAAAAAAATATTTTTTTTTCCAAAGTAACTAAAAAAATAATTTTTTTTCCAAAGTAACTAAAAAAAAAATTTTTTTTCCAAAGTAACTAAAAATTTTTTTTTTTTTCCAAAGTAACTAAAAAAATATATTTTTTTCCAAAGTAACTAAAAAATTTTTTTTTTCCAAAGTAACTAAAATTTTTTTTTTTTTTCCAAAGTAACTAAAAAAATATTTTTTTTTCCAAAGTAACTAAAAAAATATTTTTTTTCCAAAGTAACTAAAAAAATATTTTTTTTCCAAAGTAACTAAAAAAATATTTTTTTTTCCAAAGTAACTAAAAAAATATTTTTTTTTCCAAAGTAACTAAAAAAATATTTTTTTTTCCAAAGTAACTAAAAAAATATTTTTTTTTCCAAAGTAACTAAAAAATTTTTTTTTTTTCCAAAGTAACTAAAAAAGTAACTTTTTTTCCAAAGTAACTAAAAAAATATATTTTTTTCAAAGTAACTAAAAAATAATTTTTTTTCCAAAGTAACTAAAAAAATATTTTTTTTCCAAAGTAACTAAAAAAGTAACTTTTTTTCCAAAGAAACTAAAAAAATATTTTTTTTTCCAAAGTAACTAAAAAAATATTTTTTTTTCCAAAGTAACTAAAAATTTTTTTTTTTTTTCCAAAGTAACTAAAAAATTATTTTTTTTTCCAAAGTAACTAAAAAAAAAAATTTTTTTCCAAAGTAACTAAAAAAAATTTTTTTTTCCAAAGTAACTAAAAAAAAAAAAATTTTTCCAAAGTAACTAAAAATTTTTTTTTTTTTCCAAAGTAACTAAAAATATATATTTTTTCCAAAGTAACTAAAAAAATATATTTTTTTCCAAAGTAACTAAAAAAAAATTTTTTTTTCCAAAGTAACTAAAAAAATATTTTTTTTTCCAAAGTAACTAAAAAAATATTTTTTTTTCCAAAGTAACTAAAAAAATATTTTTTTTTCCAAAGTAACTAAAAAAATATTTTTTTTTCCAAAGTAACTAAAAAAAATTTTTTTTTCCAAAGTAACTAAAAAAGTAACTTTTTTTCCAAAGTAACTAAAAAATTTTTTTTTTTTCCAAAGTAACTAAAAAAGTAACTTTTTTTCCAAAGTAACTAAAAAAATATTTTTTTTTCCAAAGTAACTAAAAAAGTAAATTTTTTCCAAAGTAACTAAAAAAATATTTTTTTTTCCAAAGTAACTAAAAAAATATTTTTTTTTCCAAAGTAACTAAAAAAATATTTTTTTTTCCAAAGTAACTAAAAAAGTAACTTTTTTTCCAAAGTAACTAAAAAAGTAACTTTTTTTCCAAAGAAACTAAAAAAATATTTTTTTTTCCAAAGTAACTAAAAAAATATTTTTTTTCCAAAGTAACTAAAAAAATAATTTTTTTTCCAAAGTAACTAAAAAAGTAAATTTTTTCCAAAGTAACTAAAAAAATATTTTTTTTTCCAAAGTAACTAAAAAAATATTTTTTTTTCCAAAGTAACTAAAAAAATATTTTTTTTTCCAAAGTAACTAAAACAATATTTTTTTTTCCAAAGTAACTAAAAAAATATTTTTTTTTCCAAAGTAACTAAAAAAGTTACTTTTTTTCCAAAGTAACTAAAAAAATATTTTTTTTTCCAAAGTAACTAAAAAAATATTTTTTTTTCCAAAGTAACTAAAAAAAAAATTTGTTTTCCAAAGTAACTAAAATTTTTTTTTTTTTTTCCAAAGTAACTAAAAAAAATTTTTTTTTTCCAAAGTAACTAAAAAAATATTTTTTTTTCCAAAGTAACTAAAAATTTTTTTTTTTTTCCAAAGTAACTAAAAAAAATTTTTTTTTTCCAAAGTAACTAAAAAAATTTTTTTTTTCCCAAAGTAACTAAAAAAATATTTTTTTTCCAAAGTAACTAAAAAAATATTTTTTTTTCCAAAGTAACTAAAAAAATATTTTTTTTCCAAAGTAACTAAAAAAATTATTTTTTTTCCAAAGTAACTAAAAAAGTAACTTTTTTTCCAAAGAAACTAAAAAAATATTTTTTTTTCCAAAGTAACTAAAAAAATATTTTTTTTTCCAAAGTAACTAAAAATTTATTTATTTTTTCCAAAGTAACTAAAAAATTTTTTTTTTTTCCAAAGTAACTAAAAAATTTTTTTTTTTTCCAAAGTAATTAAAAAAAAAAAAAAATTTCCAAAGTAACTAAAAAATTTTTTTTTTTTCCAAAGTAACTAAAAAATTTATTTTTTTTCCAAAGTAACTAAAAAAATATATTTTTTCCAAAGTAACTAAAAAATATATTTTTTTCCAAAGTAACTAAAAAAATATTTTTTTTTTCCAAAGTAACTAAAAAAATATTTGTTTTTCCAAAGTAACTAAAAAAATATTTGTTTTTCCAAAGTAACTAAAAAAAAATTTTTTTTTCCAAAGTAACTAAAAAAATATTTTTTTTTTCCAAAGTAACTAAAAAAATTTTTTTTTTTCCAAAGTAACTAAAAAAGTAACTTTTTTTCCAAAGTAACTAAATTTTTTTTTTTTTTCCAAAGTAACTAAAAAAGTAACTTTTTTTCCAAAGTAACTAAAAAAATATTTTTTTTTCCAAAGTAACTAAACAAGTAAATTATTTCCAAAGTAACTAAAAAATTTTTTTTTTTTCCAAAGTAACTAAAAAAATATTTTTTTTTCCAAAGTAACTAAAAAAATATTTTTTTTTCCAAAGTAACTAAAAAAGTAACTTTTTTTCCAAAGTAACTAAAAAAGTAACTTTTTTTCCAAAGAAACTAAAAAAAAATTTTTTTTTCCAAAGTAACTAAAAAAATATTTTTTTTCCAAAGTAACTAAAAAAATATTTTTTTTTCCAAAGTAACTAAAAAATTTTTTTTTTTTCCAAAGTAACTAAAAAAATTATTTTTTTTCCAAAGTAACTAAAAAAAATTTTTTTTTCCCAAAGTAACTAAAAAATTATTTTTTTTCCAAAGTAACTAAAAAAATATTTTTTTTTCCAAAGTAACTAAAAAAATATTTTTTTTTCCAAAGTAACTAAAAAAATATTTTTTTTTCCAAAGTAACTAAAAAAATATTTTTTTTTCCAAAGTAACTAAAAAAATATTTTTTTTTCCAAAGTAACTAAAAAAGTTACTTTTTTTCCAAAGTAACTAAAAAAATATTTTTTTTTCCAAAGTAACTAAAAAAATATTTTTTTTTCCAAAGTAACTAAAAAAAAATTTTTTTTTCCAAAGTAACTAAAAAAATTTTTTTTTTCCAAAGTAACTAAAAAAAAATTTTTTTTCCAAAGTAACTAAAAAAATATATTTTTTTCCAAAGTAACTAAAAAAATTTTTTTTTTCCAAAGTAACTAAAAAAATTTTTTTTTTTCCAAAGTAACTAAAAAAATATTTTTTTTTCCAAAGTAACTAAAAAAAATTTTTTTTTCCAAAGTAACTAAAAAAATAATTTTTTTCCAAAGTAACTAAAAAAATTTTTTTTTTCCAAAGTAACTAAAAAAAATGTTTTTTTCCAAAGTAACTAAAAAAAAAAAAATTTTCCAAAGTAACTAAAAAAGTAAAATTTTTTCAAAGTAACTAAAAAAATTTTTTTTTTCCAAAGTAACTAAAAAAAATTTTTTTTTCCAAAGTAACTAAAAAAGTAACTTTTTTTCCAAAGAAACTAAAAAAATATTTTTTTTTCCAAAGTAACTAAAAAAATATTTTTTTTTCCAAAGTAACTAAAAAAAAATTTTTTTTCCCAAAGTAACTAAAAAAATTTTTTTTTTCCCAAAGTAACTAAAAAAATTTTTTTTTTTCCAAAGTAACTAAAAAAAATTTTTTTTTTCCAAAGTAACTAAAAAAATTTTTTTTTTTCCAAAGTAACTAAAAATTTTTTTTTTTTTCCAAAGTAACTAAAAAAATATATTTTTTCCAAAGTAACTAAAAAAATATATTTTTTTCCAAAGTAACTAAAAAAATATTTTTTTTTCCAAAGTAACTAAAAAAATATTTTTTTTTCCAAAGTAACTAAAAAAATATTTGTTTTTCCAAAGTAACTAAAAAAATATTTTTTTTTCCAAAGTAACTAAAAAAATATTTTTTTTTCCAAAGTAACTAAAAAAAAATTTTTTTTTCCAAAGTAACTAAAAAAGTAACTTTTTTTCCAAAGTAACTAAAAATTTTTTTTTTTTTCCAAAGTAACTAAAAAAGTAACTTTTTTTCCAAAGTAACTAAAAAAATATTTTTTTTTCCAAAGTAACTAAAAAAGTAAATTTTTTCCAAAGTAACTAAAAAAATATTTTTTTTTCCAAAGTAACTAAAAAAATATTTTTTTTTCCAAAGTAACTAAAAAAATATTTTTTTTTCCAAAGTAACTAAAAAAGTAACTTTTTTTCCAAAGTAACTAAAAAAGTAACTTTTTTTCCAAAGAAACTAAAAAAATATTTTTTTTTCCAAAGTAACTAAAAAAATATTTTTTTTCCAAAGTAACTAAAAAAATAATTTTTTTTCCAAAGTAACTAAAAAAGTAAAATTTTTCCAAAGTAACTAAAAAAATATTTTTTTTTCCAAAGTAACTAAAAAAATATTTCTTTTTCCAAAGTAACTAAAAAAATATTTTTTTTTCCAAAGTAACTAAAAATTTTTTTTTTTTTCCAAAGTAACTAAAAAAGTTACTTTTTTTCCAAAGTAACTAAAAAAATATTTTTTTTTCCAAAGTAACTAAAAAAATTTTTTTTTTTCCAAAGTAACTAAAAAAAAAATTTGTTTTCCAAAGTAACTAAAAAAAATTTTTTTTTTTCCAAAGTAACTAAAAAAATTTTTTTCTTTCCAAAGTAACTAAAAATTTTTTTTTTTTTTCAAAGTAACTAAAAAAAAAATTTGTTTTCCAAAGTAACTAAAAAATTTTTTTTTTTTTCCAAAGTAACTAAAAAAATTTTTTTCTTTCCAAAGTAACTAAAATTTTTTTTTTTTTTCCAAAGTAACTAAAAATTTTTTTTTTTTTCCAAAGTAACTAAAAAAAATTTTTTTTTTCCAAAGTAACTAAAAAAATATTTTTTTTCCCAAAGTAACTAAAAAAATATTTTTTTTCCAAAGTAACTAAAAAAATATTTTTTTTTCCAAAGTAACTAAAAAAATATTTTTTTTCCAAAGTAACTAAAAAAATATATTTTTTCCAAAGTAACTAAAAAAAATTTTTTTTTTCCAAAGTAACTAAAAAAGTAACTTTTTTCCAAAGTAACTAAAAAAATATTTTTTTTTCAAAGTAACTAAAAAAAAATTTTTTTTCCAAAGTAACTAAAAAAATTTTTTTTTTTCCAAAGTAACTAAAAAAGTAACTTTTTTTCCAAAGTAACTAAAAAAAAAATTTGTTTTCCAAAGTAACTAAAAAAATTTATTTTTTTTCCAAAGTAACTAAAAAAAATTTTTTTTTTCCAAAGTAACTAAAAAAATATTTTTTTTTCCAAAGTAACTAAAAAATTATTTTTTTTTCCAAAGTAACTAAAAAAAATTTTTTTTTCCAAAGTAACTAAAAAAAAATTTTTTTTCCCAAAGTAACTAAAAAAATATTTTTTTTCCAAAGTAACTAAAAAAATATTTTTTTTTCCAAAGTAACTAAAAAAATATTTTTTTTCCAAAGTAACTAAAAAAATTATTTTTTTTCCAAAGTAACTAAAAAAGTAACTTTTTTTCCAAAGAAACTAAAAAAATATTTTTTTTTCCAAAGTAACTAAAAAAATATTTTTTTTTCCAAAGTAACTAAAAATTTATTTATTTTTTCCAAAGTAACTAAAAAAAATTTTTTTTTCCAAAGTAACTAAAAAAAAAAAAATTTTTCCAAAGTAACTAAAAAAAATTTTTTTTTTCCAAAGTAATTAAAAAAAAAAAAAATTTTCCAAAGTAACTAAAAAATTTTTTTTTTTTCCAAAGTAACTAAAAAATTTTTTTTTTTTCCAAAGTAACTAAAAAAATATATTTTTTCCAAAGTAACTAAAAAAATATATTTTTTTCCAAAGTAACTAAAAAAATATATTTTTTTCCAAAGTAACTAAAAAAATATTTGTTTTTCCAAAGTAACTAAAAAAATATTTGTTTTTCCAAAGTAACTAAAAAAAAAAAAAATTTTCCAAAGTAACTAAAAAAATATTTTTTTTTTCCAAAGTAACTAAAAAATTTTTTTTTTTTCCAAAGTAACTAAAAAAGTAACTTTTTTTCCAAAGTAACTAAAAAAAATTTTTTTTTTCCAAAGTAACTAAAAAAGTAACTTTTTTTCCAAAGTAACTAAAAAAATATTTTTTTTTCCAAAGTAACTAAACAAGTAAATTATTTCCAAAGTAACTAAAAATTTTTTTTTTTTTCCAAAGTAACTAAAAAAAATTTTTTTTTTCCAAAGTAACTAAAAAATTTTTTTTTTTTCCAAAGTAACTAAAAATTTTTTTTTTTTTCCAAAGTAACTAAAAAAATATTTTTTTTCCCAAAGTAACTAAAAAAATATTTTTTTCCCAAAGTAACTAAAAAAAATTTTTTTTTTCCAAAGTAACTAAAAAAAATTTTTTTTTCCAAAGTAACTAAAAAAATATTTTTTTTCCAAAGTAACTAAAAAAATTTTTTTTTTTCCAAAGTAACTAAAAAAGTAACTTTTTTTCCAAAGTAACTAAAAAAATATTTTTTTTTCAAAGTAACTAAAAAAAAATTTTTTTTCCAAAGTAACTAAAAAAATTTTTTTTTTTCCAAAGTAACTAAAAAAGTAACTTTTTTTCCAAAGAAACTAAAAAAATATTTTTTTTTCCAAAGTAACTAAAAAAATATTTTTTTTTCCAAAGTAACTAAAAATTTATTTATTTTTTCCAAAGTAACTAAAAAAAATTTTTTTTTTCCAAAGTAACTAAAAAAAATTTTTTTTTTCCAAAGTAATTAAAAAAAAAAAAAATTTCCAAAGTAACTAAAAAAATTTTTTTTTTTCCAAAGTAACTAAAAAATTTATTTTTTTTCCAAAGTAACTAAAAAAATATATTTTTTCCAAAGTAACTAAAAAAATATATTTTTTTCCAAAGTAACTAAAAAAATATTTTTTTTTCCAAAGTAACTAAAACAATATTTTTTTTTCCAAAGTAACTAAAAAAATATTTGTTTTTCCAAAGTAACTAAAAAAAATTTTTTTTTTCCAAAGTAACTAAAAAAATATTTTTTTTTTCCAAAGTAACTAAAAAAAATATTTTTTTTCCAAAGTAACTAAAAAAATATTTTTTTTTCCAAAGTAACTAAAAAAATATTTTTTTTCCAAAGTAACTAAAAAATTTTTTTTTTTTCCAAAGTAACTAAAAAAAATTTTTTTTTTCCAAAGTAACTAAAATTTTTTTTTTTTTTCCAAAGTAACTAAAAAAATATTTTTTTTTCAAAGTAACTAAAAAAATATTTTTTTTTCCAAAGTAACTAAAAAAAATTATTTTTTTCCAAAGTAACTAAAAAAAATTTTTTTTTTCCAAAGTAACTAAAAAATATTTTTTTTTCCAAAGTAACTAAAAAAAAATTTTTTTTTCCAAAGTAACTAAAAAATTTATTTTTTTTCCAAAGTAACTAAAAAAATTGTTTTTTTCCAAAGTAACTAAAAAAATTTTTTTTTTTCCAAAGTAACTAAAAAAATTTTTTTTTTTCCAAAGTAACTAAAAAAATATTTTTTTTCCAAAGTAACTAAAAAAATATTTTTTTTTCCAAAGTAACTAAAAAAATATTTTTTTTTCCAAAGTAACTAAAAAAATATTTTCTTTTCCAAAGTAACTAAAAAAGTAACTTTTTTTCCAAAGTAACTAAAAAAATATTTTTTTTTCCAAAGTAACTAAAAAAGTAACTTTTTTTCCAAAGTAACTAAAAAAATATTTTTTTTTCCAAAGTAACTAAAAAAATATTTTTTTTCCCAAAGTAACTAAAAAAATATTTTTTTTCCAAAGTAACTAAAAAAGTAACTTTTTTTCCAAAGTAACTAAAAAAATATTTTTTTTTCCAAAGTAACTAAAAAAATATTTTTTTTCCAAAGTAACTAAAAAAGTAACTTTTTTTCCAAAGTAACTAAAAAAAATTTTTTTTTCCAAAGTAACTAAAAAAGTAAATTTTTTCCAAAGTAACTAAAAAAAGTAAATTTTTTCCAAAGTAACTAAAAAAATATTTTTTTTTCCAAAGTAACTAAAAAAATATTTTTTTCCAAAGTAACTAAAAAAATATTTTTTTTCCAAAGTAACTAAAAAAATATTTTTTTTTCCAAAGTAACTAAAAAAATATATTTTTTTCCAAAGTAACTAAAAAAATATTTTTTTTTCCAAAGTAACTAAAAAAATATATTTTTTTCCAAAGTAACTAAAAAAATATTTTTTTTTCCAAAGTAACTAAAAAAATATTTTTTTTTCCAAAGTAACTAAAAAAATATTTTTTTTCCAAAGTAACAAAAAAAATATTTTTTTTTTCCAAAGTAACTAAAAAAATATTTTTTTTCCAAAGTAACTAAAAAAGTAACTTTTTTTCCAAAGTAACTAAAAAAATATTTTTTTTTCCAAAGTAACTAAAAAAATATTTTTTTTTCCAAAGTAACTAAAAAAGTAACTTTTTTTCCAAAGTAACTAAAAAAATATTTTTTTTTCCAAAGTAACTAAAAAAGTAAATTTTTTCCAAAGTAACTAAAAAAATATTTTTTTTTCCAAAGTAACTAAAAAAATATTTTTTTTTCAAAGTAAGTAAAAAAATATTTTTTTTTCCAAAGTAACTAAAAAAATATTTTTTTTTCCAAAGTAACTAAAAAAATATTTTTTTTTCCAAAGTAACTAAAAAAGTAACTTTTTTTCCAAAGTAACTAAAAAAATATTTTTTTTTCCAAAGTAACTAAAAAAGTAACTTTTTTTCCAAAGTAACTAAAAAAATATTTTTTTTTCCAAAGTAACTAAAAAAATATTTTTTTTTCCAAAGTAACTAAAAAAATATTTTTTTTTCCAAAGTAACTAAAAAAGTTACTTTTTTTCCAAAGTAACTAAAAAAGTAACTTTTTTTCCAAAGTAACTAAAAAAGTTACTTTTTTTCCAAAGTAACTAAAAAAATATTTTTTTTTCCAAAGTAACTAAAAAAATATTTTTTTTCCAAAGTAACTAAAAAAATATTTTTTTTCCCAAAGTAAGTAAAAAAATATTTTTTTTTCCAAAGTAACTAAAAAAATATTTTTTTTTCCAAAGTAACTAAAAAAAAATTTTTTTTTCCAAAGTAACTAAAAAATTATTTTTTTTTCCAAAGTAACTAAAAAAAATTTTTTTTTTCCAAAGTAACTAAAAAAATATTTTTTTTTCCAAAGTAACTAAAAAAATATTTTTTTTCCAAAGTAACTAAAAAAATATTTTTTTTTCCAAAGTAACTAAAAAAAATTTTTTTTTTCCAAAGTAACTAAAAAAATTTTTTTTTTCCAAAGTAACTAAAAAAATTTTTTTTTTCCAAAGTAACTAAAAAAATTTTTTTTTTCCAAAGTAACTAAAAAAATATTTTTTTTTCCAAAGTAACTAAAAAAAATTTTTTTTTTCCAAAGTAACTAAAAAAATTTTTTTTTTTCCAAAGTAACTAAAAAAATATTTTTTTTTCCAAAGTAACTAAAAAAATATTTTTTTTCCAAAGTAACTAAAAAAATTTTTTTTTTTCCAAAGTAACTAAAAAAATATTTTTTTTTCCAAAGTAACTAAAAAAGTAACTTTTTTTCCAAAGTAACTAAAAAAATATTTTTTTTTCCAAAGTAACTAAAAAAGTAAATTTTTTCCAAAGTAACTAAAAAAAGTAAATTTTTTCCAAAGTAACTAAAAAAATATTTTTTTTTCCAAAGTAACTAAAAAAATATTTTTTTTTCAAAGTAACTAAAAAAATATTTTTTTTTCCAAAGTAACTAAAAAAATATTTTTTTTTCCAAAGTAACTAAAAAAATATTTTTTTTTCCAAAGTAACTAAAAAAATATTTTTTTTTCCAAAGTAACTAAAAAAATTTTTTTTTTTCCAAAGTAACTAAAAAAATATTTTTTTTTCCAAAGTAACTAAAAAAATATTTTTTTTTCCAAAGTAACTAAAAAAGTAACTTTTTTTGCAAAGTAACTAAAAAAGTAACTTTTTTTCCAAAGAAACTAAAAAAATATTTTTTTTCCAAAGTAACTAAAAAAATATTTTTTTTTCCAAAGTAACTAAAAAAAGTAACTTTTTTTCCAAAGTAACTAAAAAAATATTTTTTTTTCAAAGTAACTAAAAAAATATTTTTTTTTCCAAAGTAACTAAAACAATATTTTTTTTTTCCAAAGTAACTAAAAAAGTAACTTTTTTTCCAAAGTAACTAAAAAAATATTTTTTTTTCCAAAGTAACTAAAAAAATATTTTTTTTCCAAAGTAAGTAAAAAAAAATTTTTTTTTCCAAAGTAAGTAAAAAAATATTTTTTTTCCAAAGTAACTAAAAAAATATTTTTTTTTCCAAAGTAACTAAAAAAATATTTTTTTTTCCAAAGTAACTAAAAAAAATTTTTTTTTTCCAAAGTAACTAAAAAATTTTTTTTTTTTCCAAAGTAAGTAAAAAAATATTTTTTTTTCCAAAGTAACTAAAAAAATATTTTTTTTCCAAAGTAACTAAAACAATATTTTTTTTTCCAAAGTAACTAAAAAAAAATTTTTTTTTCCAAAGTAACTAAAAAAATATTTTTTTTTCCAAAGTAACTAAAAAAATATTTTTTTTCCAAAGCAACTAAAAAAATATTTTTTTTTCCAAAGTAACTAAAAAAATATTTTTTTTTCCAAAGTAACTAAAAAAATATTTTTTTTTCCAAAGTAACTAAAAAAATATATTTTTTTCCAAAGTAACTAAAAAAATATATTTTTTTCCAAAGTAACTAAAAAATTTTTTTTTTTTCCAAAGTAACTAAAAAAATATTTTTTTTTCCAAAGTAACTAAAAAAGTAACTTTTTTTCCAAAGTAACTAAAAAAATATTTTTTTTTCCAAAGTAACTAAAAAAGTAAATCTTTTCCAAAGTAACTAAAAAAAGTAAATTTTTTCCAAAGTAACTAAAAAAATATTTTTTTTTCCAAAGTAACTAAAAAAATATTTTTTTTTCAAAGTAACTAAAAAAATATTTTTTTTTTTCCAAAGTAACTAAAAAAATATTTTTTTTTCCAAAGTAACTAAAAAAATATTTTTTTTTCCAAAGTAACTAAAAAAATATTTTTTTTTCCAAAGTAACTAAAAAAATATTTTTTTTTCCAAAGTAACTAAAAAAATATTTTTTTTTCCAAAGTAACTAAAAAAGTAAATTTTTTCCAAAGTAACTAAAAAAATATTTTTTTTTCCAAAGTAACTAAAAAAATATTTTTTTTTCAAAGTAACTAAAAAAAATTTTTTTTTTCCAAAGTAACTAAAAAAATATTTTTTTTTCCAAAGTAACTAAAAATATATTTTTTTTTCCAAAGTAACTAAAAAAATATTTTTTTTTCCAAAGTAACTAAAAAAATATTTTTTTTTCCAAAGTAACTAAAAAAATATTTTTTTTTCCAAAGTAACTAAAAAAATATATTTTTTTCCAAAGTAACTAAAAAAATATTTTTTTTTCCAAAGTAACTAAAAAAATATTTTTTTTTCCAAAGTAACTAAAAAAGTAACTTTTTTTGCAAAGTAACTAAAAAAGTAACTTTTTTTCCAAAGAAACTAAAAAAATATTTTTTTTCCAAAGTAACTAAAAAAATATTTTTTTTTCCAAAGTAACTAAAAAAATATTTTTTTTTCCAAAGTAACTAAAAAAGTAACTTTTTTTCCAAAGTAACTAAAAAAGTAACTTTTTTTCCAAAGTAACTAAAAAAATATTTTTTTTTCCAAAGTAACTAAAAAAGTAACTTTTTTTCCAAAGTAACTAAAAAAGTAACTTTCTTTCCAAAGAAACTAAAAAAATATTTTTTTTTCCAAAGTAACTAAAAAAATATTTTTTTTCCAAAGTAACTAAAAAAATATTTTTTTTTCCAAAGTAACTAAAAAAATATTTTTTTTTCCAAAGTAACTAAAAAAATATTTTTTTTTCCAAAGTAACTAAAAAAATATTTTTTTTCCCAAAGTAACTAAAAAAATATTTTTTTTTCAAAGTAACTAAAAAATATATTTTTTTCCAAAGTAACTAAAAAAATATTTTTTTTTCCAAAGTAACTAAAAAAGTAACTTTTTTTCCAAAGAAACTAAAAAAATATTTTTTTTTCCAAAGTAACTAAAAAAATATTTTTTTTTCCAAAGTAACTAAAAAAATTATTTTTTTTCCCAAAGTAACTAAAAAAATTATTTTTTTTCCCAAAGTAACTAAAAATTATTTTTTTTTCCAACGTAACTAAAAAAAAATTTTTTTTTCCAAAGTAACTAAAAAAATTTTTTTTTTTCCAAAGTAACTAAAAAAAATTTTTTTTTTCCAAAGTAACTAAAAAAATATTTTTTTTTCCAAAGTAACTAAAAAAATATTTTTTTTCCAAAGTAACTAAAAAAATATTTTTTTTTCCAAAGTAACTAAAAAAATATTTTTTTTTCCAAAGTAACTAAAAAAATATTTTTTTTTCCAAAGTAACTAAAAAAATATTTTTTTTTCCAAAGTAACTAAAAAAATATTTTTTTTTCCAAAGTAACTAAAAAAATATTTTTTTTTCCAAAGTAACTAAAAAAGTAACTTTTTTTCCAAAGTAACTAAAAAAAATTTTTTTTTTCCAAAGTAACTAAAAAAGTAACTTTTTTTCCAAAGTAACTAAAAAAATATTTGTTTTTCCAAAGTAACTAAAAAAGTAAATTTTTTCCAAAGTAACTAAAAAAATATTTTTTTTTCCAAAGTAACTAAAAAAATATTTTTTTTTCCAAAGTAACTAAAAAAATATTTTTTTTTCCAAAGTAACTAAAAAAATATATTTTTTTCCAAAGTAACTAAAAAAATATTTTTTTTTCCAAAGTAACTAAAAAAATATTTTTTTTTCCAAAGTAACTAAAAAAATATATTTTTTTCCAAAGTAACTAAAAAAATATTTTTTTTTCCAAAGTAACTAAAAAAATATTTTTTTTTCCAAAGTAACTAAAAAAGTAACTTTTTTTCCAAAGTAACTAAAAAAGTAACTTTTTTTCCAAAGTAACTAAAAAAATATTTTTTTTTCCAAAGTAACTAAAAAAGTAACTTTTTTTCCAAAGTAACTAAAAAAGTAACTTTCTTTCCAAAGAAACTAAAAAAATATTTTTTTTTCCAAAGTAACTAAAAAAATATTTTTTTTCCAAAGTAACTAAAAAAATATTTTTTTTTCCAAAGTAACTAAAAAAATATTTTTTTTTCCAAAGTAACTAAAAAAATATTTTTTTTTCCAAAGTAACTAAAAAATATTTTTTTTCCCAAAGTAACTAAAAAAATATTTTTTTTTCAAAGTAACTAAAAAATATATTTTTTTCCAAAGTAACTAAAAAAATATTTTTTTTTCCAAAGTAACTAAAAAAGTAACTTTTTTTCCAAAGAAACTAAAAAAATATTTTTTTTTCCAAAGTAACTAAAAAAATATTTTTTTTTCCAAAGTAACTAAAAAAATTATTTTTTTTCCCAAAGTAACTAAAAAATTTTTTTTTTTTCCAACGTAACTAAAAAAAATTTTTTTTTTCCAAAGTAACTAAAAAAAAATTTTTTTTTCCAAAGTAACTAAAAAAAATTTTTTTTTTCCAAAGTAACTAAAAAAATATTTTTTTTTCCAAAGTAACTAAAAAAATATTTTTTTTCCAAAGTAACTAAAAAAATTTTTTTTTTCCAAAGTAACTAAAAAAATATTTTTTTTTCCAAAGTAACTAAAAAAATATTTTTTTTTCCAAAGTAACTAAAAAAATATTATTTTTTCCAAAGTAACTAAAAAAATATTTTTTTTTCCAAAGTAACTAAAAAAATATTTTTTTTTCCAAAGTAACTAAAAAAATATTTTTTTTTCCAAAGTAACTAAAAAAGTAACTTTTTTTCCAAAGTAACAAAAAAAAAATTTTTTTTTCCAAAGTAACTAAAAAAGTAACTTTTTTTCCAAAGTAACTAAAAAAATAAATTTTTTTCCAAAGTAACTAAAAAAGTAAATTTTTTCCAAAGTAACTAAAAAAATAAATTTTTTTCCAAAGTAACTAAAAAAATATTTTTTTTTCCAAAGTAACTAAAAAAATAATTTTTTTTCCAAAGTAACTAAAAAAATATTTTTTTTTCCAAAGTAACTAAAAAAATATTTTTTTTTCCAAAGTAACTAAAAAAATATATTTTTTTCCAAAGTAACTAAAAAAATATTTTTTTTTCCAAAGTAACTAAAAAAGTTACTTTTTTTCCAAAGTAACTAAAAAAATATATTTTTTTCCAAAGTAACTAAAAAAATATTTTTTTTTCCAAAGTAACTAAAAATTTTTTTTTTTTTCCAAAGTAACTAAAAAAAAATTTTTTTTTCCAAAGTAACTAAAAAAAATTTTTTTTTTCCAAAGTAACTAAAAAAATATTTTTTTTTCCAAAGTAACTAAAAAAAATTTTTTTTTTCCAAAGTAACTAAAAAAATTTTTTTTTTCCAAAGTAACTAAAAAAATTATTTTTTTTCCAAAGTAACTAAAAAAATATTTTTTTTCCAAAGTAACTAAAAAAATATATTTTTTTCCAAAGTAACTAAAAAAATATTTTTTTTTCCAAAGTAACTAAAAAAGTAAATTTTTTCCAAAGTAACTAAAAAAATATTTTTTTTTCCAAAGTAACTAAAAAAATATTTTTTTTTCCAAAGTAACTAAAAAAATATTTTTTTTTCCAAAGTAACTAAAAAATTTTTTTTTTTTCCAAAGTAACTAAAAAAAAATTTTTTTTTCCAAAGTAACTAAAAATTTTTTTTTTTTCCAAAGTAACTAAAAAAAAATTTTTTTTTCCAAAGTAACTAAAAAAAATTTTTTTTTTCCAAAGTAACTAAAAAAATATTTTTTTTTCCAAAGTAACTAAAAAAATTTTTTTTTTTCCAAAGTAACTAAAAAAATTTTTTTTTTCCAAAGTAACTAAAAAAATTATTTTTTTTCCAAAGTAACTAAAAAAGTAACTTTTTTTCCAAAGTAACTAAAAAAATAATTTTTTTTCCAAAGTAACTAAAAAAGTAAATTTTTTCCAAAGTAACTAAAAAAATAAAAATTTTTCCAAAGTAACTAAAAAAATATTTTTTTTTCCAAAGTAACTAAAAAAATAATTTTTTTTCCAAAGTAACTAAAAAAATATTTTTTTTTCCAAAGTAACTAAAAAAATATTTTTTTTTCCAAAGTAACTAAAAAAATATTTTTTTTTCCAAAGTAACTAAAAAAATATTTTTTTTTCCAAAGTAACTAAAAAAGTTACTTTTTTTCCAAAGTAACTAAAAATATATATTTTTTTCCAAAGTAACTAAAAAAATATTTTTTTTTCCAAAGTAACTAAAAAATTTTTTTTTTTTCCAAAGTAACTAAAAAAAATTTTTTTTTTCCAAAGTAACTAAAAAAAATTTTTTTTTTCCAAAGTAACTAAAAAAATATTTTTTTTTCCAAAGTAACTAAAAAAAATTTTTTTTTTCCAAAGTAACTAAAAAAATTTTTTTTTTCCAAAGTAACTAAAAAAATTATTTTTTTTCCAAAGTAACTAAAAAAATATTTTTTTTCCAAAGTAACTAAAAAAATATATTTTTTTCCAAAGTAACTAAAAAAATATTTTTTTTTCCAAAGTAACTAAAAAAGTAAATTTTTTCCAAAGTAACTAAAAAAATATTTTTTTTTCCAAAGTAACTAAAAAAATATTTTTTTTTCCAAAGTAACTAAAAAAATATTTTTTTTTCCAAAGTAACTAAAAAAATTTTTTTTTCCAAAGTAACTAAAAAAAATTTTTTTTTCCAAAGTAACTAAAAAATTTTTTTTTTTTCCAAAGTAACTAAAAAAAAATTTTTTTTTCCAAAGTAACTAAAAAAAATTTTTTTTTTCCAAAGTAACTAAAAAAATATTTTTTTTTCCAAAGTAACTAAAAAAAATTTTTTTTTTCCAAAGTAACTAAAAAAATTTTTTTTTTCCAAAGTAACTAAAAAAATTATTTTTTTTCCAAAGTAACTAAAAAAATATTTTTTTTCCAAAGTAACTAAAAAAATATATTTTTTTCCAAAGTAACTAAAAAAAATTTTTTTTTTCCAAAGTAACTAAAAAAGTAAATTTTTTCCAAAGTAACTAAAAAAATATTTTTTTTTCCAAAGTAACTAAAAAAATATTTTTTTTTCCAAAGTAACTAAAAAAATATTTTTTTTTCCAAAGTAACTAAAAAAATATTTTTTTTTCCAAAGTAACTAAAAAAAATTTTTTTTTTCCAAAGTAACTAAAAAAATATTTTTTTTCCAAAGTAACTAAAAAAATATATTTTTTTCCAAAGTAACTAAAAAAATATTTTTTTTTCCAAAGTAACTAAAAAAGTAAATTTTTTCCAAAGTAACTAAAAAAATATTTTTTTTTCCAAAGTAACTAAAAAAATATTTTTTTTTCCAAAGTAACTAAAAAAATATTTTTTTTTCCAAAGTAACTAAAAAAGTTACTTTTTTTCCAAAGTAACTAAAAAAGTTACTTTTTTTCCAAAGAAACTAAAAAAATATTTTTTTTTCCAAAGTAACTAAAAAAAATTTTTTTTTTCCAAAGTAACTAAAAAAATATTTTTTTTTCAAAGTAACTAAAACAAATTTTTTTTTTCCAAAGTAACTAAAAAAAAATTTTTTTTTCCAAAGTAACTGAAAAAGTAACTTTTTTTCCAAAGTAACTAAAAAAATTTTTTTTTTTCCAAAGTAACTAAAAAAGTAACTTTTTTTCCAAAGTAACTAAAAAAGTAACTTTTTTTCCAAAGTAACTAAAAAATATTTTTTTTTTCCAAAGTAACTAAAAAAGTAACTTTTTTTCCAAAGAAACTAAAAAAATATTTTTTTTTCCAAAGTAACTAAAAAAATATATTTTTTTACAAAGTAACTAAAAAAATAATTTTTTTTCCAAAGTAACTAAAAAAAATAATTTTTTTCCAAAGTAACTAAAAAAAAAAATTTGTTTCCAAAGTAACTAAAAAAAAATTTTTTTTTCCAAAGTAACTAAAAAAGTAACTTTTTTTCCAAAGTAACTAAAAAAATATTTTTTTTTCCAAAGTAACTAAAAAAAATTTTTTTTTTCCAAAGTAACTAAAAAAGTAAATTTTTTCCAAAGTAACTAAAAAAATATTTTTTTTTCCAAAGTAACTAAAAAAATATTTTTTTTTCCAAAGTAACTAAAAAAATATTTTTTTTTCCAAAGTAACTAAAAAAATATTTTTTTTTCCAAAGTAACTAAAAAAAATTTTTTTTTTCCAAAGTAACTAAAAAAATTTTTTTTTTCCAAAGTAACTAAAAAATTTTTTTTTTTTCCAAAGTAACTAAAAAAATATTTTTTTTCCAAAGTAACTAAAAAAATATATTTTTTTCCAAAGTAACTAAAAAAATATTTTTTTTTCCAAAGTAACTAAAAAAGTAATTTTTTTCCAAAGTAACTAAAAAAATATTTTTTTTTCCAAAGTAACTAAAAAAATATTTTTTTTTCCAAAGTAACTAAAAAAATATTTTTTTTTCCAAAGTAACTAAAAAAGTTACTTTTTTTCCAAAGTAACTAAAAAAGTTACTTTTTTTCCAAAGAAACTAAAAAAATATTTTTTTTTCCAAAGTAACTAAAAAAAATTTTTTTTTTCCAAAGTAACTAAAAAAATATTTTTTTTTCAAAGTAACTAAAACAAATTTTTTTTTTCCAAAGTAACTAAAAAAAAATTTTTTTTTCCAAAGTAACTGAAAAAGTAACTTTTTTTCCAAAGTAACTAAAAAAATTTTTTTTTTTCCAAAGTAACTAAAAAAGTAACTTTTTTTCCAAAGTAACTAAAAAAGTAACTTTTTTTCCAAAGTAACTAAAAAATATTTTTTTTTTCCAAAGTAACTAAAAAAGTAACTTTTTTTCCAAAGAAACTAAAAAAATATTTTTTTTTCCAAAGTAACTAAAAAAATATATTTTTTTCCAAAGTAACTAAAAAAATAATTTTTTTTCCAAAGTAACTAAAAAAAATAATTTTTTCCCAAAGTAACTAAAAAAAAAAATTTTTTTCCAAAGTAACTAAAAAAAATTTTTTTTTTCCAAAGTAACTAAAAAAGTAACTTTTTTTCCAAAGTAACTAAAAAAATATTTTTTTTTCCAAAGTAACTAAAAAAAATTTTTTTTTTCCAAAGTAACTAAAAAAATATTTTTTTTTCCAAAGTAACTAAAAAAAATTCTTTTTTTCCAAAGTAACTAAAAAAGTAACTTTTTTTCCAAAGTAACTAAAAAAATTTTTTTTTTTCCAAAGTAACTAAAAAAGTAACTTTTTTTCCAAAGTAACTAAAAAAGTAACTTTTTTTCCAAAGTAACTAAAAAATACTTTTTTTTTCCAAAGTAACTAAAAAAATATTTTTTTTTCCAAAGTAACTAAAAAAGTAACTTTTTTTCCAAAGAAACTAAAAAAATATATTTTTTTCCAAAGTAACTAAAAAAATATTTTTTTTTCCAAAGTAACTAAAAAAAAAATTTTTTTTCCCAAAGTAACTAAAAAAATATTTTTTTTTCCAAAGTAACTAAAAAAAATTTTTTTTTTCCAAAGTAACTAAAAAATTTTTTTTTTTTCCAAAGTAACTAAAAAAAAATTTTTTTTTCCAAAGTAACTAAAAAATTTTTTTTTTTCCAAAGTAACTAAAAAAAAAAATTTTTTCCAAAGTAACTAAAAAAATATTTTTTTTTCCAAAGTAACTAAAAAAATATTTTTTTTTCCAAAGTAACTAAAAAAATATTTTTTTTTCCAAAGTAACTAAAAAAATATTTTTTTTTCCAAAGTAACTAAAAAAATATTTTTTTTTCCAAAGTAACTAAAAAAATATTTTTTTTTCCAAAGTAACTAAAAAAGTAACTTTTTTTCCAAAGTAACTAAAAAAAATTTTTTTTTTCCAAAGTAACTAAAAAAGTAACTTTTTTTCCAAAGTAACTAAAAAAATAATTTTTTTTCCAAAGTAACTAAAAAAGTAAATTTTTTCCAAAGTAACTAAAAAAATAATTTTTTTTCCAAAGTAACTAAAAAAATATTTTTTTTTCCAAAGTAACTAAAAAAATAAATTTTTTTCCAAAGTAACTAAAAAAATATTTTTTTTTCCAAAGTAACTAAAAAAATATTTTTTTTTCCAAAGTAACTAAAAAAATATATTTTTTTCCAAAGTAACTAAAAAAATATTTTTTTTTCCAAAGTAACTAAAAAAGTTACTTTTTTTCCAAAGTAACTAAAAAAAAATTTTTTTTTCCAAAGTAACTAAAAAAATATTTTTTTTTCCAAAGTAACTAAAAATTATTATTTTTTTCCAAAGTAACTAAAAATTTTTTTTTTTTTCCAAAGTAACTAAAAAAAATTTTTTTTTTCCAAAGTAACTAAAAAAATATTTTTTTTTCCAAAGTAACTAAAAAAAATTTTTTTTTTCCAAAGTAACTAAAAATTTTTTTTTTTTTCCAAAGTAACTAAAAAAATTTTTTTTTTTCCAAAGTAACTAAAAAATTTTTTTTTTTCCAAAGTAACTAAAAAAATATATTTTTTTCCAAAGTAACTAAAAAAATAATTTTTTTTCCAAAGTAACTAAAAAAGTAAATTTTTTCCAAAGTAACTAAAAAAATATTCTTTTTTCCAAAGTAACTAAAAAAATATTTTTTTTTCCAAAGTAACTAAAAAAATATTTTTTTTTCCAAAGTAACTAAAAAAGTTACTTTTTTTCCAAAGTAACTAAAAAAGTTACTTTTTTTCCAAAGAAACTAAAAAAATATTTTTTTTTCCAAAGTAACTAAAAAAATATTTTTTTTTCCAAAGTAACTAAAAAAATATTTTTTTTTCAAAGTAACTAAAACAAATTTTTTTTTTCCAAAGTAACTAAAAAAATATTTTTTTTTCCAAAGTAACTGAAAAAGTAACTTTTTTTCCAAAGTAACTAAAACAATTTTTTTTTTTCCAAAGTAACTAAAAAAGTAACTTTTTTTCCAAAGTAACTAAAAAAGTAACTTTTTTTCCAAAGTAACTAAAAAATATTTTTTTTTCCAAAGTAACTAAAAAAGTAACTTTTTTTCCAAAGAAACTAAAAAAATATTTTTTTTTCCAAAGTAACTAAAAAAATATATTTTTTTCCAAAGTAACTAAAAAAATATTTTTTTTTCCAAAGTAACTAAAAAAAATAATTTTTTTCCAAAGTAACTAAAAAAAAAAATTTTTTTCCAAAGTAACTAAAAAAATTTTTTTTTTTCCAAAGTAACTAAAAAAGTAACTTTTTTTCCAAAGTAACTAAAAAAATTTTTTTTTTCCAAAGTAACTAAAAAAGTAACTTTTTTTCCAAAGTAACTAAAAAAGTAACTTTTTTTCCAAAGTAACTAAAAAAAATTTTTTTTTCCAAAGTAACTAAAAAAGTAACTTTTTTTCCAAAGAAACTAAAAAAATATTTTTTTTCCCAAAGTAACTAAAAAAATATTTTTTTTTCCAAAGTAACTAAAAAAATATTTTTTTTTCCAAAGTAACTAAAAAAATGTCTTTTTTTCCAAAGTAACTAAAAAAGTAACTTTTTTTCCAAATTAACTAAAAAAAATTTTTTTTTTCCAAAGTAACTAAAAAAGTAACTTTTTTTCCAAAGTAACTAAAAAAGTAACTTTTTTTCCAAAGTAACTAAAAAAAATTTTTTTTTCCAAAGTAACTAAAAAATTTTTTTTTTTTCCAAAGTAACTAAAAAAGTAACTTTTTTTCCAAAGAAACTAAAAAAATATATTTTTTTCCAAAGTAACTAAAAAAAAATTTTTTTTTCCAAAGTAACTAAAAAAAATTTTTTTTTTCCCAAAGTAACTAAAAAAATATTTTTTTTTCCAAAGTAACTAAAAAAAAAAAAAATTTTCCAAAGTAACTAAAAAAATTTTTTTTTTCCAAAGTAACTAAAAAAAAATTTTTTTTCCAAAGTAACTAAAAAAATATTTTTTTTTCCAAAGTAACTAAAAAAATATTTTTTTTTCCAAAGTAACTAAAAAAATATTTTTTTTTCCAAAGTAACTAAAAAAATATTTTTTTTTCCAAAGTAACTAAAAAAATATTTTTTTTCCAAAGTAACTTACAAAGTAACTTTTTTTCCAAAGTAACTAAAAAAAAAAAATTTTTTCCAAAGTAACTAAAAAAGTAACTTTTTTTCCAAAGTAACTAAAAAAATATTTTTTTTTCCAAAGTAACTAAAAAAGTAAATTTTTTCCAAAGTAACTAAAAAAATATTTTTTTTTCCAAAGTAACTAAAAAAATAATTTTTTTTCCAAAGTAACTAAAGAAATATTTTTTTTTCCAAAGTAACTAAAAAAATATTTTTTTTTCCAAAGTAACTAAAAAAGTAACTTTTTTTCCAAAGTAACTAAAAAAATATTTTTTTTTCCAAAGTAACTAAAAAAATATTTTTTTTTCCAAAGTAACTAAAAAAATATTTTTTTTTCCAAAGTAACTAAAAAAATATTTTTTTTTCCAAAGTAACTAAAAAAGTTACTTTTTTTCCAAAGTAACTAAAAAAGTAACTTTTTTTCCAAAGAAACTAAAAAAATATTTTTTTTTCCAAAGTAACTAAAAAAATATTTTTTTTTCCAAAGTAACTAAAAAAAATTTTTTTTTTCAAAGTAACTAAAAAAAAATTTTTTTTTCCAAAGTAACTAAAAAATTTTTTTTTTTCCAAAGTAACTAAAAAAGTAACTTTTTTTCCAAAGTAACTAAAAAAAATTTTTTTTTTCCAAAGTAACTAAAAAAGTAACTTTTTTTCCAAAGTAACTAAAAAAGTAACTTTTTTTCCAAAGTAACTAAAAAATATTTTTTTTTCCAAAGTAACTAAAAAAGTAACTTTTTTTTCCAAAGAAACTAAAAAAAGATTTTTTTTTCCAAAGTAACTAAAAAAAGATTTTTTTTTCCAAAGTAACTAAAACATTTTTTTTTTTCCAAAGTAACTAAAAAAAATTTTTTTTTTCCAAAGTAACTAAAAAAATTTTTTTTTCCAAAGTAACTAAAAAAAAATTTTTTTTTCCAAAGTAACTAAAAAAGTAACTTTTTTTCCAAAGTAACTAAAAAAAATTTTTTTTTTCCAAAGTAACTAAAAAAGTAACTTTTTTTCCAAAGTAACTAAAAAAGTAACTTTTTTTTCCAAAGTAACTAAAACATTTTTTTTTTCCAAAGTAACTAAAAAAGTAACTTTTTTTCCAAAGAAACTAAAAAAATATTTTTTTTTCCAAAGTAACTAAAAAAATATTTTTTTTTCCAAAGTAACTAAAAAAATATTTTTTTTCCCAAAGTAACTAAAAAAAAATTTTTTTTTCCAAAGTAACTAAAAAAATTTTTTTTTCCAAAGTAACTAAAAAAATATTTTTTTTTCAAAGTAACTAAAAAAATATTTTTTTTTCCAAAGTAACTAAAAAAGTAACTTTTTTTCCAAAGAAACTAAAAAAATATATTTTTTTCCAAAGTAACTAAAAAAATATTTTTTTTTCCAAAGTAACTAAAAAAATTATTTTTTTTCCCAAAGTAACTAAAAAAAAAAAAAATTTCCAAAGTAACTAAAAAAGTAACTTTTTTTCCAAAGTAACTAAAAAATTTTTTTTTTTCCAAAGTAACTAAAAAAGTAACTTTTTTTCCAAAGTAACTAAAAAAGTAACTTTTTTTCCAAAGTAACTAAAAAATATTTTTTTTTCCAAAGTAACTAAAAAAATATTTTTTTTTCCAAAGTAACTAAAAAAGTAACTTTTTTTCCAAAGAAACTAAAAAAATATATTTTTTTCCAAAGTAACTAAAAAAATATTTTTTTTTCCAAAGTAACTAAAAAAATTATTTTTTTTCCCAAAGTAACTAAAAAAAAAAAAAAATTTCCAAAGTAACTAAAAAAATACTTTTTTTTTCCAAAGTAACTAAAAAAATATTTTTTTTTCCAAAGTAACTAAAAAAATATTTTTTTTTCCAAAGTAACTAAAAAAATATTTTTTTTCCCAAAGTAACTAAAAAAGTAACTTTTTTTCCAAAGTAACTAAAAAAATATTTTTTTTTCCAAAGTAACTAAAAAAGTAACTTTTTTTCCAAAGTAACTAAAAAAATATTTTTTTTTCCAAAGTAACTAAAAAAATATTTTTTTTTCCAAAGTAACTAAAAAAATATTTTTAGTTCCAAAGTAACTAAAAAAGTAACTTTTTTTCCAAAGTAACTAAAAAAATATTTTTTTTTCCAAAGTAACTAAAAAAGTAACTTTTTTTCCAAAGTAACTAAAAAAATATTTTTTTTTCCAAAGTAACTAAAAAAGTAAATTTTTTCCAAAGTAACTAAAAAAATATTTTTTTTTCCAAAGTAACTAAAAAAATAAAAAATTTTCCAAAGTAACTAAAAAAATATTTTTTTTCCAAAGTAACTAAAAAAATATTTTTTTTCCAAAGTAACTAAAAAAATATTTTTTTTTCCAAAGTAACTAAAAAAATATTTTTTTTTCCAAAGTAACTAAAAAAATATTTTTTTTTCCAAAGTAACTAAAAAAATATTTTTTTTTCCAAAGTAACTAAAAAAGTAACTTTTTTTCCAAAGTAACTAAAAAAAAATTTTTTTTTCCAAAGTAACTAAAAAAGTAAATTTTTTCCAAAGTAACTAAAAAAAATTTTTTTTTTCCAAAGTAACTAAAAAAATATTTTTTTTTCAAAGTAACTAAAAAAAATTTTTTTTTCCAAAGTAACTAAAAAAATATTTTTTTTTCCAAAGTAACTAAAAAAATATTTTTTTTCCAAAGTAACTAAAAAACTATTTTTTTTCCAAAGTAACTAAAAAAATATTTTTTTTTCCAAAGTAACTAAAAAATATTTTTTTTTCCAAAGTAACTAAAAAAATATTTTTTTTTCCAAAGTAACTAAAAAAGTAACTTTTTTTCCAAAGAAACTAAAAAAATATATTTTTTTCCAAAGTAACTAAAAAAATATTTTGTTTTCCAAAGTAACTAAAAAAAAATTTTTTTTTCCCAAAGTAACTAAAAAAATTAATTTTTTTCCAAAGTAACTAAAAAAATATTTTTTTTTCCAAAGTAACTAAAAAAATTATTTTTTTTCCCAAAGTAACTAAAAAAATTATTTTTTTTCCAAAGTAACTAAAAAAATATTTTTTTTTCCAAAGTAACTAAAAAATTTTTTTTTTTCCAAAGTAACTAAAAAAATTTATTTTTTTCCAAAGTAACTAAAAAAAAAATTTTTTTTCCAAAGTAACTAAAAAAATATTTTTTTTCCAAAGTAACTAAAAAAATATTTTTTTTTCCAAAGTAACTAAAAAAATATATTTTTTTCCAAAGTAACTAAAAAAATATATTTTTTTCCAAAGTAACTAAAAAAATATTTTTTTTTCCAAAGTAACTAAAAAAATATTTTTTTTTCCAAAGTAACTAAAAAAATATTTTTTTTCCCAAAGTAACTAAAAAAGTAACTTTTTTTCCAAAGTAACTAAAAAAAAATTTTTTTTTCCAAAGTAACTAAAAAAGTAACTTTTTTTCCAAAGTAACTAAAAAAATAATTTTTTTTCCAAAGTAACTAAAAAAGTAAATTTTTTCCAAAGTAACTAAAAAAATAATTTTTTTTCCAAAGTAACTAAAAAAAATTTTTTTTTTCCAAAGTAACTAAAAAAATAATTTTTTTTCCAAAGTAACTAAAAAAATATTTTTTTTTCCAAAGTAACTAAAAAAATATTTTTTTTCCCAAAGTAACTAAAAAAATATTTTTTTTTCCAAAGTAACTAAAAAAATATTTTTTTTTCCAAAGTAACTAAAAAAGTTACTTTTTTTCCAAAGTAACTAAAAAAATATTTTTTTTTCCAAAGTAACTAAAAAAAAAATTTTTTTCCCAAAGTAACTAAAAAATTTTTTTTTTTTCTAAAGTAACTAAAAAAATTTTTTTTTTTCCAAAGTAACTAAATTTTTTTTTTTTTTTCCAAAGTAACTAAAAAAAATTTTTTTTTTCCAAAGTAACTAAAAAAATATATTTTTTTCCAAAGTAACTAAAAAATTTATTTTTTTTCCAAAGTAACTAAAAAAAAATTTTTTTTCCAAAGTAACTAAAAAAATATTTTTTTTCCAAAGTAACTAAAAAAATATTTTTTTTTCCAAAGTAACTAAAAAAATATTTTTTTTTCCAAAGTAACTAAAAAATTTTTTTTTTTCCAAAGTAACTAAAAAAAAATTTTTTTTTCCAAAGTAACTAAAAATTTTATTTTTTTTCCAAAGTAACTAAAAAAGTAACTTTTTTTCCAAAGTAACTAAAAAAATATTTTTTTTTCCAAAGTAACTAAAAAAGTAACTTTTTTTCCAAAGTAACTAAAAAAATAATTTTTTTTCCAAAGTAACTAAAAAAGTAAATTTTTTCCAAAGTAACTAAAAAAATATTTTTTTTTCCAAAGTAACTAAAAAAATATTTTTTTTTCCAAAGTAACTAAAAAAATATTTTTTTTTCCAAAGTAACTAAAAAAGTTACTTTTTTTCCAAAGTAACTAAAAAAGTAACTTTTTTTCCAAAGAAACTAAAAAAATATTTTTTTTTCCAAAGTAACTAAAAAAATATTTTTTTTCCAAAGTAACTAAAAAAATATTTTTTTTTCAAAGTAACTAAAACAAATTTTTTTTTCCAAAGTAACTAAAAAAAAATTTTTTTTTCCAAAGTAACTAAAAAAGTAACTTTTTTTCCAAAGTAACTAAAAAAAATTTTTTTTTTCCAAAGTAACTAAAAAAGTAACTTTTTTTCCAAAGTAACTAAAAAAGTAACTTTTTTTCCAAAGTAACTAAAAAATATTTTTTTTTCCAAAGTAACTAAAAAAGTAACTTTTTTTCCAAAGAAACTAAAAAAATATTTTTTTTTCCAAAGTAACTAAAAAAATATTTTTTTTTCCAAAGTAACTAAAAAAATATTTTTTTTTCCAAAGTAACTAAAAAAAATTTTTTTTTTCCAAAGTAACTAAAAAAAATTTTTTTTCCAAAGTAACAAAAAAATTTTTTTTTTTTCCAAAGTAACTAAAAAAAAATTTTTTTTTCCAAAGTAACTAAAAAAGTAACTTTTTTTCCAAAGTAACTAAAAAAAATTTTTTTTTTCCAAAGTAACTAAAAAAGTAACTTTTTTTCCAAAGTAACTAAAAAAATTTTTTTTTTCCAAAGTAACTAAAAAAGTAACTTTTTTTCCAAAGAAACTAAAAAAATATATTTTTTTCCAAAGTAACTAAAAAAATATTTTTTTTTCCAAAGTAACTAAAAAAATTTCTTTTTTTCCAAAGTAACTAAAAAAGTAACTTTTTTTCCAAAGTAACTAAAAAAAATTTTTTTTTCCAAAGTAACTAAAAAAGTAACTTTTTTTCCAAAGTAACTAAAAAAGTAACTTTTTTTCCAAAGTAACTAAAAAATATTTTTTTTTCCAAAGTAACTAAAAAAATATTTTTTTTTCCAAAGTAACTAAAAAAATATTTTTTTTCCAAAGTAACTAAAAAAGTAACTTTTTTTCCAAAGAAACTAAAAAAATATTTTTTTTTCCAAAGTAACAAAATTTTTTTTTTTTTTCCAAAGTAACTAAAAAAAATTTTTTTTTTCCAAAGTAACTAAAAAAATATATTTTTTTCCAAAGTAACTAAAAAAATTTTTTTTTTTCCAAAGTAACTAAAAAATTTATTTTTTTTCCAAAGTAACTAAAAAAATATTTTTTTTTCCAAAGTAACTAAAAAAATATTTTTTTTCCAAAGTAACTAAAAAAATATTTTTTTTCCAAAGTAACTAAAAAAATATTTTTTTTTCCAAAGTAACTAAAAAAATATTTTTTTTTCCAAAGTAACTAAAAAAAATTTTTTTTTTCCAAAGTAACTAAAAAAGTAAATTTTTTCCAAAGTAACTAAAAAAATAAATTTTTTTCCAAAGTAACTAAAAAAATATTTTTTTTTCCAAAGTAACTAAAAAAATAATTTTTTTTCCAAAGTAACTAAAAAAATATTTTTTTTTCCAAAGTAACTAAAAAAATATTTTTTTTTCCAAAGTAACTAAAAAAATATTTTTTTTTCCAAAGTAACTAAAAAAATATTTTTTTTTCCAAAGTAACTAAAAAAGTTACTTTTTTTCCAAAGTAACTAAAAAAATATATTTTTTTCCAAAGTAACTAAAAAAATATTTTTTTTTCCAAAGTAACTAAAAAATTTTTTTTTTTTCCAAAGTAACTAAAAAAAAAATTTTTTTTCCAAAGTAACTAAAAAAAATTTTTTTTTTCCAAAGTAACTAAAAAAATATTTTTTTTTCCAAAGTAACTAAAAAAAATTTTTTTTTTCCAAAGTAACTAAAAAAATTTTTTTTTTCCAAAGTAACTAAAAAAATTATTTTTTTTCCAAAGTAACTAAAAAAATATTTTTTTTCCAAAGTAACTAAAAAAATATATTTTTTTCCAAAGTAACTAAAAAAATATTTTTTTTTCCAAAGTAACTAAAAAAGTAAATTTTTTCCAAAGTAACTAAAAAAATATTTTTTTTTCCAAAGTAACTAAAAAAATATTTTTTTTTCCAAAGTAACTAAAAAAATATTTTTTTTTCCAAAGTAACTAAAAAAAATTTTTTTTTCCAAAGTAACTAAAAAAAATTTTTTTTTTCCAAAGTAACTAAAAAATTTTTTTTTTTTCCAAAGTAACTAAAAAAAATTTTTTTTTTCCAAAGTAACTAAAAAAAATTTTTTTTTTCCAAAGTAACTAAAAAAATATTTTTTTTTCCAAAGTAACTAAAAAAATTTTTTTTTTTCCAAAGTAACTAAAAAAATTTTTTTTTTCCAAAGTAACTAAAAAAATTATTTTTTTTCCAAAGTAACTAAAAAAATATTTTTTTTCCAAAGTAACTAAAAAAATATATTTTTTTCCAAAGTAACTAAAAAAATTTTTTTTTTTCCAAAGTAACTAAAAAAGTAAATTTTTTCCAAAGTAACTAAAAAAATATTTTTTTTTCCAAAGTAACTAAAAAAATATTTTTTTTTCCAAAGTAACTAAAAAAATATTTTTTTTTCCAAAGTAACTAAAAAAATATTTTTTTTTCCAAAGTAACTAAAAAAAATTTTTTTTTTCCAAAGTAACTAAAAAAAATTTTTTTTTCCAAAGTAACTAAAAAAATTTTTTTTTTTCCAAAGTAACTAAAAAAATTTTTTTTTTCCAAAGTAACTAAAAAAATATATTTTTTTCCAAAGTAACTAAAAAAATATTTTTTTTTCCAAAGTAACTAAAAAAGTAAATTTTTTCCAAAGTAACTAAAAAAATATTTTTTTTTCCAAAGTAACTAAAAAAATATTTTTTTTTCCAAAGTAACTAAAAAAATATTTTTTTTTCCAAAGTAACTAAAAAAGTTACTTTTTTTCCAAAGTAACTAAAAAAGTTACTTTTTTTCCAAAGAAACTAAAAAAATATTTTTTTTTCCAAAGTAACTAAAAAAATTTTTTTTTTTCCAAAGTAACTAAAAAAATATTTTTTTTTCAAAGTAACTAAAACAAATTTTTTTTTTCCAAAGTAACTAAAAAAAAATTTTTTTTTCCAAAGTAACTGAAAAAGTAACTTTTTTTCCAAAGTAACTAAAAAAATTTTTTTTTTTCCAAAGTAACTAAAAAAGTAACTTTTTTTCCAAAGTAACTAAAAAAGTAACTTTTTTTCCAAAGTAACTAAAAAATATTTTTTTTTTCCAAAGTAACTAAAAAAGTAACTTTTTTTCCAAAGAAACTAAAAAATATTTTTTTTTCCAAAGTAACTAAAAAAATATATTTTTTTCCAAAGTAACTAAAAAAATAATTTTTTTTCCAAAGTAACTAAAAAAAATAATTTTTTTCCAAAGTAACTAAAAAAAAAAATTTTTTTCCAAAGTAACTAAAAAAAATTTTTTTTTTCCAAAGTAACTAAAAAAGTAACTTTTTTTCCAAAGTAACTAAAAAAATATTTTTTTTTCCAAAGTAACTAAAAAATTTTTTTTTTTTCCAAAGTAACTAAAAAAATATTTTTTTTTCCAAAGTAACTAAAAAAATTTCTTTTTTTCCAAAGTAACTAAAAAAGTAACTTTTTTTCCAAAGTAACTAAAAAAAATTTTTTTTTTCCAAAGTAACTAAAAAAGTAACTTTTTTTCCAAAGTAACTAAAAAAGTAACTTTTTTTCCAAAGTAACTAAAAAATATTTTTTTTTCCAAAGTAACTAAAAAAATATTTTTTTTTCCAAAGTAACTAAAAAAGTAACTTTTTTTCCAAAGAAACTAAAAAAATATATTTTTTTCCAAAGTAACTAAAAAAATATTTTTTTTTCCAAAGTAACTAAAAAAAAATTTTTTTTTCCCAAAGTAACTAAAAAAATATTTTTTTTTCCAAAGTAACTAAAAAAAATTTTTTTTTTCCAAAGTAACTAAAAATTTTTTTTTTTTTCCAAAGTAACTAAAAAAAAATTTTTTTTTCCAAAGTAACTAAAAAATTTTTTTTTTCCAAAGTAACTAAAAAAAAAATTTTTTTCCAAAGTAACTAAAAAAATATTTTTTTTTCCAAAGTAACTAAAAAAATATTTTTTTTTCCAAAGTAACTAAAAAAATATTTTTTTTTCCAAAGTAACTAAAAAAATATTTTTTTTTCCAAAGTAACTAAAAAAATATTTTTTTTTCCAAAGTAACTAAAAAAATATTTTTTTTTCCAAAGTAACTAAAAAAGTAACTTTTTTTCCAAAGTAACTAAAAAAAATTTTTTTTTTCCAAAGTAACTAAAAAAGTAACTTTTTTTCCAAAGTAACTAAAAAAATAATTTTTTTTCCAAAGTAACTAAAAAAGTAAATTTTTTCCAAAGTAACTAAAAAAATAATTTTTTTTCCAAAGTAACTAAAAAAATATTTTTTTTTCCAAAGTAACTAAAAAAATAAATTTTTTTCCAAAGTAACTAAAAAAATATTTTTTTTTCCAAAGTAACTAAAAAAATATATTTTTTTCCAAAGTAACTAAAAAAATATTTTTTTTTCCAAAGTAACTAAAAAAATATTTTTTTTTCCAAAGTAACTAAAAAAGTTACTTTTTTTCCAAAGTAACTAAAAAAATATTTTTTTTTCCAAAGTAACTAAAAAAATATTTTTTTTTCCAAAGTAACTAAAAATTATTATTTTTTTCCAAAGTAACTAAAAATTTTTTTTTTTTTCCAAAGTAACTAAAAAAAATTTTTTTTTTCCAAAGTAACTAAAAAAATATTTTTTTTTCCAAAGTAACTAAAAAAAATTTTTTTTTTCCAAAGTAACTAAAAATTTTTTTTTTTTCCAAAGTAACTAAAAAAAATTTTTTTTTTCCAAAGTAACTAAAAAAATTTTTTTTTTCCAAAGTAACTAAAAAAATATATTTTTTTCCAAAGTAACTAAAAAAATAATTTTTTTTCCAAAGTAACTAAAAAAGTAAATTTTTTCCAAAGTAACTAAAAAAATATTCTTTTTTCCAAAGTAACTAAAAAAATATTTTTTTTTCCAAAGTAACTAAAAAAATATTTTTTTTTCCAAAGTAACTAAAAAAGTTACTTTTTTTCCAAAGTAACTAAAAAAGTTACTTTTTTTCCAAAGAAACTAAAAAAATATTTTTTTTTCCAAAGTAACTAAAAAAATATTTTTTTTTCCAAAGTAACTAAAAAAATATTTTTTTTTCAAAGTAACTAAAACAAATTTTTTTTTTCCAAAGTAACTAAAAAAATATTTTTTTTTCCAAAGTAACTGAAAAAGTAACTTTTTTTCCAAAGTAACTAAAACAATTTTTTTTTTTCCAAAGTAACTAAAAAAGTAACTTTTTTTCCAAAGTAACTAAAAAAGTAACTTTTTTTCCAAAGTAACTAAAAAATATTTTTTTTTCCAAAGTAACTAAAAAAGTAACTTTTTTTCCAAAGAAACTAAAAAAATATTTTTTTTTCCAAAGTAACTAAAAAAATATATTTTTTTCCAAAGTAACTAAAAAAATATTTTTTTTTCCAAAGTAACTAAAAAAAATAATTTTTTTCCAAAGTAACTAAAAAAAAAAAATTTTTTCCAAAGTAACTAAAAAAATTTTTTTTTTTCCAAAGTAACTAAAAAAGTAACTTTTTTTCCAAAGTAACTAAAAAAATTTTTTTTTTCCAAAGTAACTAAAAAAGTAACTTTTTTTCCAAAGTAACTAAAAAAGTAACTTTTTTTCCAAAGTAACTAAAAAAAATTTTTTTTTCCAAAGTAACTAAAAAAGTAACTTTTTTTCCAAAGAAACTAAAAAAATATTTTTTTTCCCAAAGTAACTAAAAAAATATTTTTTTTTCCAAAGTAACTAAAAAAATATTTTTTTTTCCAAAGTAACTAAAAAAATGTCTTTTTTTCCAAAGTAACTAAAAAAGTAACTTTTTTTCCAAATTAACTAAAAAAATTTTTTTTTTTCCAAAGTAACTAAAAAAGTAACTTTTTTTCCAAAGTAACTAAAAAAGTAACTTTTTTTCCAAAGTAACTAAAAAAAATTTTTTTTTCCAAAGTAACTAAAAATTTTTTTTTTTTTCCAAAGTAACTAAAAAAGTAACTTTTTTTCCAAAGAAACTAAAAAAATATATTTTTTTCCAAAGTAACTAAAAAAAAATTTTTTTTTCCAAAGTAACTAAAAAAATTTTTTTTTTTCCCAAAGTAACTAAAAAAATATTTTTTTTTCCAAAGTAACTAAAAAAAAAAAAATTTTTCCAAAGTAACTAAAAATTTTTTTTTTTTCCAAAGTAACTAAAAAAAAATTTTTTTTCCAAAGTAACTAAAAAAATATTTTTTTTTCCAAAGTAACTAAAAAAATATTTTTTTTTCCAAAGTAACTAAAAAAATATTTTTTTTTCCAAAGTAACTAAAAAAATATTTTTTTTTCCAAAGTAACTAAAAAAATATTTTTTTTCCAAAGTAACTTACAAAGTAACTTTTTTTCCAAAGTAACTAAAAAAAAAATTTTTTTTCCAAAGTAACTAAAAAAGTAACTTTTTTTCCAAAGTAACTAAAAAAATATTTTTTTTTCCAAAGTAACTAAAAAAGTAAATTTTTTCCAAAGTAACTAAAAAAATTTTTTTTTTTCCAAAGTAACTAAAAAAATAATTTTTTTTCCAAAGTAACTAAAGAAATATTTTTTTTTCCAAAGTAACTAAAAAAATATTTTTTTTTCCAAAGTAACTAAAAAAGTAACTTTTTTTCCAAAGTAACTAAAAAAATATTTTTTTTTCCAAAGTAACTAAAAAAATATTTTTTTTTCCAAAGTAACTAAAAAAATATTTTTTTTTCCAAAGTAACTAAAAAAATATTTTTTTTTCCAAAGTAACTAAAAAAGTTACTTTTTTTCCAAAGTAACTAAAAAAGTAACTTTTTTTCCAAAGAAACTAAAAAAATATTTTTTTTTCCAAAGTAACTAAAAAAATATTTTTTTTTCCAAAGTAACTAAAAAAAATTTTTTTTTTCAAAGTAACTAAAAAAAAAATTTTTTTTCCAAAGTAACTAAAAATTTTTTTTTTTTCCAAAGTAACTAAAAAAGTAACTTTTTTTCCAAAGTAACTAAAAAAAATTTTTTTTTTCCAAAGTAACTAAAAAAGTAACTTTTTTTCCAAAGTAACTAAAAAAGTAACTTTTTTTCCAAAGTAACTAAAAAATATTTTTTTTTCCAAAGTAACTAAAAAAGTAACTTTTTTTCCAAAGAAACTAAAAAAAGATTTTTTTTTTTCCAAAGTAACTAAAAAAAGATTTTTTTTTTCCAAAGTAACTAAAAAAATTTTTTTTTTCCAAAGTAACTAAAAAAAATTTTTTTTTTCCAAAGTAACTAAAAAAATTTTTTTTTCCAAAGTAACTAAAAAAAATTTTTTTTTTCCAAAGTAACTAAAAAAGTAACTTTTTTTCCAAAGTAACTAAAAATTTTTTTTTTTTCCAAAGTAACTAAAAAAGTAACTTTTTTTCCAAAGTAACTAAAAAAGTAACTTTTTTTTCCAAAGTAACTAAAACATTTTTTTTTTCCAAAGTAACTAAAAAAGTAACTTTTTTTCCAAAGAAACTAAAAAAATATTTTTTTTTCCAAAGTAACTAAAAAAATATTTTTTTTTCCAAAGTAACTAAAAAAATATTTTTTTTTCCAAAGTAACTAAAAAAAAATTTTTTTTTCCAAAGTAACTAAAAAAGTAACTTTTTTTCCAAAGAAACTAAAAAAATATATTTTTTTCCAAAGTAACTAAAAAAATATTTTTTTTTCCAAAGTAACTAAAAAAATTATTTTTTTTTCCAAAGTAACTAAAAAAAAAAAAAAATTTCCAAAGTAACTAAAAAAGTAACTTTTTTTCCAAAGTAACTAAAAAAGTAACTTTTTTTCCAAAGTAACTAAAAAATATTTTTTTTTCCAAAGTAACTAAAAAAATATTTTTTTTTCCAAAGTAACTAAAAAAGTAACTTTTTTTCCAAAGAAACTAAAAAAATATATTTTTTTCCAAAGTAACTAAAAAAATATTTTTTTTTCCAAAGTAACTAAAAAAATTATTTTTTTTCCCAAAGTAACTAAAAAAAAAAAAAAATTTCCAAAGTAACTAAAAAAATACTTTTTTTTTCCAAAGTAACTAAAAAAATATTTTTTTTTCCAAAGTAACTAAAAAAATATTTTTTTTTCCAAAGTAACTAAAAAAATATTTTTTTTTCCAAAGTAACTAAAAAAGTAACTTTTTTTCCAAAGTAACTAAAAAAATATTTTTTTTTCCAAAGTAACTAAAAAAGTAACTTTTTTTCCAAAGTAACTAAAAAAATATTTTTTTTTCCAAAGTAACTAAAAAAATATTTTTTTTTCCAAAGTAACTAAAAAAATATTTTTAGTTCCAAAGTAACTAAAAAAGTAACTTTTTTTCCAAAGTAACTAAAAAAATATTTTTTTTTCCAAAGTAACTAAAAAAGTAACTTTTTTTCCAAAGTAACTAAAAAAATATTTTTTTTTCCAAAGTAACTAAAAAAGTAAATTTTTTCCAAAGTAACTAAAAAAATATTTTTTTTTCCAAAGTAACTAAAAAAATAAAAAATTTTCCAAAGTAACTAAAAAAATATTTTTTTTCCAAAGTAACTAAAAAAATATTTTTTTTCCAAAGTAACTAAAAAAATATTTTTTTTTCCAAAGTAACTAAAAAAATATTTTTTTTTCCAAAGTAACTAAAAAAATATTTTTTTTTCCAAAGTAACTAAAAAAATATTTTTTTTTCCAAAGTAACTAAAAAAGTAACTTTTTTTCCAAAGTAACTAAAAAAAATTTTTTTTTTCCAAAGTAACTAAAAAAGTAAATTTTTTCCAAAGTAACTAAAAAAAATTTTTTTTTTCCAAAGTAACTAAAAAAATATTTTTTTTTCAAAGTAACTAAAAAAAATTTTTTTTTCCAAAGTAACTAAAAAAATATTTTTTTTTCCAAAGTAACTAAAAAAATATTTTTTTTCCAAAGTAACTAAAAAACTATTTTTTTTCCAAAGTAACTAAAAAAATATTTTTTTTTCCAAAGTAACTAAAAAATATTTTTTTTTCCAAAGTAACTAAAAAAATATTTTTTTTTCCAAAGTAACTAAAAAAGTAACTTTTTTTCCAAAGAAACTAAAAAAATATATTTTTTTCCAAAGTAACTAAAAAAATATTTTGTTTTCCAAAGTAACTAAAAAAAAATTTTTTTTTCCCAAAGTAACTAAAAAAATTAATTTTTTTCCAAAGTAACTAAAAAAATATTTTTTTTTCCAAAGTAACTAAAAAAATTATTTTTTTTCCCAAAGTAACTAAAAAAATTATTTTTTTTCCAAAGTAACTAAAAAAATATTTTTTTTTCCAAAGTAACTAAAAAATTTTTTTTTTTCCAAAGTAACTAAAAAATTTTATTTTTTTCCAAAGTAACTAAAAAAAAAATTTTTTTTCCAAAGTAACTAAAAAAATATTTTTTTTCCAAAGTAACTAAAAAAATATTTTTTTTTCCAAAGTAACTAAAAAAATATATTTTTTTCCAAAGTAACTAAAAAAATATATTTTTTTCCAAAGTAACTAAAAAAATATTTTTTTTTCCAAAGTAACTAAAAAAATATTTTTTTTTCCAAAGTAACTAAAAAAATATTTTTTTTCCCAAAGTAACTAAAAAAGTAACTTTTTTTCCAAAGTAACTAAAAAAAAATTTTTTTTTCCAAAGTAACTAAAAAAGTAACTTTTTTTCCAAAGTAACTAAAAAAATAATTTTTTTTCCAAAGTAACTAAAAAAGTAAATTTTTTCCAAAGTAACTAAAAAAATAATTTTTTTTCCAAAGTAACTAAAAAAATTTTTTTTTTTCCAAAGTAACTAAAAAAATAATTTTTTTTCCAAAGTAACTAAAAAAATATTTTTTTTTCCAAAGTAACTAAAAAAATATTTTTTTTCCCAAAGTAACTAAAAAAATATTTTTTTTTCCAAAGTAACTAAAAAAATATTTTTTTTTCCAAAGTAACTAAAAAAGTTACTTTTTTTCCAAAGTAACTAAAAAAATATTTTTTTTTCCAAAGTAACTAAAAAAAAAAAAATTTTCCCAAAGTAACTAAAAATTTTTTTTTTTTTCTAAAGTAACTAAAAAAATTTTTTTTTTTCCAAAGTAACTAAAATTTTTTTTTTTTTTCCAAAGTAACTAAAAAAAATTTTTTTTTTCCAAAGTAACTAAAAAAATATATTTTTTTCCAAAGTAACTAAAAAATTTATTTTTTTTCCAAAGTAACTAAAAAAATTTTTTTTTTCCAAAGTAACTAAAAAAATATTTTTTTTCCAAAGTAACTAAAAAAATATTTTTTTTTCCAAAGTAACTAAAAAAATTTTTTTTTTTCCAAAGTAACTAAAAAATTTTTTTTTTTCCAAAGTAACTAAAAAAAAATTTTTTTTTCCAAAGTAACTAAAAATTTTATTTTTTTTCCAAAGTAACTAAAAAAGTAACTTTTTTTCCAAAGTAACTAAAAAAATATTTTTTTTTCCAAAGTAACTAAAAAAGTAACTTTTTTTCCAAAGTAACTAAAAAAATAATTTTTTTTCCAAAGTAACTAAAAAAGTAAATTTTTTCCAAAGTAACTAAAAAAATATTTTTTTTTCCAAAGTAACTAAAAAAATATTTTTTTTTCCAAAGTAACTAAAAAAATATTTTTTTTTCCAAAGTAACTAAAAAAGTTACTTTTTTTCCAAAGTAACTAAAAAAGTAACTTTTTTTCCAAAGAAACTAAAAAAATATTTTTTTTTCCAAAGTAACTAAAAAAATATTTTTTTTCCAAAGTAACTAAAAAAATATTTTTTTTTCAAAGTAACTAAAACAAATTTTTTTTTCCAAAGTAACTAAAAAAAAATTTTTTTTTCCAAAGTAACTAAAAAAGTAACTTTTTTTCCAAAGTAACTAAAAAAAATTTTTTTTTTCCAAAGTAACTAAAAAAGTAACTTTTTTTCCAAAGTAACTAAAAAAGTAACTTTTTTTCCAAAGTAACTAAAAAATATTTTTTTTTCCAAAGTAACTAAAAAAGTAACTTTTTTTCCAAAGAAACTAAAAAAATATTTTTTTTTCCAAAGTAACTAAAAAAATATTTTTTTTTCCAAAGTAACTAAAAAAATTTTTTTTTTCCAAAGTAACTAAAAAAAATTTTTTTTTTCCAAAGTAACTAAAAAAAATTTTTTTTCCAAAGTAACAAAAAAATTTTTTTTTTTTCCAAAGTAACTAAAAAAAAATTTTTTTTTCCAAAGTAACTAAAAAAGTAACTTTTTTTCCAAAGTAACTAAAAAAAATTTTTTTTTTCCAAAGTAACTAAAAAAGTAACTTTTTTTCCAAAGTAACTAAAAAAATTTTTTTTTTCCAAAGTAACTAAAAAAGTAACTTTTTTTCCAAAGAAACTAAAAAAATATTTTTTTTTCCAAAGTAACTAAAAAAAATTTTTTTTTTCCAAAGTAACTAAAAAAATTTCTTTTTTTCCAAAGTAACTAAAAAAGTAACTTTTTTTCCAAAGTAACTAAAAAATTTTTTTTTTTCCAAAGTAACTAAAAAAGTAACTTTTTTTCCAAAGTAACTAAAAAAGTAACTTTTTTTCCAAAGTAACTAAAAAATATTTTTTTTTCCAAAGTAACTAAAAAAATATTTTTTTTTCCAAAGTAACTAAAAAAATATTTTTTTTCCAAAGTAACTAAAAAAGTAACTTTTTTTCCAAAGAAACTAAAAAAATATTTTTTTTTCCAAAGTAACAAAATTTTTTTTTTTTTTCCAAAGTAACTAAAAAAATATATTTTTTTCCAAAGTAACTAAAAAAATTATTTTTTTTCCAAAGTAACTAAAAAATTTATTTTTTTTCCAAAGTAACTAAAAAAATATTTTTTTTTCCAAAGTAACTAAAAAAATATTTTTTTTCCAAAGTAACTAAAAAAATATTTTTTTTCCAAAGTAACTAAAAAAATATTTTTTTTTCCAAAGTAACTAAAAAAATATTTTTTTTTCCAAAGTAACTAAAAAAATTTTTTTTTTTCCAAAGTAACTAAAAAAATTTTTTTTTTTCCAAAGTAACTAAAAATTTTATTTTTTTTCCAAAGTAACTAAAAAAGTAACTTTTTTTCCAAAGTAACTAAAAATTTTTTTTTTTTTCCAAAGTAACTAAAAAAGTAACTTTTTTTCCAAAGTAACTAAAAAAATAATTTTTTTTCCAAAGTAACTAAAAAAGTAAATTTTTTCCAAAGTAACTAAAAATTTTTTTTTTTTTTCCAAAGTAACTAAAAAAATATTTTTTTTTCCAAAGTAACTAAAAAAATATTTTTTTTTCCAAAGTAACTAAAAAAGTTACTTTTTTTCCAAAGTAACTAAAAAAGTAACTTTTTTTCCAAAGAAACTAAAAAAATATTTTTTTTTCCAAAGTAACTAAAAAAATATTTTTTTTTCCAAAGTAACTAAAAAAATATTTTTTTTTCAAAGTAACTAAAACAAATTTTTTTTTTCCAAAGTAACTAAAAAAATTTTTTTTTTCCAAAGTAACTAAAAAAGTAACTTTTTTTCCAAAGTAACTAAAAAATTTTTTTTTTTTTCCAAAGTAACTAAAAAAGTAACTTTTTTTCCAAAGTAACTAAAAAAGTAACTTTTTTTCCAAAGTAACTAAAAAATATTTTTTTTTCCAAAGTAACTAAAAAAGTAACTTTTTTTCCAAAGAAACTAAAAAAATATTTTTTTTTCCAAAGTAACTAAAAAAATATTTTTTTTTCCAAAGTAACTAAAAAAATATTTTTTTTTCCAAAGTAACTAAAAAAAATTTTTTTTTTCCAAAGTAACTAAAAAAAATTTTTTTTCCAAAGTAACTAAAAAAATTTTTTTTTTTCCAAAGTAACTAAAAAAAAAATTTTTTTTCCAAAGTAACTAAAAAAGTAACTTTTTTTCCAAAGTAACTAAAAAAAATTTTTTTTTTCCAAAGTAACTAAAAAAGTAACTTTTTTTCCAAAGTAACTAAAAAAAAATTTTTTTTCCAAAGTAACTAAAAAAGTAACTTTTTTTCCAAAGAAACTAAAAAAATATTTTTTTTTCCAAAGTAACTAAAAAATATTTTTTTTTTCCAAAGTAACTAAAAAAAATTTTTTTTTTCCAAAGTAACTAAAAAAATTTTTTTTTTCCAAAGTAACTAAAAAATTTTTTTTTTCCAAAGTAACTAAAAAAATATTTTTTTTTCAAAGTAACTAAAAAAAAAATTTTTTTTCCAAAGTAACTAAAAAAATTTCTTTTTTTCCAAAGTAACTAAAAAAGTAACTTTTTTTCCAAAGTAACTAAAACATTTTTTTTTTTTCCAAAGTAACTAAAAAAGTAACTTTTTTTCCAAAGTAACTAAAAAAGTAACTTTTTTTCCAAAGTAACTAAAAAATATTTTTTTTTCCAAAGTAACTAAAAAAAATTTTTTTTTTCCAAAGTAACTAAAAAAGTAACTTTTTTTCCAAAGAAACTAAAAAAATATTTTTTTTTCCAAAGTAACTAAAAAAATATTTTTTTTCCAAAGTAACTAAAAAAAAAAAAATTTTCCCCAAAGTAACTAAAAAAAAAATTTTTTTTCCAAAGTAACTAAAAAAATATTTTTTTTTCCAAAGTAACTAAAACAATTTTTTTTTTCCAAAGTAACTAAAAAAAAATTTTTTTTTTCCAAAGTAACTAAAAAAAATTTTTTTTTTTCCAAAGTAACTAAAAAAAATTTTTTTTTCCAAAGTAACTAAAAAAATATTTTTTTTTCCAAAGTAACTAAAAAAATATTTTTTTTTCCAAAGTAACTAAAAAAATATTTTTTTTTCCAAAGTAACTAAAAAAATATTTTTTTTTCCAAAGTAACTAAAAAAATATTTTTTTTTCCAAAGTAACTAAAAAAATATTTTTTTTTCCAAAGTAACTTACAAAGTAACTTTTTTTCCAAAGTAACTAAAAAAAAATTTTTTTTTCCAAAGTAACTAAAAAAAGTAACTTTTTTTCCAAAGTAACTAAAAAAATATTTTTTTTTCCAAAGTAACTAAAAAAGTAAATTTTTTCCAAAGTAACTAAAAAAATATTTTTTTTCCAAAGTAACTAAAAAAATATTTTTTTTTCCAAAGTAACTAAAGAAATATTTTTTTTTCCAAAGTAACTAAAAAAATATATTTTTTTCCAAAGTAACTAAAAAAGTAACTTTTTTCCAAAGTAACTAAAAAAATATTTTTTTTTCCAAAGTAACTAAAAAAATATTTATTTTTCCAAAGTAACTAAAAAAATATTTTTTTTTCCAAAGTAACTAAAAAAATATTTTTTTTTCCAAAGTAACTAAAAAAGTTACTTTTTTTCCAAAGTAACTAAAAAAGTAACTTTTTTTCCAAAGAAACTAAAAAAATATTTTTTTTTCCAAAGTAACTAAAAAAATATTTTTTTTTCCAAAGTAACTAAAAAAATATTTTTTTTTCAAAGTAACTAAAAAAAAAAAATTTTTTCCAAAGTAACTAAAACAAATTTTTTTTTTCCAAAGTAACTAAAAAAGTAACTTTTTTTCCAAAGTAACTAAAAAAATTTTTTTTTTTCCAAAGTAACTAAAAAAGTAACTTTTTTTCCAAAGTAACTAAAAAAGTAACTTTTTTTCCAAAGTAACTAAAAAATATTTTTTTTTCCAAAGTAACTAAAAAAGTAACTTTTTTTCCAAAGAAACTAAAAAAAGATTTTTTTTTTCCAAAGTAACTAAAAAAATATTTTTTTTTCCAAAGTAACTAAAAAAAAAATTTTTTTTCCAAAGTAACTAAAAAAATTTCTTTTTTTCCAAAGTAACTAAAAAAGTAACTTTTTTTCCAAAGTAACTAAAACATTTTTTTTTTTTCCAAAGTAACTAAAAAAGTAACTTTTTTTCCAAAGTAACTAAAAAAGTAACTTTTTTTCCAAAGTAACTAAAAAATATTTTTTTTTCCAAAGTAACTAAAAAAAATTTTTTTTTTCCAAAGTAACTAAAAAAGTAACTTTTTTTCCAAAGAAACTAAAAAAATATTTTTTTTTCCAAAGTAACTAAAAAAATATTTTTTTTCCAAAGTAACTAAAAAAAAAAAAATTTTCCCCAAAGTAACTAAAAAAAAAATTTTTTTTCCAAAGTAACTAAAAAAATATTTTTTTTTCCAAAGTAACTAAAACAATTTTTTTTTTCCAAAGTAACTAAAAAAAAATTTTTTTTTTCCAAAGTAACTAAAAAAAATTTTTTTTTTTCCAAAGTAACTAAAAAAAATTTTTTTTTCCAAAGTAACTAAAAAAATATTTTTTTTTCCAAAGTAACTAAAAAAATATTTTTTTTTCCAAAGTAACTAAAAAAATATTTTTTTTTCCAAAGTAACTAAAAAAATATTTTTTTTTCCAAAGTAACTAAAAAAATATTTTTTTTTCCAAAGTAACTAAAAAAATATTTTTTTTTCCAAAGTAACTTACAAAGTAACTTTTTTTCCAAAGTAACTAAAAAAAAAATTTTTTTTCCAAAGTAACTAAAAAAAGTAACTTTTTTTCCAAAGTAACTAAAAAAATATTTTTTTTTCCAAAGTAACTAAAAAAGTAAATTTTTTCCAAAGTAACTAAAAAAATATTTTTTTTCCAAAGTAACTAAAAAAATATTTTTTTTTCCAAAGTAACTAAAGAAATATTTTTTTTTCCAAAGTAACTAAAAAAATATATTTTTTTCCAAAGTAACTAAAAAAGTAACTTTTTTCCAAAGTAACTAAAAAAATATTTTTTTTTCCAAAGTAACTAAAAAAATATTTATTTTTCCAAAGTAACTAAAAAAATATTTTTTTTTCCAAAGTAACTAAAAAAATATTTTTTTTTCCAAAGTAACTAAAAAAGTTACTTTTTTTCCAAAGTAACTAAAAAAGTAACTTTTTTTCCAAAGAAACTAAAAAAATATTTTTTTTTCCAAAGTAACTAAAAAAATATTTTTTTTTCCAAAGTAACTAAAAAAATATTTTTTTTTCAAAGTAACTAAAAAAAAAAAATTTTTTCCAAAGTAACTAAAACAAATTTTTTTTTTCCAAAGTAACTAAAAAAGTAACTTTTTTTCCAAAGTAACTAAAAAAATTTTTTTTTTTCCAAAGTAACTAAAAAAGTAACTTTTTTTCCAAAGTAACTAAAAAAGTAACTTTTTTTCCAAAGTAACTAAAAAATATTTTTTTTTCCAAAGTAACTAAAAAAGTAACTTTTTTTCCAAAGAAACTAAAAAAAGATTTTTTTTTTCCAAAGTAACTAAAAAAATATTTTTTTTTCCAAAGTAACTAAAAAAATATTTTTTTTTCCAAAGTAACTAAAAAAAATTTTTTTTTTCCAAAGTAACTAAAAAAAAATTTTTTTTTCCAAAGTAACTAAAAAATTTTTTTTTTCCAAAGTAACTAAAAATTTTTTTTTTTTTCCAAAGTAACTAAAAAAGTAACTTTTTTTCCAAAGTAACTAAAAAAAAAAAATTTTTTCCAAAGTAACTAAAAAAGTAACTTTTTTTCCAAAGTAACTAAAAAGGTAACGTTTTTTTCCAAAGTAACTAAAACATTTTTTTTTCCAAAGTAACTAAAAAAGTAACTTTTTTTCCAAAGAAACTAAAAAAATATTTTTTTTTCCAAAGTAACTAAAAAAATATTTTTTTTTCCAAAGTAACTAAAAAAATATTTTTTTTTCCAAAGTAACTAAAAAAATTTTTTTTTTCCAAAGTAACTAAAAAAAAATTTTTTTTTCCAAAGTAACTAAAAAAATTTTTTTTTTTCCAAAGTAACTAAAAAAGTAACTTTTTTTCCAAAGTAACTAAAAATTTTTTTTTTTTCCAAAGTAACTAAAAAAGTAACTTTTTTTCCAAAGTAACTAAAAAAGTAACTTTTTTTCCAAAGTAACTAAAAAATATTTTTTTTTCCAAAGTAACTAAAAAAATATTTTTTTTCCAAAGTAACTAAAAAAGTAACTTTTTTTCCAAAGAAACTAAAAAAATATATTTTTTTCCAAAGTAACTAAAAAAATATTTTTTTTTCCAAAGTAACTAAAAAAATTATTTTTTTTCCCAAAGTAACTAAAAAAAAATTTTTTTTTCCAAAGTAACTAAAAAAATATTTTTTTTTCCAAAGTAACTAAAAAATTTTTTTTTTTTCCAAAGTAACTAAAAAAAATTTTTTTTTTCCAAAGTAACTAAAAAATTTTTTTTTTTTCCAAAGTAACTAAAAAAATATTTTTTTTTCCAAAGTAACTAAAAAAATTTTTTTTTTCCAAAGTAACTAAAAAAATATTTTTTTTCCCAAAGTAACTAAAAAAATATTTTTTTTCCAAAGTAACTAAAAAAATATTTTTTTTTCCAAAGTAACTAAAAAAATATTTTTTTTTCCAAAGTAACTAAAAAAGTAACTTTTTTTCCAAAGTAACTAAAAAAAAATTTTTTTTTCCAAAGTAACTAAAAAAGTAACTTTTTTTCCAAAGTAACTAAAAAAATATTTTTTTTTCCAAAGTAACTAAAAAAGTAAATTTTTTCCAAAGTAACTAAAAAAATATTTTTTTTTCCAAAGTAACTAAAAAAATATTTTTTTTTCCAAAGTAACTAAAAAAATATTTTTTTTCCCAAAGTAACTAAAAAAATATTTTTTTTTCCAAAGTAACTAAAAAAGTAACTTTTTTTCCAAAGTAACTAAAAAAATATTTTTTTTTCCAAAGTAACTAAAAAAATATTTTGTTTTCCAAAGTAACTAAAAAAATATTTTTTTTTCCAAAGTAACTAAAAAAAATTTTTTTTTTCCAAAGTAACTAAAACATTTTTTTTTTCCAAAGTAACTAAAAAAAATTTTTTTTTTCCAAAGTAACTAAAAAAATATTTTTTTTCCAAAGTAACTAAAAAAATATTTTTTTTCCAAAGTAACTAAAAAAATATTTTTTTTTCCAAAGTAACTAAAAAAATATTTTTTTTTCCAAAGTAACTAAAAAAATATTTTTTTTTCCAAAGTAACTAAAAAAATTTTTTTTTTTCCAAAGTAACTAAAAAAAAATTTTTTTTCCAAAGTAACTAAAAAAGTAACTTTTTTTCCAAAGTAACTAAAAAGATATTTTTTTTCCAAAGTAACTAAAAAAGTAACTTTTTTTCCAAAGTAACTAAAAAAATAATTTTTTTTCCAAAGTAACTAAAAAAGTAAATTTTTTCCAAAGTAACTAAAAAAATATTTTTTTTTCCAAAGTAACTAAAAAAATATTTTTTTTTCCAAAGTAACTAAAAAAATATTTTTTTTTCCAAAGTAACTAAAAAAGTTACTTTTTTTCCAAAGTAACTAAAAAAATACTTTTTTTTCCAAAGTAACTAAAAAAATACTTTTTTTTTCCAAAGTAACTAAAAAAAAAAATTTTTTTCCAAAGTAACTAAAAAAATACTTTTTTTTCCAAAGTAACTAAAAAAATATTTTTTTTTCCAAAGTAACTAAAAAAGTAACTTTATTTCCAAAGTAACTAAAAAAATATTTTTTTTTCCAAAGTAACTAAAAAAAGTAACTTTTTTTCCAAAGTAACTAAAAAAATATTTTTTTTTCCAAAGTAACTAAAAAAATATTTTTTTTTCCAAAGTAACTAAAAAAATATTTTTAGTTCCAAAGTAACTAAAAAAGTAACTTTTTTTCCAAAGTAACTAAAAAAATATTTTTTTTCCAAAGTAACTAAAAAAGTAACTTTTTTTCCAAAGTAACTAAAAAAATATTTTTTTTTCCAAAGTAACTAAAAAAGTAAATTTTTTCCAAAGTAACTAAAAAAATATTTTTTTTTCCAAAGTAACTAAAAAAATATTTTTTTTTCCAAAGTAACTAAAAAAATATTTTTTTTCCAAAGTAACTAAAAAAATATTTTTTTTCCAAAGTAACTAAAAAAATATTTTTTTTTCCAAAGTAACTAAAAAAATATTTTTTTTTCCAAAGTAACTAAAAAAATATTTTTTTTTCCAAAGTAACTAAAAAAATATTTTTTTTTCCAAAGTAACTAAAAAAATATTTTTTTTTCAAAGTAACTAAAAAAAAAAAAAATTTTCCAAAGTAACTAAAAAAATTTTTTTTTTCCAAAGTAACTAAAAAAATATATTTTTTTCCAAAGTAACTAAAAAAATATTTTTTTTTCAAAGTAACTAAAAAAGTAACTTTTTTTCCAAAGTAACTAAAAAAATATTTTTTTTTCCAAAGTAAATAAAAAAGTAAATTTTTTCCTAAGTAACTAAAAAAATATTTTTTTTTCCAAAGTAACTAAAAAAATTTTTTTTTTTCAAAGTAACTAAAAAAAAATTTTTTTTTCCAAAGTAACTAAAAATATATTTTTTTTTCCAAAGTAACTAAAAAAATATTTTTTTTTCAAAGTAACTAAAAATTTTTTTTTTTTTCCAAAGTAACTAAAAAAATTTTTTTTTTCCAAAGTAACTAAAAAAATATATTTTTTTCCAAAGTAACTAAAAAAATATTTTTTTTTCCAAAGTAACTAAAAAAATATTTTTTTTTCCAAAGTAACTAAAAAAATATTTTTTTTTCCAAAGTAACTAAAAAAATATTTTTTTTTCCAAAGTAACTAAAAAAATATTTTTTTTTCCAAAGTAACTAAAAAAAAAAAAATTTTCCAAAGTAACTAAAAAAAATTTTTTTTTTCCAAAGTAACTAAAAAAAATTTTTTTTTTCCAAAGTAACTAAAAAAAAAAAAATTTTTCCCAAAGTAACTAAAAAAATATTTTTTTTTCCAAAGTAACTAAAAAAATATTTTTTTTTCCAAAGTAACTAAAAAAATATTTTTTTTTCCAAAGTAACTAAAAAAATATTTTTTTTTCCAAAGTAACTAAAAAAATATTTTTTTTTCCAAAGTAACTAAAAAAATATTTTTTTTTCAAAGTAACTAAAAAAATATTTTTTTTTCCAAAGTAACTAAAAAAATATTTTTTTTTCCAAAGTAACTAAAAAAATATTTTTTTTTCCAAAGTAACTAAAAAAATATTTTTTTTTCCAAAGTAACTAAAAAAATATTTTTTTTTCCAAAGTAACTAAAAAAGTAACTTTTTTTCCAAAGTAACTAAAAAAATATTTTTTTTTCCAAAGTAACTAAAAAAGTAAATTTTTTTCCAAAGTAACTAAAAAAATATTTTTTTTTCCAAAGTAACTAAAAAAATATTTTTTTTTCCAAAGTAACTAAAAAAGTAAAAAAATTTCCAAAGTAACTAAAAAAATATTTTTTTTTCCAAAGTAACTAAAAAAATATTTTTTTTTCCAAAGTAACTAAAGAAATATTTTTTTTTCCAAAGTAACTAAAAAAATATTTTTTTTTCCAAAGTAACTAAAAAAATATTTTTTTTTCCAAAGTAACTAAAAAAATATTTTTTTTTCCAAAGTAACTAAAAAAGTAAAATTTTTTCCAAAGTAACTAAAAAAATATTTTTTTTTCCAAAGTAACTAAAAAAATATTTTTTTTTCCAAAGTAACTAAAAAAATATTTTTTTTTCCAAAGTAACTAAAAAAATATTTTTTTTTCCAAAGTAACTAAAAAAATATTTTTTTTTCCAAAGTAACTAAAAAAATATTTTTTTTTCCAAAGTAACTAAAAAAATATTTTTTTTTCCAAAGTAACTAAAAAAATATTTTTTTTTCCAAAGTAACTAAAAAAATATTTTTTTTTTCCAAAGTAACTAAAAAAATATTTTTTTTTCCAAAGTAACTAAAAAAATATTTTTTTTTCCAAAGTAACTAAAAAAAATATTTTTTTCCAAAGTAACTAAAAAAAATTTTTTTTTCCAAAGTAACTAAAAAAGTAACTTTTTTTCCAAAGTAACTAAAAAAATATTTTTTTTCCAAAGTAACTAAAAAAGTAAATTTTTTTCCAAAGTAACTAAAAAAATATTTTTTTTTCCAAAGTAACTAAAAAAATATTTTTTTTTCCAAAGTAACTAAAAAAATATTTTTTTTTCCAAAGTAACTAAAAAAATATTTTTTTTTCCAAAGTAACTAAAAAAATATTTTTTTTTCCAAAGTAACTAAAAAAATATTTTTTTTTCCAAAGTAACTAAAAAAATATTTTTTTTTCCAAAGTAACTAAAGAAATATTTTTTTTTCCAAAGTAACTAAAAAAATATTTTTTTTTCCAAAGTAACTAAAAAAGTAACTTTTTTTCCAAAGTAACTAAAAAAATAACTTTTTTTCCAAAGTAACTAAAAAAATATTTTTTTTTCCAAAGTAACTAAAAAAATATTTTTTTTTCCAAAGTAACTAAAAAAATATTTTTTTTTCCAAAGTAACTAAAAAAATATATTTTTTTCCAAAGTAACTAAAAAAGTAACTTTTTTTCCAAAGTAACTAAAAAAAATTTTTTTTTTCCAAAGTAACTAAAAAAATATTTTTTTTTCCAAAGTAACTAAAAAAATATTTTTTTTTCCAAAGTAACTAAAAAAATATTTTTTTTTCCAAAGTAACTAAAAAAATATTTTTTTTTCCAAAGTAACTAAAAAAATATTTTTTTTCCCAAAGTAACTAAAAAAATATTTTTTTTCCAAAGTAACTAAAAAAATTTTTTTTTTTCCAAAGTAACTAAAAAAATTTTTTTTTCCAAAGTAACTAAAAAAATATTTTTTTTTCCAAAGTAACTAAAAAAATTTTTTTTTTTCCAAAGTAACTAAAAAAATTTTTTTTTTTTCCAAAGTAACTAAAAAAATATTTTTTTTTCCAAAGTAACTAAAAAAATATTTTTTTTTCCAAAGTAACTAAAAAAATATTTTTTTTCCAAAGTAACTAAAAAAATATTTTTTTTTCCAAAGTAACTAAAAAAATATTTTTTTTTCCAAAGTAACTAAAAAAATATTTTTTTTTCCAAAGTAACTAAAAAAATATTTTTTTTCCAAAGTAACTAAAAAAATATTTTTTTTTCCAAAGTAACTAAAAAAATATTTTTTTTTCCAAAGTAACTAAAAAAATATTTTTTTTTCCAAAGTAACTAAAAAAATATTTTTTTTTCCAAAGTAACTAAAAAAGTAAAAAAATTTCCAAAGTAACTAAAAAAATATTTTTTTTTCCAAAGTAACTAAAAAAGTAACTTTTTTTCCAAAGTAACTAAAAAAATATTTTTTTTTCCAAAGTAACTAAAAAAAGTAACTTTTTTTCCAAAGTAACTAAAAAAATATTTTTTTTTCCAAAGTAACTAAAAAAATATTTTTTTTTCCAAAGTAACTAAAAAAATATTTTTAGTTCCAAAGTAACTAAAAAAGTAACTTTTTTTCCAAAGTAACTAAAAAAATATTTTTTTTCCAAAGTAACTAAAAAAGTAACTTTTTTTCCAAAGTAACTAAAAAAATATTTTTTTTTCCAAAGTAACTAAAAAAGTAAATTTTTTCCAAAGTAACTAAAAAAATATTTTTTTTTCCAAAGTAACTAAAAAAATATTTTTTTTTCCAAAGTAACTAAAAAAATATTTTTTTTCCAAAGTAACTAAAAAAATATTTTTTTTCCAAAGTAACTAAAAAAATATTTTTTTTTCCAAAGTAACTAAAAAAATATTTTTTTTCCCAAAGTAACTAAAAAAATATTTTTTTTTCCAAAGTAACTAAAAAAATATTTTTTTTTCCAAAGTAACTAAAAAAATATTTTTTTTTCAAAGTAACTAAAAAAAAAAAAAATTTTCCAAAGTAACTAAAAAATTTTTTTTTTTCCAAAGTAACTAAAAAAATATATTTTTTTCCAAAGTAACTAAAAAAATATTTTTTTTTCAAAGTAACTAAAAAAGTAACTTTTTTTCCAAAGTAACTAAAAAAATATTTTTTTTTCCAAAGTAAATAAAAAAGTAAATTTTTTCCTAAGTAACTAAAAAAATATTTTTTTTTCCAAAGTAACTAAAAAAATATTTTTTTTTCAAAGTAACTAAAAAAAAATTTTTTTTTCCAAAGTAACTAAAAAAATATTTTTTTTTCCAAAGTAACTAAAAAAATATTTTTTTTTCAAAGTAACTAAAAATTTTTTTTTTTTTCCAAAGTAACTAAAAAAAATTTTTTTTTCCAAAGTAACTAAAAAAATATATTTTTTTCCAAAGTAACTAAAAAAATATTTTTTTTTCCAAAGTAACTAAAAAAATATTTTTTTTTCCAAAGTAACTAAAAAAATATTTTTTTTTCCAAAGTAACTAAAAAAATATTTTTTTTTCCAAAGTAACTAAAAAAATATTTTTTTTTCCAAAGTAACTAAAAAAAAAAAATTTTTCCAAAGTAACTAAAAAAAATTTTTTTTTTCCAAAGTAACTAAAAAAAATTTTTTTTTTCCAAAGTAACTAAAAAAAAAAATTTTTTTCCCAAAGTAACTAAAAAAATATTTTTTTTTCCAAAGTAACTAAAAAAATATTTTTTTTTCCAAAGTAACTAAAAAAATATTTTTTTTTCCAAAGTAACTAAAAAAATATTTTTTTTTCCAAAGTAACTAAAAAAATATTTTTTTTTCCAAAGTAACTAAAAAAATATTTTTTTTTCAAAGTAACTAAAAAAAAAAAATTTTTCCAAAGTAACTAAAAAAAATTTTTTTTTTCCAAAGTAACTAAAAAAATTTTTTTTTTTCCAAAGTAACTAAAAAAAAAAAATTTTTTCCCAAAGTAACTAAAAAAATATTTTTTTTTCCAAAGTAACTAAAAAAATATTTTTTTTTCCAAAGTAACTAAAAAAATATTTTTTTTTCCAAAGTAACTAAAAAAATATTTTTTTTTCCAAAGTAACTAAAAAAATATTTTTTTTTCCAAAGTAACTAAAAAAATATTTTTTTTTCAAAGTAACTAAAAAAATATTTTTTTTTCCAAAGTAACTAAAAAAATATTTTTTTTTCCAAAGTAACTAAAAAAATATTTTTTTTTCCAAAGTAACTAAAAAAATATTTTTTTTTCCAAAGTAACTAAAAAAATATTTTTTTTTCCAAAGTAACTAAAAAAGTAACTTTTTTTCCAAAGTAACTAAAAAAATATTTTTTTTTCCAAAGTAACTAAAAAAGTAAATTTTTTTCCAAAGTAACTAAAAAAATATTTTTTTTTCCAAAGTAACTAAAAAAATATTTTTTTTTCCAAAGTAACTAAAAAAGTAAAAAAATTTCCAAAGTAACTAAAAAAATATTTTTTTTTCCAAAGTAACTAAAAAAATATTTTTTTTTCCAAAGTAACTAAAGAAATATTTTTTTTTCCAAAGTAACTAAAAAAATATTTTTTTTTCCAAAGTAACTAAAAAAATATTTTTTTTTCCAAAGTAACTAAAAAAATATTTTTTTTTCCAAAGTAACTAAAAAAGTAAAAATTTTTCCAAAGTAACTAAAAAAATATTTTTTTTTCCAAAGTAACTAAAAAAATATTTTTTTTTCCAAAGTAACTAAAAAAATATTTTTTTTTCCAAAGTAACTAAAAAAATATTTTTTTTTCCAAAGTAACTAAAAAAATATTTTTTTTTCCAAAGTAACTAAAAAAATATTTTTTTTTCCAAAGTAACTAAAAAAATATTTTTTTTTCCAAAGTAACTAAAAAAATATTTTTTTTTCCAAAGTAACTAAAAAAATATTTTTTTTTTCCAAAGTAACTAAAAAAATATTTTTTTTTCCAAAGTAACTAAAAAAATATTTTTTTTTCCAAAGTAACTAAAAAAAATATTTTTTTCCAAAGTAACTAAAAAAAATTTTTTTTTCCAAAGTAACTAAAAAAGTAACTTTTTTTCCAAAGTAACTAAAAAAATATTTTTTTTCCAAAGTAACTAAAAAAGTAAATTTTTTTCCAAAGTAACTAAAAAAATATTTTTTTTTCCAAAGTAACTAAAAAAATATTTTTTTTTCCAAAGTAACTAAAAAAATATTTTTTTTTCCAAAGTAACTAAAAAAATATTTTTTTTTCCAAAGTAACTAAAAAAATATTTTTTTTTCCAAAGTAACTAAAAAAATATTTTTTTTTCCAAAGTAACTAAAAAAATATTTTTTTTTCCAAAGTAACTAAAGAAATATTTTTTTTTCCAAAGTAACTAAAAAAATATTTTTTTTTCCAAAGTAACTAAAAAAGTAACTTTTTTTCCAAAGTAACTAAAAAAATAACTTTTTTTCCAAAGTAACTAAAAAAATATTTTTTTTTCCAAAGTAACTAAAAAAATATTTTTTTTTCCAAAGTAACTAAAAAAATATTTTTTTTTCCAAAGTAACTAAAAAAATATATTTTTTTCCAAAGTAACTAAAAAAGTAACTTTTTTTCCAAAGTAACTAAAAAAAATTTTTTTTTTCCAAAGTAACTAAAAAAATATTTTTTTTTCCAAAGTAACTAAAAAAATATTTTTTTTTCCAAAGTAACTAAAAAAATATTTTTTTTTCCAAAGTAACTAAAAAAATATTTTTTTTTCCAAAGTAACTAAAAAAATATTTTTTTTCCCAAAGTAACTAAAAAAATATTTTTTTTCCAAAGTAACTAAAAAAATTTTTTTTTTTCCAAAGTAACTAAAAAAATTTTTTTTTCCAAAGTAACTAAAAAAATATTTTTTTTTCCAAAGTAACTAAAAAAATTTTTTTTTTTCCAAAGTAACTAAAAAAATTTTTTTTTTTTCCAAAGTAACTAAAAAAATATTTTTTTTTCCAAAGTAACTAAAAAAATATTTTTTTTTCCAAAGTAACTAAAAAAATATTTTTTTTCCAAAGTAACTAAAAAAATATTTTTTTTTCCAAAGTAACTAAAAAAATATTTTTTTTTCCAAAGTAACTAAAAAAATATTTTTTTTTCCAAAGTAACTAAAAAAATATTTTTTTTCCAAAGTAACTAAAAAAATATTTTTTTTTCCAAAGTAACTAAAAAAATATTTTTTTTTCCAAAGTAACTAAAAAAATATTTTTTTTTCCAAAGTAACTAAAAAAATATTTTTTTTTCCAAAGTAACTAAAAAAGTAAAAAATTTTCCAAAGTAACTAAAAAAATATTTTTTTTTCCAAAGTAACTAAAAAAGTAACTTTTTTTCCAAAGTAACTAAAAAAATATTTTTTTTTCCAAAGTAACTAAAAAAAGTAACTTTTTTTCCAAAGTAACTAAAAAAATATTTTTTTTTCCAAAGTAACTAAAAAAATATTTTTTTTTCCAAAGTAACTAAAAAAATATTTTTAGTTCCAAAGTAACTAAAAAAGTAACTTTTTTTCCAAAGTAACTAAAAAAATATTTTTTTTCCAAAGTAACTAAAAAAGTAACTTTTTTTCCAAAGTAACTAAAAAAATATTTTTTTTTCCAAAGTAACTAAAAAAGTAAATTTTTTCCAAAGTAACTAAAAAAATATTTTTTTTTCCAAAGTAACTAAAAAAATATTTTTTTTTCCAAAGTAACTAAAAAAATATTTTTTTTCCAAAGTAACTAAAAAAATATTTTTTTTCCAAAGTAACTAAAAAAATATTTTTTTTTCCAAAGTAACTAAAAAAATATTTTTTTTCCCAAAGTAACTAAAAAAATATTTTTTTTTCCAAAGTAACTAAAAAAATATTTTTTTTTCCAAAGTAACTAAAAAAATATTTTTTTTTCAAAGTAACTAAAAAAAAAAAAAATTTTCCAAAGTAACTAAAAAATTTTTTTTTTTCCAAAGTAACTAAAAAAATATATTTTTTTCCAAAGTAACTAAAAAAATATTTTTTTTTCAAAGTAACTAAAAAAGTAACTTTTTTTCCAAAGTAACTAAAAAAATATTTTTTTTTCCAAAGTAAATAAAAAAGTAAATTTTTTCCTAAGTAACTAAAAAAATATTTTTTTTTCCAAAGTAACTAAAAAAATATTTTTTTTTCAAAGTAACTAAAAAAAAATTTTTTTTTCCAAAGTAACTAAAAAAATATTTTTTTTTCCAAAGTAACTAAAAAAATATTTTTTTTTCAAAGTAACTAAAAATTTTTTTTTTTTTCCAAAGTAACTAAAAAAAATTTTTTTTTCCAAAGTAACTAAAAAAATATATTTTTTTCCAAAGTAACTAAAAAAATATTTTTTTTTCCAAAGTAACTAAAAAAATATTTTTTTTTCCAAAGTAACTAAAAAAATATTTTTTTTTCCAAAGTAACTAAAAAAATATTTTTTTTTCCAAAGTAACTAAAAAAATATTTTTTTTTCCAAAGTAACTAAAAAAAAAAAATTTTTCCAAAGTAACTAAAAAAAATTTTTTTTTTCCAAAGTAACTAAAAAAAATTTTTTTTTTCCAAAGTAACTAAAAAAAAAAATTTTTTTCCCAAAGTAACTAAAAAAATATTTTTTTTTCCAAAGTAACTAAAAAAATATTTTTTTTTCCAAAGTAACTAAAAAAATATTTTTTTTTCCAAAGTAACTAAAAAAATATTTTTTTTTCCAAAGTAACTAAAAAAATATTTTTTTTTCCAAAGTAACTAAAAAAATATTTTTTTTTCAAAGTAACTAAAAAAATATTTTTTTTTCCAAAGTAACTAAAAAAATATTTTTTTTTCCAAAGTAACTAAAAAAATATTTTTTTTTCCAAAGTAACTAAAAAAATATTTTTTTTTCCAAAGTAACTAAAAAAATATTTTTTTTTCCAAAGTAACTAAAAAAGTAACTTTTTTTCCAAAGTAACTAAAAAAATATTTTTTTTTCCAAAGTAACTAAAAAAGTAAATTTTTTTCCAAAGTAACTAAAAAAATATTTTTTTTTCCAAAGTAACTAAAAAAATATTTTTTTTTCCAAAGTAACTAAAAAAGTAAAAAAATTTCCAAAGTAACTAAAAAAATATTTTTTTTTCCAAAGTAACTAAAAAAATATTTTTTTTTCCAAAGTAACTAAAGAAATATTTTTTTTTCCAAAGTAACTAAAAAAATATTTTTTTTTCCAAAGTAACTAAAAAAATATTTTTTTTTCCAAAGTAACTAAAAAAATATTTTTTTTTCCAAAGTAACTAAAAAAGTAAAATTTTTTCCAAAGTAACTAAAAAAATATTTTTTTTTCCAAAGTAACTAAAAAAATATTTTTTTTTCCAAAGTAACTAAAAAAATATTTTTTTTTCCAAAGTAACTAAAAAAATATTTTTTTTTCCAAAGTAACTAAAAAAATATTTTTTTTTCCAAAGTAACTAAAAAAATATTTTTTTTTCCAAAGTAACTAAAAAAATATTTTTTTTTCCAAAGTAACTAAAAAAATATTTTTTTTTCCAAAGTAACTAAAAAAATATTTTTTTTTTCCAAAGTAACTAAAAAAATATATTTTTTTCCAAAGTAACTAAAAAAATATTTTTTTTTCCAAAGTAACTAAAAAAAATATTTTTTTCCAAAGTAACTAAAAAAAAATTTTTTTTTCCAAAGTAACTAAAAAAAATTTTTTTTTTCCAAAGTAACTAAAAAAAAAAAAAATTTCCCAAAGTAACTAAAAAAAAATTTTTTTTTCCAAAGTAACTAAAAAAATATTTTTTTTTCCAAAGTAACTAAAAAAATATTTTTTTTTCCAAAGTAACTAAAAAAATATTTTTTTTTCCAAAGTAACTAAAAAAATATTTTTTTTTCCAAAGTAACTAAAAAAATATTTTTTTTCCAAAGTAACTAAAAAAGTAACTTTTTTTCCAAAGTAACTAAAAAAATATTTTTTTTCCAAAGTAACTAAAAAAGTAAATTTTTTTCCAAAGTAACTAAAAAAATATTTTTTTTTCCAAAGTAACTAAAAAAATATTTTTTTTTCCAAAGTAACTAAAAAAATATTTTTTTTTCCAAAGTAACTAAAAAAATATTTTTTTTTCCAAAGTAACTAAAAAAATATTTTTTTTTCCAAAGTAACTAAAAAAATATTTTTTTTTCCAAAGTAACTAAAAAAATATTTTTTTTTCCAAAGTAACTAAAAAAATATTTTTTTTTCCAAAGTAACTAAAGAAATATTTTTTTTTCCAAAGTAACTAAAAAAATATTTTTTTTTCCAAAGTAACTAAAAAAGTAACTTTTTTTCCAAAGTAACTAAAAAAATAACTTTTTTTCCAAAGTAACTAAAAAAATATTTTTTTTTCCAAAGTAACTAAAAAAATATTTTTTTTTCCAAAGTAACTAAAAAAATATTTTTTTTTCCAAAGTAACTAAAAAAATATTTTTTTTTCCAAAGTAACTAAAAAAGTAACTTTTTTTCCAAAGTAACTAAAAAAAATTTTTTTTTTCCAAAGTAACTAAAAAAATATTTTTTTTTCCAAAGTAACTAAAAAAATATTTTTTTTTCCAAAGTAACTAAAAAAATATTTTTTTTTCCAAAGTAACTAAAAAAATATTTTTTTTTCCAAAGTAACTAAAAAAATATTTTTTTTCCCAAAGTAACTAAAAAAATATTTTTTTTTCCAAAGTAACTAAAAAAATTTTTTTTTTTCCAAAGTAACTAAAAAAATTTTTTTTTCCAAAGTAACTAAAAAAATATTTTTTTTTCCAAAGTAACTAAAAAAATATTTTTTTTTCCAAAGTAACTAAAAAAATATTTTTTTTTTCCAAAGTAACTAAAAAAATATTTTTTTTTCCAAAGTAACTAAAAAAATATTTTTTTTTCCAAAGTAACTAAAAAAATATTTTTTTTTCCAAAGTAACTAAAAAAATATTTTTTTTCCAAAGTAACTAAAAAAATATTTTTTTTCCAAAGTAACTAAAAAAATATTTTTTTTCCAAAGTAACTAAAAAAATATTTTTTTTTCAAAGTAACTAAAAAAGTAACTTTTTTTCCAAAGTAAATAAAAAAGTAAATTTTTTCCTAAGTAACTAAAAAAATATTTTTTTTTCCAAAGTAACTAAAAAAATATTTTTTTTTCAAAGTAACTAAAAAAAATTTTTTTTTTCCAAAGTAACTAAAAAAATATTTTTTTTTCCAAAGTAACTAAAAAAATATTTTTTTTTCAAAGTAACTAAAAAATTTTTTTTTTTTCCAAAGTAACTAAAAAAAATTTTTTTTTCCAAAGTAACTAAAAAAATATATTTTTTTCCAAAGTAACTAAAAAAATATTTTTTTTTCCAAAGTAACTAAAAAAATATTTTTTTTTCCAAAGTAACTAAAAAAATATTTTTTTTTCCAAAGTAACTAAAAAAATATTTTTTTTTCCAAAGTAACTAAAAAAATATTTTTTTTTCCAAAGTAACTAAAAAAATATTTTTTTTTCCAAAGTAACTAAAAAAAAAAAATTTTTCCAAAGTAACTAAAAAAATTTTTTTTTTTCCAAAGTAACTAAAAAAAATTTTTTTTTTCCAAAGTAACTAAAAAAAAAAAATTTTTTCCCAAAGTAACTAAAAAAATATTTTTTTTTCCAAAGTAACTAAAAAAATATTTTTTTTTCCAAAGTAACTAAAAAAATTTTTTTTTTTCCAAAGTAACTAAAAAAATATTTTTTTTTCCAAAGTAACTAAAAAAATATTTTTTTTTCCAAAGTAACTAAAAAAATATTTTTTTTTCAAAGTAACTAAAAAAATATTTTTTTTTCCAAAGTAACTAAAAAAATATTTTTTTTTCCAAAGTAACTAAAAAAATATTTTTTTTTCCAAAGTAACTAAAAAAATATTTTTTTTTCCAAAGTAACTAAAAAAATATTTTTTTTTCCAAAGTAACTAAAAAAGTAACTTTTTTTCCAAAGTAACTAAAAAAATATTTTTTTTTCCAAAGTAACTAAAAAAGTAAATTTTTTTCCAAAGTAACTAAAAAAATATTTTTTTTTCCAAAGTAACTAAAAAATTTTTTTTTTTCCAAAGTAACTAAAAAAGTAAAAAAATTTCCAAAGTAACTAAAAAAATATTTTTTTTTCCAAAGTAACTAAAAAAATATTTTTTTTTCCAAAGTAACTAAAGAAATATTTTTTTTTCCAAAGTAACTAAAAAAATATTTTTTTTTCCAAAGTAACTAAAAAAATATTTTTTTTTCCAAAGTAACTAAAAAAGTAAAAAATTTTCCAAAGTAACTAAAAAAATAAAATTTTTTCCAAAGTAACTAAAAAAATATTTTTTTTTCCAAAGTAACTAAAAAAATATTTTTTTTTCCAAAGTAACTAAAAAAATATTTTTTTTTCCAAAGTAACTAAAAAAATATTTTTTTTTCCAAAGTAACTAAAAAAATATTTTTTTTTCCAAAGTAACTAAAAAAATATTTTTTTTTCCAAAGTAACTAAAAAAATATTTTTTTTTCCAAAGTAACTAAAAAAATATTTTTTTTTCCAAAGTAACTAAAAAAATATTTTTTTTTCCAAAGTAACTAAAAAAATATTTTTTTTTTCCAAAGTAACTAAAAAAATATTTTTTTTTCCAAAGTAACTAAAAAAATATTTTTTTTTCCAAAGTAACTAAAAAATATATTTTTTTCCAAAGTAACTAAAAAAAATTTTTTTTTTCCAAAGTAACTAAAAAAAAATTTTTTTTTCCAAAGTAACTAAAAAAAAAAAAAAATTTCCCAAAGTAACTAAAAAAAATTTTTTTTTTCCAAAGTAACTAAAAAAATATTTTTTTTCCCAAAGTAACTAAAAAAATATTTTTTTTTCCAAAGTAACTAAAAAAATATTTTTTTTTCCAAAGTAACTAAAAAAATATTTTTTTTTCCAAAGTAACTAAAAAAATATTTTTTTTCCAAAGTAACTAAAAAAGTAACTTTTTTTCCAAAGTAACTAAAAAAATATTTTTTTTCCAAAGTAACTAAAAAAGTAAATTTTTTTCCAAAGTAACTAAAAAAATATTTTTTTTTCCAAAGTAACTAAAAAAATATTTTTTTTTCCAAAGTAACTAAAAAAATATTTTTTTTTCCAAAGTAACTAAAAAAATATTTTTTTTTCCAAAGTAACTAAAAAAATATTTTTTTTTCCAAAGTAACTAAAAAAATATTTTTTTTTCCAAAGTAACTAAAAAAATATTTTTTTTTCCAAAGTAACTAAAAAAATATTTTTTTTTCCAAAGTAACTAAAGAAATATTTTTTTTTCCAAAGTAACTAAAAAATTTTTTTTTTTTCCAAAGTAACTAAAAAAATATTTTTTTTTCCAAAGTAACTAAAAAAATATTTTTTTTTCCAAAGTAACTAAAAAAATATTTTTTTTTTCCAAAGTAACTAAAAAAATATTTTTTTTTCCAAAGTAACTAAAAAAATATTTTCTTTTCCAAAGTAACTAAAAAAATATTTTTTTTTCCAAAGTAACTAAAAAAATATTTTTTTTTCCAAAGTAACTAAAAAAATATTTTTTTTTCCAAAGTAACTAAAAAAATATTTTTTTTTCCAAAGTAACTAAAAAAATATTTTTTTTTCCAAAGTAACTAAAAAAATATTTTTTTTTCCAAAGTAACTAAAAAAATATTTTTTTTTCCAAAGTAACTAAAAAAATATTTTTTTTTCCAAAGTAACTAAAAAAATATTTTTTTTTCCAAAGTAACTAAAAAAATATTTTTTTTTCCAAAGTAACTAAAAAAATATTTTTTTTTCCAAAGTAACTAAAAAAATATTTTTTTTTCCAAAGTAACTAAAAAAATATTTTTTTTTCCAAAGTAACTAAAAAAATATTTTTTTTTCCAAAGTAACTAAAAAAATATTTTTTTTTCCAAAGTAACTAAAAAAATATTTTTTTTTCCAAAGTAACTAAAAAAATATTTTTTTTTCCAAAGTAACTAATGTTGAACACGGTGGAGATTTTGCGAAGTAGTGATGTCTCTACCTGCAAAGCCGTTGTTTAAATCAGGCATATGACTCTGAGGCTCTTATAATATTGCACCGGGTAGACAGACAGGTTTGTGTTGTGCAAAACCCCTGTTGCACTGATGTGTACGGGTGGGCGCACACTCATTCACACACACACACACACACCCTCAACCCCCCCCCCCCCCCCGATGCTCTCCTCGGTTCATGGGGAAGTCCAAGAGCTGAGCCAGCAAATTCACACAAAGAAGGAAGACTGAGACGCCACCTAGTCTAGAGAAGAAAAGAAGGGGAAACCCCCGGACGGAGTCATAAGGACCGAGTCAGCGGTTTCAGGGAAAAGCTATAGGGCGGTCAGATCAGTAAGATTAGCCTGGGGGAAGCATAAATAACTTAGCCTTGACAGTGGCGTCGCTAAAAATGCTGAGGAGCTCATATGGACCACGAAGGCAGACCTGGCTTTCAAAGATTACGCTGAAGTAAGGGTTTTTGTGTCATCAATCAAGTGATGTGAAGGGTAGGAATCCGTTTGAAGTCAGACATCTGAGGCCCGGACGAGTATATAGGGGCAGTTTTGAAACAGCAGAAAGACCCTTGAAGCAGCTTTGGAGAAGGAGTTGGAAGGAGTCTCTAACCCCGTGCAGGGCTCCTGCCTGCACGGAGGAGAACTTTAACTTTTTGCAGAGTCTCCGGACTTTGAGAGTCGGAGTTTTTAAGAAAACTTAGAAGGTTTTTTGAAGTCTTGTCAGGAGAGAAGGCTCACTCTGTCCAGTCCTGCGCTGGGTGAATCATTAACTTTTTCCTCCGTAAGCTACACAGCAGGCCCGTCTGCTGGCTGAGTCAGTGTTTTTAAGATCCTTTGTCTGTAAACTACTCTGAAGGGGTTTTTGAATACTTAGGTGATTTTTTCTTATATTTTTCAGTTAACGATTTTCCCTCTGTATTTTGGACCAAGAGACTACACTTTGATTTAAATGCAAATAAATAAATAACGAATTAGTTTCTTCGACCAAGTCCTTTTCTTCATATTTCCAGAGAAGCCATAACGAGGTGGTCACACCTCAGATGATCCCCTTCATCCCCTGAGGTAAGTTGTGTTTGATCCAGCTCGGTACATTACTGATGGCATTCTTGAAATGCCCAAACCACACTGATACTTATTCTAATAATAAAAAATAAAAAAAAATAATAATTATTAATTTTTCAATTTTTTATTATCGGATTAAAAAATCGTGAGGGGTCACCCCCCAGAAATCACGTAACAAACAACACCTCATCCATGCTAAGGCATCACCGTGCCTTGCATGAGAATAAGGAGGAAACTGGAGCTTCAGCCAGCCATTGTAAGTCATTACAATATTACAAATGCACCATCACAATTTTTCCCTGTTCACTTTTGTGTATTGTGCAAATTAAGACAGGTAACAGACACTGTATTTATTCTCTTTTAACCAGCCACCAGAAAACAAGCGCTGGATGAAGCCCTCGTCTCCATGATCGTGAAGGACACACAGCCCTTCAGTATTGTGGATGTTGGATTCAGGGCATTTGTGTTTGCGTTTTTGTGCACGCCAGCATCTTCTGTACCCTGTGAAAGGGTGTTTTCAAAGGCCGGAGAGGTTGTGTCAAAAAAAAAGGAATCGTTTAAAACCAAAAACTGTTGAGAAACTGTTATTTCTGAATAAAAATGAATAAAATGTGTCCTGTACATCACTGTCCAAGTTACACAAGCATATTCAGTCCCCTCTTCCTAGTTCCACAAGCACTTTCACTGTCCTCTGCCTGCTGAAGCCCATGCCATTTTCCTAAAGTGACATAATAACATCATTACACAACCTGCCATATCATATGATACTCCCATTTTGGGAACATTCACACACAGAATACATTCAAAAAATATATAAAAATATTTTATTATGCACATATGTGATCATTTATGTACAGAAATTATTTGGTCATACATTTTTGTAATTCAGTCATTCCCAACAGCCATAACAGACAACAATTCAATGCATCACATTATGTGGTTCAGATACAGCTGCCTGTGATTATACACTTGGCCAGTAGGTGGTATCGTGTGCACATGAAGCATCGAGTAATGAACCCTTTCTCGAACCAATTGGCTGAAGTGGTTCGATGCCTCATGAGGCTTCATCTCGCCATCACTAGTAGTTTAGTTATCTTTAACTAAAATTATTGAATATATTAATAGTGCTGTCAAATAACCTGCATGTTCAAAGCACTTACCTCTACTGTCTCCTCTCCAGGGTGTTCGCCCTAAAAGAGTCCCCAGGGTACAAGAGCACCATTTTATAGTTCCGGGAAGGTACCATGTGGTAATTACTAGAGGGGTGGTAGGAAAATTGAATTCTCTATTCGGGCCGGATATGATCTCTATGGTGATGTCTTACCACCATAGAGATCATATAGATAATTGACCTTAGAATGTTAGGCATGTATTTTAATGTATTTGTTGTAGATTAGGGGATTGTGTTGTAGAGTAAGGAGCAGAGTCACTTATCTTACAGTGATGTGGAGGTCCTCGTTCAGGAGCAGACTGGGGGAAAAAAGTGGCCCGGGAGTTACTGTCAGACCGGCCCACTCAATACACGGCGCGTTGCCCACTCAATGCATCGCATGTATCGACCAGTCAGTGGCCTACTTGGAAAAATACCATACACTTAACATTATTTTGGATGATTACAAAGAAATTGCATCATATATGTTTTTTTTATAACATTTGGATCCACCAATTTGCCCGGATGGACACATTGAATAAAATGATACTGGCTATTGTAACACTCCAAGGTAGGTATCGTTTGCTAGATGAATATGCTGAACTCTGGGATAGTATCAGATGGTTATACGCAGTGGCGCTGGTGCACATGTAGGTAGGGCTGTTTTCTATTTCCCTTTAATAGCTTGAGGGTTACCGTAATAATTCCCTTTAACAGGAAACGATACAATCTAACTGTATTCAGGTTACCTTTAATTCGAGTTTACAACAAACGCAACACACACAATTTGGAAAAATTTAATGAAAGAAAACCCCTCGTTGCTCCACGGCGCTAAATCTATTTGAGGACGCTGATTGGCAAAATTGGATTTCACTCATTTATATCTTTAATCAGCATTAAAGCATCATTGGCTAAACTGCTTCATAGACCCGCCTCTTTGGGGCAGATTGCATGCTGGGTGTGTGAGTGTGTGTGTGTGTAGGGGTGCTGCCGGCTCGCAGATGGAAACCACGAGTGTGAATACAGATCGCGAGGAGTAGTATAAATCTTCGTCAGTGACTATGAGCTTTAAGTATTAGAGTAAATTTAACGTGTTCTGTGAAGCATAGAACACAGTCGGGGTCGGCGATCTCAGAGCGAGGGCCGGTTGATGATGGAGGTGGTCCGGTATTGGACCGGCCCAAACCCCGTTGGCCTACCGGGGCATCTAAGGGATGCGGGGAGTAACGGTGCTAATTTCCCGGGGACAGGGAGACTGAGCAATGATGAAAATCAACAAAATAGTATTTATTTAGAAGTAGCAGGATCTGGGAGTGTTAATCTTGCACAGTGTTGTTTTTACACTAGAAACAGCACACGGGTCAGAGCTGCTCTCATCAGCTGTGAAGCTGTTTCCATCCACACGTTGTCTCACTCACAGGTCTGCTGTCGTGTTTCACAATGTGTGTAATGTGTGTGATATTTCTCCTTTTGTCAACTGACTGACATGTTTGGATTTGTACCACCTTAACCTCGATGCACATTAAGAGTTTTGCTGCATGCAAGTCGATGATTGAAAGATCAATTTGAAAAGTCGTGGCTCACGTCCATTAAACGCTTTTTCTGCTGACATGTCAAAATGTCTGTTAAAAAGCACTACACTGACAAGTGATGGATAAATAAAATCGCATTTCTTCAGAATGTGGATACAGGAAGTGTTCACTTTATTAAAACATATGGGTCAATGTTGCAAATGTTACTCAATTGGACATTATTACCGTAATGTAACCAGTTGTTTTGTAACCAGGATGAAAACTCACCTCTTCAAGAAGGCCTACCCTTAGCCTTCCTCTAAGCACTTACTGAGCATCTATTGTATTCATACTAGCTTATTGCACTTATTCTATTCATATTAGTTTGTGGCACTTATTGCGTTTGTTTCTGGACTGTACGTTGGCTCTGGTTATGCTCTTAGATGCTTGTTTGAGGAAAGGACATGCACTTATTACTTCTGGTGTCTAGTTGTCTCGAAAACCGATGTTGAATACACTAATTGTAAGTCGCTTTGGATAAAAGCGTCTGCTAAATGACTGTAATGTAATGTAATGTAATAATGCACGGGGAAAGTCATGTCACAAGTAATGACACAATAATAGTTAAATAAGTGAACTTGGCCGCAAAGGATGCTCCTCTGAATGATAGTGCAAAGGGCTAGATTGTAGAGACGCAGTATTAAGGGTGCAGGTCTGCTGGGGGGGGGGGGGGGGGGGGGGGGGGGGGGGGGTCCTCTGGGAGGTGGGTACTGGGGGGGGGGGGGGGGGGGGGGTACTGGGGCTGGTGTGGGGCTGCTGTTGACCTGGTAGCTCTGCTCAGACAAACAGCTAAAACAGAAACAGATAGATTAGTACAACAAACATGCTCTTCATATCAATGCAGTCATTGATAACGTTATTACGTATAAAGTTACAGAGACACACTGGAACTGATCTTCATTGACTTACATCAGCAGCATAGTTTTAGGAAAACGCAATCTTTCCTGCAATGAACTAAACGCCCCATTGGCGCACGATAGCAATTCATCTACCACATCGACAGTTTTACTTTGAAATATTCACCGGAAAATGTAGCACGATATTGTGTCTGCGGATACCATATATCCATGGATTGTTGATGGCTGAGAAACAAAGCATTAACAGATCATTAGTGTACACTGCCCCCCAGTGGTCATAGTGTACAACTACAGCGTTGTTTGTCAAAAATTGTATTATATTACATATTTTATTAATGCGGTATTATATGTTCTGTGACCCCTAAAAGGCAGGGACAATCCTTTCACTCATGTTAAATGAAGATTAAATTTTCTTGGAAGTTGTCGGCTCTTCTGTCTCCTTAGTGGCCTTTCCCCTTTGCAAAGACGCTCTCCAAAAGTGATTTACTCATTTTCGCTAATTTGCGGGCTTAATTTTTGAGGTCACGTGACCGAGACAAGCGTCTTGACATGTCAAGAGCCACAGACGGATGAAATTGCGAGAGAATCCGGTCATCTTTCAAAATAAAACTTCTTTCAGACGTTGATAATCAATAAAACGGAAATAATATAATATGTATTCTTTCTGTGCGGCACGGTACCGGTCCGCGGCCCGGTGGTTGGGGTCCACTGAACTAGAGGATACTTTATTTCACCAGAAGTTCACGGGACCTTCGCCATCGGAGCTTTTATTTTGAAACAGATGCATCCCATCCTGACTCTTCCTGATGTGCGTGACTGTTTGAAATGTAATGGCTCTTCCCTAGCATGTCTGCCAGAGTGTACTCTTTCTGACGACTTACTGTTGTACTTATGAGAGAAAGTAATGTGGCTGATGGGATGCTAATGTTAGCTTAGATCCGCGCTGCAGTTATGTCTTCCGAGAGGAACCCTGCTGGAGGCATTCAAGTGCTTCTTCTGAAACTTCACGAATCTCTCTCGGACGAAGACACCCGAGCTGCAGCTTTGAGATGTCACGATATCATCGGTGACTTGGGACAGGAGTGCATGCTAACAACAACCGAGAACGAACTTGGTAAGACCATAAAGTCCGTCAAATACTCCGCGCCAAACTCCAATAACAATCTGGCAGTTTAATGTTGTCGATGCTTCTGCTGTGCATGAGCCTTAAACACTTTGTAGGGTGAGGTGGTGTGTGGATCTTTAGAAGCTACTTGTTGATTCGTAATGCATAAATTATTTCAATAATTGCGCATTTACTTTTGTTTTGTTTTGCTTGCCTGCATCACATCAGGCTCTTCCGCCAAAACTCTCTGCGGTGGGCGGTAACGCTCAGTCAGAATGCAATATAAATACCACGTGACAATAAGCCAAGCGTGGACGCTCCTAACGCTACTCCATTGGAAGTCTGTAATAGTACACGAGTGAAACAGTCTCCAAGCATAAAGTGTGGCAGCATTAAAATACTTAAGTGGATTTGCAACAACGGATTCAAAAGTCTGCACGCCACAGACTCCATGCATGACTCCTTTTCCTCAGGGGAACTCACCAGTTAGTTCTTACCTCATGCAAAACATAACATTATGACCATATTTTCATACTGCATGCTCGACCTATGACCGTGGCCATCTCTCTTTCTTGGCTCCACTCAGCATCCTGGCATCAGCTTCTGCGCTCAGTGAGAGCTACAGAGTCACTCCCTGTTTATCTAACATGTGTTCTCGCTTGCTCTCCACTTCACTTCAATTCAACTAAAGTGTTCTTCATGATATCTAGATTATTGTTTTAGGTCCTCAAACTGATCAAGTGTGAAGTAAAGTTATAGCACATTACTAACACAGTTGGTGTTTAGTTGTTGTTTGGAGGCAGAAGAACACATTTGATGATTCGAGGCTTCATTAAAGATTGCACAGATGTATTCATGTATCAAAGTTCACAGTGCTCCTAAATGTGCAGAGTTTTGTGTTTGGTGACACACACACTGCGAAAACAAATATTAACATTTCCTTCTGATTCCGTCTTTGCATCTTTGGTCTTGAAGCTTTACAGACGTCCTTATTGTTCTCAAAAGACTGTGGACTGCTCAGCTTCCTCAGGAAGTCCCTGGCGTCAGATGAGGTAGGCATCTAGGAACATCGAGTGAACAATGACGTCACTACACTGAAAAGTTCTCGTGTTGACAGAAAACATCTGTTTTCCAGTTCCGGGACACCCGAGTTGAGACCTTGGGTTTTTTGGAGAAGTTCTTGGACAGGGTCTCACCAAGAGTCAAAGGTTGGGAGAAGACTTACGCCACTGACATAAGAGTAAGTTCCCCCTTTAGAACCATGAAAAGGAACAATCTTTACACATAATGCTGCATCCGTGCACTCAAAGTAAATTCAGTGTCCGACTGAAACTGATACTGACGCAAAGTAGCCTCTATATATGTATTCTTCATACACCTCTCAGTATAACACAAGACAAGTGAAACGTACCACAAATAAAACTGACTTTTGTTTGTGTACATGTAATACCTCAAATGAATCATGTTGTTTTTCTCCATTTCTTTGTGCAGGACACATGCATGGCTGTGTATACAAAGGAAAAATCAGCCAAGTGTAGGACTCTCGTGCTGGAGCTCCTTATCAAGGTTGGTTTCTCTTGGCCTCCTGGGTTCTTTGACATCAGCCGAGTGTGTTAGCTGTGCAACATGAACTGAGCGAAAGAAAAGATCCACTGTTGACAAAATTCCTTATTTATATGATCTTGCGAGAGTCTGTTTGACATATTTGTGAATATGGAATATATCTGCTGGCTGGACCTTGTTCTTGTTCTTACTCTCCTCAGGTTCTCCAAACAACAAAGGCTTCCAGTGTGGTGGCAGAGCTTCGAATCTGTGATATATTCAACAGATATTACGGCGAGCTCTGTCAGAGGAGCAAACTGCCAGATTCAGGTGAGTCTTCGTTTTACGGCCCGAAGCCAAAGTTTGGTTTAACGCTGGAATGGAGATGACCGGAATTCATGCAGGAGATGAAAATGTAAATTACGTACATTTAAAAAAAATCTTTTGTTTTAGTCCTCGGCAAAATCTACGAGTTGCTGGGAGTTCTCGCAGAGGTTCACCCCAGCGAGATGGTCAACAACTCTGACAAACTCTACAGAGCCTATCTAGGAGAGCTCAAAGAACAGGTGTGTGAACAGGGGAGATGGCACCGAGTGTTTGGGCAGAACTGCTGTCCTCTGCACTTATTGTATTTTCAAACGTTCCCGTAATCAGTTGTGTCTGTCGATCTGTTCCTTTCAGATGACCTCTTCAACAAAGGAACCAAAACTTTTTGTTGTAGCTGGATGTTTGAGAGGAATCACCGCTCTTATGGTCAACTTCACTAAAACAATGGAGGAAGGTGGGACGCTATATCTATTTCTTTCACAATTTTCAACCAAACATGCCGTTTCTATGATTCGTGCGTGATGGTGCATGATTAGTGTGCGTCTCTGACTTGCAGACCCAGCGACGTCTAAGGACATTTTTCAGTACGCCCTGAAGGCCGTCAGCCCCCAGGTAAATATCCCCGTCTCTGCTGTCCAACTGTCGAAATATAACATCCCGATTGAAATTGACTGATATATTTTAAAAAAACGCTTGTTTTCTCATCTTTTGTTGTAGATGTCAATGACACGCTACGCAGTCACATTTGGTAAGGACTGTTATTTCCATAGCAACACGAAGACGAAACTCCCTGAAAACTCACGCGTCTGTGACTCTTTGTCTCTTGAACAGCCGGCCTCAGATTACTTGCCAGACATGCGTCCCAGTTCAGCAGCTGCCTCATGGACAACTACAGAGCTCTGTTCGATGTCATGTCCAGGCTCTGTGGACACATCAACGCTGAGATGAAGAAGACGAGTTACTACGCACTCGAGGCCTTCCTCAAACAGGTAAAAGCTCCGAGGCTTTTCCACACAGGCGAAGAAAACAAGTCGGGACGGGTTATCGGCACCATGATGAGAATAAAACCGCCTGTGATACACTCGTTGTCATTCCAACACATGTTTTTTTGTTATTTTAAGGTTGCAATGCTGGTGGCGGACAATATCGAGGAGCACAAAAGCAAGTTGAAGTTCTTCATGCAGAAGTTCTGCGGCATCATTAGAACCATGGACTCGACACATAAGGAGCTGTCCATTGCTATACGAGGATATGGATTCTTTGCCGCCGTACGTTTTATTTGCTTTCAATACAGCTGTAGAAACCAAAACCTATTTGACAATAAACGTATGCACATGCGTTTCAGACGTGCGTGTTTGCTGCTTGAGTTGTTGCGATCTGCATTTCCATCAGTTGCTTCTTAGTAATATTCTGTGTTCCCATTGCTCTACGTTTGGTCTCCTGTGTAATCCATGAGATCATCCTTTGCTGTTTGTGTACAATCTTGACTTCTTAATGCAAAAAAACAGTTTTTTTTTGTTTTTTGTAGCCATGCAAGAAAGTGTGCCCACAAGATGTGGACCTGATGTACACAGAGCTGATTCAGCGCTGTAAGCAGATGTATCTGACAGAGTCTGACGGGGAGGAAGACAGCTTCTACCAGCTGCCCAGCTTCCTGGACTCTATAGCCTGTGTCCTGATTCACCTGGACAAGGTAACAAAGTCACGCTCGTTATCATTCACTTGGACCAAATGCCGACGAGCAACAATACCCTGAATCAAGCTGACGATCACAGATTTGAATCCATATGTGTGTCTGCCTATATACACACACCACTGAGTCCTGCAGTAGAGAGAAATACTGATTCACCCTCATGATTAACTTGAGCTTCTGCTTTTTGTCCCTGGTCTCAGATTCCAGAGGTGTACACACCACTGCTGGAGCGTCTGCTCGTGGTGCAGATCGACAGCTTCCCCCAGTACAGTGAGAGAATGCAGACTGTTTGTTGCAGGGCCATCCTGAAGGTGCTGGTGGCCATGGCCTCTAAAGGACCTGTCCTCTGGGGATTCATTAGCTCTGTGGGTAGGTCGCCCATGAGCACACTGCACCTAAAGGCCATCATGATATCTTGAAAAAAAAAAAGAGAACTGCCCTTGATCAGGTACGGCTTTTACAATGATGTCTTCATCGTCTCTCAGAAGTGAGAGAGGAGACTGTCAAAGTGGTAAAGGGCCCCTAAAATGCAATACATGTATTGTTTAAACCTGCATGCTGCTTTTTGTGTGACTGTTATCTGCTTAAAGTTTCACTTCTGCTCAATTGTTTCAGTGCACCAGGGCTTGATCCGTGTCTGTTCAAAACCCATCATGCTTTCTGAGGTCAGGTGCATGATTTCAGATGTGAATTTACACGCATGTATATGTTTACTCAGCTGAATGTTTTATTTGCAGTTTCATTTATTTTCCTGAAATCAAAATGTCTCGTTTATTTTTGACTGTGCTGGTTGAAGAAATATGCATTTTGTCCTTTTTTTCCCTCAGGACAAAGACGGCGAGTCTTCCCAAGTTCGCACTGGAAAATGGAAAGTTCCATCAAGTCAGAACTACCTTGCCCTGTTTAAAAGCCTTCTAGACTGTGATCTGCTGAAGGTACAGCTATGTTGTTTTTTAAAGTTGTATTCTAATTCATTACAGCAGATTTGTTTGGCACAGCCTTTTATTTATTTTACATTACATAACATTTGGCCACTCAGCATCCCTTTCAGGTACATCCAGCATGCAGAGTTTTGAATTGCAAATATTTCGGTGCTTTGTGTCATGAGATCGATTACATTTACGGACCAGCGTGGTCTCTTCCACTTTGCTGGGTACGCACAATAAGCAGCACATTTCATTTTTTTGCCCTTGTTGCGTTTGTGTCGTCCTCTGCAGGATTCCGGATTTTTCGACGGAGCTTTCGAAAGTCAGAACGCCGCCCTCGTGTCTTTGAGCCGTCTGCTTTATGACGAGTTGGTGAAATCAATCCTCAAAATTGTGGAAAAGTTGGACTTGTCTGTGCAGAAAGTGACGACGGGAGAGGAGGTGAGGTCTCCCTCTCAGGTCCCACTTTGACATACTTCACTGACATTCATAAAAAGTTGTCGACAAGTGAAATTGGATTGGCTAGTGTACGAGATATGTTGATATTGGTTCAGTCAATTTGATTATGTCCCATGTCGATGGCATGAAACTAAAAGCTTTGGTATACTTTGGTATCTGTTTCCCTTCAATGGCCTTTGTGTACTCTGAACCCTAATCCATGGCCTCCTTGTCTATCAGGCTCCAGATGATGCGGCCCATGTCCTGCCGTCCTCCGACCCCACGGCTCATCTGCTGCCCAATAAGATCAAAGATTTCACTGCCTTTATCAATCTGGTTGACTTCTGCAGGTATTGGAGACGGCACACATGGGAGATCGGTCTACCGGACATCATGAGGCTCTTTAAAAGTGGCAAAGTTAACAGCGGGACAAGCAGACATTGTTATCACATTTAAAGTACCGTTGAGTACCTTTTTAAAGCGCTGTACAAATAAAATGTGTTATTATTGTTGTTATTATTATTAAATTGGACATACTGTGCATTCTACCACAGTCATTGTTCACGTTAAGCATTTACAATGTCAGTCTCACGCTGTTTTCCCTCTTTTGCAGCGAGTTGTTGCTGACTAAACACCTGGAGTATTTTCAGTCCTGGATGTATCCCTTGAGCCATGAACTTATCCTCCACTCCATACGAAATCCACTTGTCAGTGGCTTTTACAAGCTGCTCTCTGTCACCATGAACATTGCAAAGAGAATCAAGTACTACCAGGTAATATTACCATGAATACACATGAATACTGTTTGTATCAAGGCTGTGGGTATGTGATCAGGTGGACAACAACAATGGATGTCCTGTAAGCTCAGCAGTGTTGTGCAAACTCAGCTTTGTAACTTGTACTTCTTTTACTCGTGTGTTCAACGTGAGTGACATTTCTATTCTTTCTCTGTTTTTGATCAGGGAGTTGGCCCGAGGAGCTCGACATCGCCCCAGAGTGACACAGTGAAGAGTGCTTGTTTCGCCCTCTTCTCTAAGTTTGGAAAAGAGGTAGCTTCTCTTTCCAATACTTCCTGGGAATGCCATCAACTAAAATGTGGCACTACGGAGGACCTTAATATGCAGGGGGTGTAAGTGACATGTGGTTTCCTTCCAGGTGTGTGTGAGAATGAAGCAGTACAAAGATGAGCTGCTGGCGTCCTGCTTGACATTCGTCCTCTCGCTGCACCACAACATCATAGCTCTGGACATCAAGGCCTACTGTCCTGCTCTCGAGGTGGGATCCTTGAACTTGTTTCATTGTGTTTTTGTCACCTAGATAAGGATAGATGGATACAGCTTCAAACAAAAACATAGTATGCAGATGTACAGGCGGGGCTTTAGTGCAGTAATTCACAATTAGCTTACCGTAAGTTTTGTGTGTGTGTGTGTGTGTGTGAATGGGCGTCTAGGCGGCTCTGAAGTTGGGTCTGAGCCATGTTCCTTTGGCCAACGTGGCCCTTGATGCTCTCGAGGACTGGTCCTCCCACATTCCTCTGGAGACCATGCAAAACTGCTACACGAGCATCCTTCCTCTTCTGGACGGATACCTGAAAAGTACCACCAACGGTACGCCCATGATAGTATCGGGGGGAGATTTCAGTTCAGTAAATGAAGATTGTCAATGAAATTACCAAAATCTATTTCGGTGTTGTTTACTTCAGACAAAGACGACAGCAACTGGGAGGTGATGTCTTCTGTGTCTTCGAGAAGGGACAAGGGGTACAGCCGAGTGATGACGAGGCTCTTGAAAAAATCGAAACAGCTCACCACGGTACTGGATGGGAAAGTGGGAAGACATCTTGCTTTTTGTCTTATTTCTTACTGTGGCTTCAGCCTTAACAACGTAAAATGTCCAGTTCACTCTCTATAGTCTCTCACTGCACGAACGAGTCAGGAAAGTTCATATAAGAAGTTGTCTTTTTAGTCCATCATCACAATTTGGCTGCAGTTATTGTAAACAGGGTTAATGAACTGTTAACTAGTAGTGTGTTCGCCTCATTAGCACAACAATACAAATACAGCAGGAGGAGAGCATGCTTTGTGTGATGTGTGCCAGAATTTACAGACCCCCAAAAAGACTTGAGGAGTATCTCTACGAGTCGTTTGATTATGTATAATAATATTTCAATCTCTTATGAAGATGAATTACTTCAAAACAAGTGCTCAGGAATCACCTGTTACTGCACGTTGCAGATATTGGTGAGTGGAATTGCGACTCATTCATGAGAAGTCCTGTCCGTGAGCTCACTGATTGCTTCTGTGTGAATGCAGGAAGACGCTCCTCTTGTCGTGGTGAGGCTCAGAGTGGTGAAGTTGCTCGGTCACCTGGGAGGAAAGCTGAACAGGAACCTTGTAACCGGTAAGACTTTTCAAAACAAAGCCGCTGCTGTCTCATTCCCTTTTTGCACGGACACACTGGGCCACGCTCCACTGTGATGGTTCACTTGACACATGACTGCGAGAAGTGCGCTGTTTTGTTGATGGTAGGCCTCTATTTTCACATTCAGCGGTCTCATCAGAGGAAACGATGAAGAAGTTTGTCGCCTGGGATTCTGAGAAAAGGCTCAGCTTTGCGGTGCCATTCGCCGACATGAAGCCAGTCATCTACCTCGACCCATTCCTGCCTCACATCAGTGAACTGGCTCTGTCCACGAGTGACAGACAAACCAAAGTACGTCCTCCAACATCAAAGCATTTCCCAAATGAATTTGATGCAAACGTAGGCGTGACGACAATGGTGTCACCCAATAGAAATGAGTATTTTACTCCAGTTTCTTTTGTGCTGCAGGTAGCAGCTTGTGAGCTTCTCCACAGCTTGGTGGTCTACATGGTTGGGAAGAGTGCTCAGATGGTGGAGGGAGACAATAGTTTGCCGCCCATGTACAAGCTGCACAAGAGGCTGTTTCCTGTGCTACTGCGTCTGGCCTGCGACGTGGATCAGGTATGTGCGCCCCAACAACATAGTCACCACGAGCACAATTCCCATTAAAAGTCATATCGTGGAATTTTGAATGATTGTTGTCCAAACAGGGAGCGACATGTGTTGATTATCTCTCGGAAAAAAGAGATTATTTGGAAGTTTTACAGACACTTGATGGGAGTTTAAGGATGAAGTTACCATTTCTTTTGAATGATTTATTTCGTTAGTTTATTTAAATATGTGTTGTGTATGACCTTAAAGGGACCGTTTACCCCCAAATCAAAAACAATATTAGGGTTCTCACATGATGATGTCTACTGTAATGTTTATGAATTAAAATTTCTTTACCAGGTCACCAGACAGCTCTTTGAACCGCTGGTCATGCAGCTGATTCATTGGTTCACAAACAACAAGAAGTTTGAGAGCCAAGACACAGTAGCTGTCCTGGAGGCCATTATGGTAAGTGTTTATATTCTATGCAGGGCTTTACAGGCTAAGTGTTCAAACAAGACCTGAGATTATGCATAAATACATGAAGACTCTTCCTTTCTACCATGTGAAGTACACACATTGCTGTGTTTGTTTTCCTCCTCAGGACGGTGTGGTTGACCCGATAGATAGCACTCTCAGAGACTTCTGTGGCCGCTGCATTGAAGAGTTTGTCAAATGGTCAATCAAGCAAACCACCCCCAAGCAGCAGGAGAAGAGTCCTACCAACATGAAGTCCTTGTTTAAGCGTATCTACAGCTTGGCTCTCCACCCCAATGGCTTCAAGAGACTCGGTGCGGCCTTAGCATTCAACAGCATCTACAGACAATTCAGGTACGATGCTTTTCTGCTGACCCCCAGAATAGCAAGCGTTGTCTGGTTTTTCATATTTACGGTTTGACTGGTTTGGTAAATGAAAGCCAATGCTGACAGTGATAAGGTTTCGTCTTCATTATATTTAAATTCCTACATTTTCATGAAGAATGACTAATTTAATTGTGAGAAATGGTTTTATGTCACCAACATGTTGTACAGTTGTACTGTATCTGCTCAATGCTGCTGCCTATTTGTCTCTGCAGGGAGGAGAAGTCCTTGGTGGAGCAATTCATCTTTGAAGTTCTCGTCATATTTGTGGAAAGTCTGGCTCTTGCACACTCAGATGAGCGCTCTATGGGTAACTGTTCCTCCACTTCGCTTTACAGACAGGACATTCAGATAGTCATGTATTTATTTTCCTGCGATGTTACAGCACTATTTTCTTTAATCCACATGCTAGTAATTGTAAAACATATATATATATTCTAATGCTGTCATGTTGGGTTAAAAAAGGTTCCATTTCACATTAAAGGAAACTCATAGTTTCATTTTGAAAAAGGTCTGCATCTGTTTTCGCCACTCTTCCGTCCTCAGGTACGGTGCAGCAGTCTTGCAGTGCCATTGATCATCTGAAAAGAATCATCAAACAAAAGGGCGCCAGTCTCAATCAGCACAGTGCTAAGACACGCGTCCCAAGGTTGGTCATCGTTACATTGTGTATGTTAAGCATTGTATTTCATAACGACATAATGTGTAAGTATGTGTGCACTCCCCTTTTTTGTACAGGAGGCCGAGTTGCAGTAATGTTTATGAAAAGATAAGACATTTGAGATTATATGTATAAATAAATCATTGTCTTTTTATTCCTATTTGTTCATAAAGGGGCTTTCCACCTGATAGAAAGCTGTGCCTCTCTGATGTGGTTTTGTGGCTTCTGGAACAATGTGGCCGACCTCAGGCCGAGTGTCGCCACAAATGCATGGAACTCTTCTTTGAGTTCGTACCTCTCCTCCCAGGTGAGCAATCCTACCATGGTGGCCTTGATCAGATGAACCAGTAACAACAACAAATGCTAGTTATAAAAAGAAAATACAATTATAAACCAAGCTATTATTTTGAGTTCATCTCAAATAGTATCAACACAGCAGTGATGCATTCATTTATGTTTCATTCACTTACATGTGAATACATTCTCTGATGTGTGTGACTGACCGTAGGAAAGGAGTCTCCACCTCAGTGGGTAGACGGCATGCTGAAGGATCATGGCAAAGGTTTTCTGATCTCGCGTTTCGAGGGTGGAGGTCTCCTCTCTCAGCCAACTCTCGGGGACCTGACGGGTCCTTTCAGTGTCAGAGCCACCCTGCAGTGGATGGACGTACTGCTGGCTGCCCTGGACTGCTACAACACCTTCATCCACCGACACGTAATCAAGCCTCACGTCATGCTTAGTAAGTCATCAGGAAATCCCTCTTGCTGACATCATCTGTTCAGAAAGTCCTCACCTGCTCAACCTACACACGTGTATACTGGATGACTAGTTAACATGTCCAGGTAACATTACCAAATGAATGAAATGTTTTTGGGTTTTTTTCCTCCTTCGTTGCCAAGGCCCTGAAGAGAAATCAAGCTTTCTGAAAGCTACTTGTTTCTTTTTGACGGAACTGGCAACTCACGAACTGGCAGCAGCAGAGAGCTGCTTCCCCCTTGGCAAGAGGACCTCTCACTTCAGCCCAAGAGAGGTGGACCAGTACAACTTCAGCAAGTGCACCATCATTGTCCGCCTGCTGGACTTTGCCACCATGATTCTTGTCAAAGGAGACCAAGAGATTTGGAAGGTATCACTGAATTTACGACACTCTTGACATAAAGGACGTCCTTAGTCTTCTTCTTGGTCTCCTTTTTTACATTTTTTCCTCACTATTTCCTTCATGTATTCACAGCTTCTGGAACAAGACGTTTTTGTCTCAGATTTCTTTGAGCTGACTGCGCTGGTGGTGTGTGAGCCATCCACTGTGGGGTTCAACATGGCAGATGTGGAGGTAATGAGGAACCTACCAGAAGTCTGCGTTCCTTTACTAAAGGCGCTGCTGGCCTCGCCTTACCGCACGCGCCTTGAAAGCAGCCTGCGGACAAAACTCTCCCGTAAAAGGTAAATCATCTCTGAGTAGTACTCTAATTTTAAGTTCACTAGACAAGCCACGTGCAATGTTTTTTTGTTATTGTGCAATATGTGCAACATGTGCAATAATACTCAATAGGCAGCGGATTTGAATTTTTAAAGAACGCAGATCAATAAAGTTGCGTGTGTTTGTTTTATGTATGGAAGCAAAATTACAAACTTGAATTGAGCTCACTGATACCTGACTAAATATACAGTCGTAGTAAAATTGATAGCATATTAATTGTATTAAATTGTAACAAAAATGACTTCTGATTGCAGTCGTGGAGACCATGATTGTGATCATAGTACAATCATCCCGTGTTTATTTTCTCTCTTAATGTCGTTCATGGTCTCTAGTGTGGAGGAGTTGTGTGCTGTAGACCTCTGTTACTCGAGCAATCTGAGCCGCCATGACCAGATGAAAATGGTTCTGTCGTCCTGTAAGCAGATCCACAAAGCCGACTTCCTCAGCTCCATTCTGCACAGCCAGGTATTCGTCCTGGGACATTTTCAAATGGGGTTGTGTGACCATTAAGCCACAATAAGCGTTCTATATGCACCACTGTTTTTTACTTCCATCCCATGCAATTCAGTTTTCATAATTATGAAATTATACTACAGTGTTTGTATCCTCAAAAAAAGAACACACCTTTTTGTTTGTGTTTTTTTGTCCTTCTCATCGCGTTAAAGGATGACACCTATGCCAAATCACTTGGGTCCCAACTTCTCATGACGGTGTATAAAGGAATCGCGCCGGGTGAGGACCGGAAGGCACTTCCATCCTTGGACATAAACACCAAGACTCTGGCGGATGGCCTGCTTCAGCTTGCCTTTTCTCTAAATCAACAGGTCAGTGCTACCTCTCTTTGGATTGGATTTGATCAAATCAGAGGAAATTGAAGCTACTTGTGGTGAGTTATGTTGTATATTGCCGTTTCTCTGCAGAGTGAGCAGCTGGTGGAGCTGTTGTTGAACACCATCATGCTCTCTGTGCCAATCTCTGGAAGTCACAGCCAGAACTTCCTGAGCTTCTCGCACGGCGAGTACTTCTACAGCCTCTTCCAGATGACCATCAACACCGAGCTGCTGAAAAGTCTGAACACCACAGTGCCACGCCTCATGAAAGCATCCTCTCAGAACCCCAGCATGGTAGCTGGCTCTTCTCCCTTTTCTTTCACATTTTTCAATTTCAGAACAAGTTTTTGCACCTGTGAAGGAACATTATTGTTTTTCTACATTTTCTTTTTTTTTTGGTGTTGAATTATTGTTCATCAGGTGAGCGTGTTGCTGAATGGCATGCTGGATCATAGCTTTAGAGAGCGCTCTGTGAGGAAGACTCAGGGAAAACAGCTGGTCGAAGAGGTGCTAAGAAGATGGAGTAGTCTGCAGTCGTGGTGGGAAGGAGGCTCCTCCACTCCAGAGAGCAAAACTGCCACTCTTCTGCTGCTCTCCAAGCTCCTACAGGTATTATGAATCTGTAGTTACTGCTGCATGTCCATAGAAAAGCATCCGAATGTTATTAACTCGGAACTGTACCTGCCAGGTTTGTGAATCAGTAATAATCATTGTAATTTGTGTGCCCAGGCCTGGGAAAAATATATACAATGCATCTCTAATGTCCTCCTCTTTTTTCCCCTCTGTCGTCAGATTGACTCCTCTGTCTGCTCCGATACCAACCACGACGCGTTCAGACCGGTGTTTTCCACTTTCACCATGCTGCTGGTTGACATGAGTCTGCCACTGAATCTCAAGGTAATGGGAATGGTTTCCATTTTGAGAGTCCGTGTGGTGGATCGCTTCAAATTACCATGTAGGAATCTGTGTGTTTTCATTTTCTTGGATTCCCTCAACTCTTCAGAGTCAGGCTCTGCTGGTGTTGGCCTTCTTCACCACCCTCCCAGAGGAGCCACTTGGTGAGCTGCAGAGAGCCCTGGACTCCCTGGTTGCGTCCCACTTCCCCATGCAGTCCGACGAGTTCGCTAAGGGCTCGCTGCACCGCAACAACTACATGGACTGTATCCGAAAGGTGAAGTCAGGGTTTTGGAGATTAAGGAGGATAACACAGATTAAGGGGGGGGACATCATTGATAGATATTTTTTTTTTCTCTTAAGAACAAGCAGACTCACCTGTCTCCAAAGACTTGTGTGTGTGTGTGTGTTTCTCCTGCAGGTTTCTCCATGTAAGAACGGTTGTAATGTTGGACGAATCGTTTCTTTCTGTCTTTTAGTTGCTGGATGCCCTGGAGCTTTCTCAGAGCCCGCTTCTTCTCAAACTGATGGCAGGGATTCTGTGTCGCGATAGAAAGCACATCATGGAGGAGCCCTTCCAAACTTGTTTCCAAAGAATTGCTAGACGGTTAGTAAAGCCTCATTCAAGGGAGACGGTAAGGTTGCACATGAGGTGTCAGTGTTTTGAATTGGTGGGTTAAACAAGGTCCGTTGCAGGGTCATTATATTATATTATGTTATTGGAACGTACGGGAGTCTCTTATTTTGTGTCCACTCCCTGTGTTTGTCAATGTCTCACTACATGTAGGTCAAGCAGTGAGCGGCAGCTGCAGCTACTGTGTACAGTATACCGGGTGATCCAGCAGGGGGATGTGCCCATGAGCTCCATGCTGCAGGCCATGATGGAGAGGGTCCTGCTACCTCTCGCCTCTCACTGTAGCACCAAGGCCCTGACTGACTTCTTTGTGGCGAATGTCTCTGACATAATAGTTTTGCTGCTCAGCCGCTTCACAAAGGTTTGCTTCTTAACATTTTTGGGGAACGCTAATAGCTGTTGTAGCTGTGTTTTGTTGTTTCACCGTATTATTTTTATGTTATTTTATATGGCATGTTTAGCTTTTAATCAAACACTTAACTGTTGTATTTTTTTTGTCCTCATAGGCCACAGCTGGTGCTGAATTATTTCGGTCAGAGGAGCACATTGAAAATCGTTTTTAAGGCTAATTTATTTCTCAATTTCAGTCAAATGAAATGGAATTTGAGATCCAGCTGATGAAGAAGAACGGCTGCTACAAGCTGATGGAGCTCCTGTATTCTCTGCTTCCCAAAGAAGAGGTCTACTCCAAGGAATCCCGCATTAATCAAGCCTACTGTCGTTCAGACAAAACAGAGGGGAATGAGTTGTCCAAGACCGTGATCAAGTAGGACACTTTCACGATTCAAGAAGCGACACAACAAATGATGTGAAGTGTCCTTATTGTTCCATGAATGAATGCTGATTTTATTTGAATTAGGTCCTGTTTTGAAGCATTCACTGAGAACATGGCCGGTGAAACTCAGCTCCTTGATCTTAGGAGACACTATCACTGTGCTGCCTACAACTGTGCCATCGCAGCCATCAGCTGCAGCTTCAATGAGCCCAAATTCTACCATGGCTTCCTCTTCAGTGAGAAACCAGAGAAGGTAATGATATATAATTATATAATGTATAATTATATATAATGTATAATTATATCCAACTCTCTTCAGTACTGCAGCCATCTTTCATTTTAGAGCAAAGCACTACAGCTATTTTTGTGTGTAATCCATGATAAGAGATGAGAGGTGTAGTGACTGAGGACTTCACTGGTTGTGGGTTTCTTTCCTTGTCCAGAATCAGTTCATTCTGGAGAATGTCATTGACGTTGAAAGGACCTACAACTTTCCAATTGAAATTGAGGTATGTTTGGTTCATACTATTCTCAGAGTTGCAGTCATGGTATATATATATATATATATGTGTGTATATATATATATATATATATATATACACACATATTCATATATCACTGTAGGTCCCACTTGAGAGAAAGAAGAAATACGTGACGATTCGGAAAGAAGTGAGCGAGGAGAACGGAGGTATGTTCTGCTACCACCAATGTTTTTAAACTGTTGGAATTTAGCAATCTTTGCCACAGACTAGTTTGTCTGTCTCTAGGCTTAATTATTAGTCTGATGAAAATGCCCTACTTCTTACAATGAAATGGGATGCGATGGGTCGAACGAAGATAAATAGTTGGCCATAGAGGTCAGTGCATCTCCAGCAGAGGATGTTCATGAGATTTATGTTTTGGTTCCCACAGAAGCGCCAGTGTACCTGTCCTCCCAGTCTTACATGGCCGACAGCAGCCTGAGTGAGGAGATGAGCCAGTTTGATTTCTCCACCGGAGTCCAAAGCTTTTCCTTCAGCTCCCAAAACCCTGAAGGACAAAGACGCACTGTTGCAAAAAGAGTTAGTCATTAAGTCTTTCATGTTTCCCTTTATAACACCGCACCAAGCTAGTAACATGCGTGAGTGTCATATGAAGGTCTCAACAGTGTTTGTATGTTTCTACATCAAGGAGACAGAGGAGACAAATCCCTCCCAGGATGCAATGGTGGATCTGGAAATGGATGAGCTAAATCAGCATGAATGCATGGCGACCATGACTGCTCTTATTGGACACATGCTCAGGAACAACATAACCCCCAAGATTGAACAGGTCAGTGGCACCGAGGAAGAGTAAATCACTGTCATTTATGACTATGATCACATGCAAATATTATTCTGGAACTGCTCTCTTCTTTGTTAATGAAACAGGGAAACATGCCGAGTGAACTTCCTCCATGGATGAAATTTCTACATGGCAAACTATCAAATCCAGCTACACATCTGAATATCCGACTCTTCATCTCAAAGCTGATCATCAACACAGAGGAGGTAAATGTCGCTCAGTGTGAATTCATTCAGTTAGTGTCTTGGAAAAGAAATGGCTACGGTGATGCTGTATCTACCCGTATGTGACGCCTCGTACTGCTGCTCCTCTTGTGTTCACTATTTGTCTGTGGATTCAATCTCTGCTGTTGATCCTTCCAGGTGTTCCGACCATATGCCAAGCACTGGCTGGGGCCGCTCCTGCAGGTCGTCGTTTCTGGAAACAACGGAGGAGAGGGGATCCATTTCATGGTGGTGGATATCATCGTCACGGTGCTCTCTTGGACGAGTCTGGTCAGCCCCAAGGTGGCTAATGCTTACATTTTAAAGGCCGCAAATAAAAATCATTATTACATTTTTGTCATTGCTGTGCAGTTTTCAATATTTTGTTAACAATATATTGCATATGAATTTTCCAGTTTAAGGGGTATAAGAACCATATAAACGAGTTTAAACAGTTTTTAATGAGCGGGAGTATCCCTTTAGCTATTGCTGTCTTTTTATCACATGAATAACTGGTGGATTGCTGTTAGTAACAGGATTCTTTTGTCCTAGGGAAACCCCAGAGATGAAGTGCTCGCCAACCGGCTGTTAGAGTTCCTGATGAAGCATAGCTTCAACTCCAAGAGGGCAGTTTTCCGGCACAATCTGGAGATCATTCGCACCCTGGTTGAGTGCTGGAAAGACTGTCTGCATGTGCCTTACAGGTAGTTCTCAAACGCTCTCACTGAACAAATGCTTTTGACACAAGCCTGTAGCTCAGTGGGAATGGCCAGATCAGGACACAGACACACAAAAGACACGTGTGATTTCAAAGCCAGATGGAAAATTGACTCGAGATGTTAATTATGAACAATAGAAATGTGTTGTCATTGTGTAATTCTGTAAATTGTATTGTGAATTGAACCGGGCCTTGACTTTATCTTTTTCTTGCCCTTGTAGTCTGATATACGACCGATTTCGTGGCATCGACCCAAATAGCAAAGACAACTCTGTTGGACTTCAGCTGCTGGGAATCATCCTGGGCAACAACCTCCCTGCTTACGATGCCTCATGTGGAATTGAATACGACGGGTAAAATATATAGCGCAAGCTAAATGGCAACGTGTCAGCTGACAGCTTTACAGTTTGAAACCACCATTTAATTTGCTAACACAACTGCCATTTATCCAAGGTTTAAGTTCAGGGCGGGGGGGGAAATCAATCAATGAAACAAATAAACAACCAGGAAGAGAAATAGAGCAATATATTCAGACATTGGTGGTTTCTTCTGAAACATGTACACGTGTGTTGTTGCTCACATACTGCCATCTTGTTTGTTTTTTTCAGGTACATCCAGTCTCTCACCAACAACGTGTCCTTCGTAAGATATAAAGACGTCTACGCAGCTGCTGCTGAGATTATCGGCCTCATCCTGAAGAACATGAGTGAAACAGACGATGTATGAGACCTTCCCCAGTTTGGTTGAATTACAGTGAAACTTCATTTATGTTTATGTCTGAGGAGAGCTCAAATGAACTCGGTAGCAAAGAGCTCATATTAGAAAAGAATATTTATTTTCAGAAGTTATCTGCAATACTCTTATATTTAATTCATGTTATTTATTCAGATTCTGTGTCATTTTTGTTTCTTGTCTCAGCATCGTCAAGAGCTTCTCAGTCTGGCTGCAAGTAAGATAACGAACCTGAAGAAGAAAGACATGGATGACAAGTTCATTATTTGCTTGAACAAAGTTTCAAAGCACTTTCCTCCATTTATGGATCGGTGAGTTTGTAGTTCTGCTTTATGTTTAATGTGATTCCCCTCTAACATAAATCATTTCATGAATCTTACTGTGTTTCCTTTGACCTGATCCCTGGCTTAGAAACTAAGTCATTTTCTAACCTGTCTCAGTCTTACTGTAACTGCAGCTGTATTTTTTTTTATTCTTCAGGTTTGTCAACCACGTGTTCTCCCTCCTGCCAAAGTTGCACGGCATCTTAAAGACTCATTGTTTGGAGTGCGTGCTGAGCCGTGCGGATGTCATCCCAGACATCTTTCTGCATCTGAAGACCACAGGCTTCATTCAAATGATGGGCCACAGGTAAGTCCTGACCAGGCCGCTCTATGTGATCTGCATGCTTATTGTCTTTCTGGATTGACAAAACTCTGCTGCAGGTAGCTGCAGAGGGTTTAAAGTGGTGTTGTCTCGTATCTAAATGAATAACACATTTCAATGCTCATTTGTGCTGCAACCATGTTTCTGCATGTCCCTCGTCAGGGATGAAGCCAGGCAGAGAGTGTGTCTGGATATCATCCACAAGATTATTGCCTGCCTGAGTCCGGTTCAGCTTCAGGAGCTCCTGGGAGCTGTGACAGCTTTCGTCTCCCATCCTTCACCAGTGTGCAGAGAGAGGATGTACGACATCCTCATGTGGATCCAGGACAACTACAGGTACTGTCAGCCATTCTGGCGTCTGTTCCCACATAATGCATTGATTTTCGTAACTCTTCTGATTTGACTGCATGAGTCAAACAATCAATCAATGTGGGTCAAAATAAATTGCATATAGCAAGACGAGCAAATCCTGCAAAATTCTTCAGCATAACTTTTATTACATTGCATTTTCTTCGTACTGGACATGAGCAGTGAGCAGTACGTCTCTGGTATGAACTATATACTGTTTGTTATTCTTCCAGTGATGCAGAGAGCATGGAGGACAACACCTCACTAGAGGTTTTGAACGCAGCTAAAGAAACTCTACTTCAGGGACTGTCTGAAGAAAACCAAGGCCTTCAGTAAGAAGCAACTATTTCTCTTTTGTTTTATTCATTTTATCCTTTCTCATACTAATCAGGGTAGTGTAATCTAAACAATATTCAGTGTTTTGACTGAAAAACCAAACCATCCCTGTCCGTTTTCCTTTGTAGGCTTCATGTTCGTAACTTCTGGAGTCAGGAGAAGCGCCTCCCAACTGCGACCCTTGAGCGAATGTTGACGGTGCTTCGGTCTCTGTACTCCTGTCAAATTGAAAAGTGTTTCTTAAGCTTTGCAACCAATCTTCTGCTGGAAATGACCAGCCAGAGTCCCGACTTCATACGAAACATTTTTGAGTATCCGCTGTCAGAGTGTACCTTCCAGGTCAGTTAAAAATCATTTATTTCTCTCAGGGGGTCTGTAAGAAATGAGCCAGTTCAAATTAGCTGCTACGAGCTATTACTGCAAACTTGAGATTTGTATTTGTATGTTACTGACGAGCCTGCTGTGTTCATTATATTTCTCCACTCTCCAGGACTATGTGATCGACTCCAACTGGCGCTTCAGGAGCACGGTGATGACTCCCATGTTTGTTGAAACCCAAAGCTCTCAAGGCCCACAGAGTGTGGCGGCTTCGCAGGCTGGAAGCATTAAGGGGAAGCTCCGAGCCACTCAGAGTTCATTAGAGTTCAGCCAAACCCAAACAGCAGGTACTGCTATAAGGCAATATCCTGGTGTCAGCACTAAAGATGGAAGCATTTGCTGTACCTTTGGCTTTGAGGTCAGAGGATCTGTAGGTGAACATGTGTATATTTACCTTGTTTTGTTTTGTTTTTTCCCCAGGTCGACGTACAGCATATAACTGGCTGACGGGAAGCAGTGTGGACACCTTAGCAGAGTACACACTTGGCTCTGAGTCTCTGTCTTCATTGTTGGCGTTTGATAAGAAACAAGAGAGGCAAACTACAGCAAGGAGACCAGTGGGAGAAGGCTTTGGGCTCAGGCGCCTTACTGCATCAACCGATGAGGTGGACAGTCGCACTCGAGGTTGGTTTTCACTTTCCATCCTTGGCTTAATGTTTTGTGAGTCTTAAGTATGTTCCAAGAGAGAAACAGTGTTTCAAATGGATTGGAATTCTGTAAATGTGATTTGTTGTCTCTATATCAACAGCGGCAAATGAGCAACGCAGTAACATCCTAAGATTGAGACGCCGATTTCTCAAGGATCAGGAGAAAGTCAGCTTGACTTTTGCGCATAAAGAGATCCAACAGCAAAGACAGAAAAAGGTATCAAACACGCAACAAGCAATATGCTGATCCACATTTATCCTCAGTGAAATTCATTTGTCAAAGTCTGGATGGCAGCACAAACAATGTTAAGATTGGAGTCTTACTTACTGTCTGTGGTTCTGTTGTGTGTCCCACAGGTGGACAAAGCTGATCAAAGGCTGCGAAAAGAGGCTCAGGTGACTCTCTATCGTAACTACAGAGTGGGAGACTTCCCAGACATCCAGATCCCATACAGTAGCCTCATCGCCCCCCTTCAAGCACTAGCCCAGGTAAGACTGCCACTGCTCTCTGTGTCCTTCTCACAAAGTACTCCGTCTCGAAATATAAATGAATACATATACCCTAAAGAACAGAAAACAAGCAGCTAATGGATTTTTTCCCCTATGTATGTTCCTTCAGAGAGATCCAATTTTAGCCAAACAGCTGTTCAGCTCCCTGTTTGCTGGAATCCTCCAAGAAATGGAAACACACAAAACAAGAGTGGAGAGCGGGAGGATTAAAGAGGAACTGCGTCTCAGCATGAATACATTCCTGAGCAAGAGCACCCTCTGCTTCCCTCCATTCATAGCATGTGTGCAGGTATAACTTTGAGAAACGATTTTAATATTTTGCTTGCAGAGTCTTAAATGTGAAAACTGACAGCATTCATTGATATTGTCAAAATGAAGGTAGCGCCTGTATTCATTTCATTTACATCCACAATACCACTGACTTTATGGCCAGTAAGTATTTAGGATCTTAACAATAATATTCCAGTTTCCTCTGGAGGATAGCCTTTGTCAGGGGTGACATAATTATAATAATTCTTCTTCTTCTTCATACCTCGCTATTTTATAGCTTATTACAGTCCAACTCAAGACTATAAACTTCAAGGCTGAAAGCTGATGGGTTGAGTTGACACTCTGCTGGTTGTGTTGCTAGGACATGTGCCACCAGCATAAGGAGCTGCATCTGCTCGATCCTGCAGCCATCAGCTCCACTTGCCTGATGAGTCTCCAGCAGCCGTCGGGCATCCTGCTGCTGGAAGAGGGCTTGTTGTTGCATGCCGGTGGCCAGGATGAGCCTCCTGCCAAGCGGTCACGAGGATGCAAAGAAATCCCCCCGGACACCAATAAATGGATCCACCTGGCAAGGTGTTACAACTTTGTTGACCATTGATACTGGTTCTATCAGTGCTGGAACTGAATGTTAGCTTTATTGTTTCACTAATTACTCAATCCAGTCTTTGTTCCCTGTCTACTCCAGGCTTTACAGATCTCTGGAGGACTATGATGTCGTGCGCGGCATCTTTGGTGGTAAAGTCGGGACCAAGTCGATCACCTGCGCTGCGCTTCAAGCTGAAGCCAACACTGACTTTGCAGATGCTGTGAAGCTTTACAATGAGGTATGGGTTTACAATAAATCTAGCGGAGTGCTGAGGCAGCATGTCAACGCACGTGGATTGGTGCAGTTCTATCAGAGTGCTAGCTTGTGTGTGCAGCACAGTGGGGTCAAACTGCTCACTCTCTTCCATACTGGCAGGCCCTGAACACTGAGCAATGGAGTGATGGCGAGCCCACAGACTCTGAGAAGGAATTTTGGGAAATAGCTGCCCTGCAGGCCTACAGTCAGCTGACTGAGTGGAAGTCTCTTCAGTACTGCTCCACCGTGTACATAGATGAAAACTCCCCACCCAACCTCGAGAGGATGTGGTCGGAGCCGCTCTACCAGGTACTAGATCTTACCTTTCACAGTCGAGGAATTCTCAGCTATGCACCAGGGGGAACTGACGTCCTGCAGGTTTTTGATTCCAAACCGGGTATTCGTCATGTCTTGTTGAATGAACGTAATCTCAGGCCTCCATGGCATGCAAACGACCCTCCCAGACTCTTCAGTCACCTTTAATTTTCGCTTGAATTTAACCAAAAAGTTAAAGAATTCTGTAGCATATCATAGTCTGATATAAGTCCTATTGTGATGCAATGCATTGCAGTGCACGTTGTAGTGCTTTTCTCACACCAGTCTTTTGCGTTTGTGCCAGGAAATGTACCTGCAGCACATGATTCGCAGCATGCTGAAGCAGCTGCAGCTGGGTGAGGTGGACCAAACTCTTCTCAGCTTCATCGACAAAGCCATGAAGGTGGAGGAGCGTAAAAAGCTGCTGGAAAGCCATTACAGCCAAGAGCTCAGCTTGCTCTACATCCTGCAGGAGGACTATGACCGCGCGACATACTACACCAACTATGCCATGCAGCTCTTCATGCAGGTCTGCTGCAAACGTCCTTTCTGTCTTTCACCTCAGAGTTTCAGAACGACAAAGATTGTTCTGAACTCATTCTTACTTTAAAAGCAAACAAAAGTAAATGTTTTCGCCTCATAGAATTACTCCAGTGTGGATACGCTGTTGACTCAAAGTCGGCTGACCATCCTGCAGTCAGTGCAGTCCTTGACTGAAATCCAAGACTTCCTGCTGTTCATTAAAGGAGACGGTGAGCCGAGACGTTGTCTTGCAAGAATTGCAGAATGCTTTCCCTGCAACTGTCTTTGTGTAATCCCATAAATACAACAATGTGTTTGTCCCACTCTCAACATTTAGTAACTTTCATTGTGTTTCATTCGCTAGTGTCTGTGAGCTCGCTCAAGCGGCTCATAAGACTATGGACCGAGCGGTATCCTGACGCCAAAGCGGATCCAGTGAATTTATGGGATGACATCATTACATCTCGGTCAGCAAAAAAAAAAATATCATATTTTTCTTACAAATCTTTTAAATGATCAGATAACACATTGTGATGCGGTGTCATCTTTGATCTCTGCATTTCAGATGTTTCTTCTTGGACAAGATCAGAGTAAAGCTAAGAGGCCACGCTCCCAGTGACAGCATGGAGGTGGGCAACTCAGAAGACCCGGCGGGAGACATTGACACATTAGTAAATGACTGCAAGTTCAACATGAAGCTACAAATGGCCGACAGCGCTTGGAAGCAGGTGAAGAAACAAACTGTGGAAGTTACTTATTTTGTGCTGTCCCATGTTGACCACAAACTCACCTTGGAACACGAATGTTGTTTTCAGAATAACATTTCTGTGGCCAACAAGCTGCTGAAGGAACTTCACAAAGAAGCCAAAACAAACAGAGGCTGGTTCCAGCGGTGGGTCCACAGTTTTAGCCGCTACAGCCAGAAACGCATCCAGGCCCATGGTCCTGTTGAACAAATCAGTGCCATGCTGAAGACTATCCCACTCCTGGGTAAGTAGGGAAAAGACTCGTGTGCATTATCTTGAGGATTACAAGACAGGGAAGGATAGGCAGCCTCAACGTGATTACTGTAGTCGTGTGAAACTTTAAGGTGCCCTGTGGAGTTTTATTGTAAACAAACAAAAGTTCTGTTTGCATTCGGTGTTACTCATCAAAACACATGTTTTGTGTTTGTGAAGTCTAAAGAACATCGTAGATGTCCACCATAAAATATTTGCAAAGCACATTTTTGTTTACGTTCACTTTTTAACTGGAACTGAACTTAAAGGCGCAACAACATGCACAAACAGATAAGTGTGAGTTCAGCTGCTCTAGTTTGCTGTTGAGATGTTTCATGTCAGCTCTCATCTCTCTGCAGAGGACCTTCAGGCTGACTGTCAGAGTGCCACAGCTAAAGTATTCAGAGACCAAAAGATACTCCAGGGTACATCCTTCCACATCCTGGCCACAGCTGTAAGCAGGAGCCCCTCTGTCCTGGGAACTGTTGAAGCTGAGAAAGCAGAGACAGTTGCAAAGCTTTCTGGAGCTGCTTGGCCAGATGAAAATCCAAAGGTACTCCAATTATATTACTTTCAAAGTTATTTATAAAATACTGTATAGTGTATGGTATGACTAGATCACGCGCAAACAGTCTGTGAATGAGAGATCTTTTTCCCCTGCAGAAAGTGGAAGTGGGGCTGCAGTTGAAGGCATTGACGTTGCTGTGTGATGCTACCAGAAAGGCTGATGAAGAGCTTCAGTCTTATACTCAGGACTTTGTGGAAAGCAGCAGCATCATTGAGACATACATGACTTTGGCTAACTTCTGTGACAAACGGCTGCGAGAGGAGGAGCAGAGCGATACTGGTGATCAACGATACTGACTGATTGTGTGCCTTTGTTGCACCAGTAACCCAAGTGATCTAACTTGATACATTTTGCGTTTTGTTACAGAAAGCCAATTTCCAGACCTGTTGGCAATGCCTGTTCATGTATTAGAGAGCATGTTTAAAGCACTGAAGATGAACTCAGAGGAAGCTCGCCTCAAGTTCCCTCGTCTGCTGCAGATCATTGAGTTGTACCCCTCTGAGACACTGGACCTCATGATGAAAGAGGTTAGTATGTGAAGACCATGGGTGTTGTGGAAGCTAAGGCCACATTAGTACAGTTTAGCGCACTTCCATCAGTTCCATCCATCCATTTTCCCCTGCTGTGACTGTGAAAATGATCACACAACAATGTAAAACTTGTTACAGGCGAAACACTACATCAAAAGTCTGTGTCTTGACTTTCTTACCACCTGTAGATGGTGTCAGTTCCCTGCTGGATGCTGATTGGATGGATCAGTCAAATGGTCGCCCTACTGGACAAGCCGGAAGCTGTGGCCATGCAGCGCTGCATTGAGCAGATAGCGGAGTGCTACCCTCAAGCTCTGGTTTACGCTCTTATGATCAGCAGTGAGAGTTACCGGTTTGAGGACTCTGCTACAGGCCACCAGCAGCAGGGATTTGTCAACAAGTAAACTGCCTAATGTCTCTTTTGGGAAGAAAGGAAAATGACAGTATGATGTATATATAAATGTCTGCTTATTGGTATTGTGTGTGCTTCAACAGGCTCAGGGGCATGCTGGATAAGGGAGGACATGTGAAGAACTTTGTGGATGCACTGCAGCAGCTGACAAACCCTGAAATGCTTTTTAAGGTAATAAGTGCAAGTTCAGCCATGAATGAATCAAGCTGCCACTTCCTGGTTACTGGCCTGTCATTGATTGTTGTCGTTTGGTCCACACAGGATTGGTGGGATTGTGTGAAAAATGAATTGGAAAAACCAGGCTTTGACAAGAGGCGGATGGGCGACATGTATAAGGAGATGCAATCTTCTCTCGGAGATTGTAACACAGGCGGTCATGGAATGTTTCGCAAGAAATTCATCAAAGTTTGTAGTTTGCTTTTATCCTTTTTGTATTGCAAAAGCATGTGTACAAAAATGTGCACATTTCAATCAATTTTTTCTTCTTTCTTTTTTTGTATTTAACAGAAATTTTCCAAAGATGTGGAGAAACTGCTGGGATCTGAAGGCAGCAAGCTGTTTGAGAAGAGGAAACAAAAAAGCTTTGTGCGGCAGGTGGATGATCTGGCAGCATCCATGCGTGTATTTCAGAAGGAACCAGGGAACCTTAAGGAATACTCGCCCTGGCTGAGTGGATTTAAAGCAGACACATTCAGCAATGAGCTGGAGATCCCAGGTCAGTGCAGTTGGACACTCCTGCTGTTAAAATAAGGGCAATCGGTACTCTTTAGATATTGTACATTGCTGGCTATGATATATATATATATATATATATATATATATATATATATATTCCGCCGCCGACAAAAACGGTTGGCAGCCACTGATTCAGAGAACATCATGTTTGCGGTTGTGAAAATATAATATTGTTCTATGGAACTCTACCCTTTTCACCAATGAAGATGTTTTCCTTCCTCTCGTAGGACAATATGATGGCAGATCCAAACCTTTGCCAGAATATCATGCAAAAATAACAGGCTTTGACGAAAGGGTATGTTTTTATTGTTGTTTACTGTCAAATAATAATTAAATTGTTCTAATAGCAGCCCTATGTACGTTTGTAATCCCACTGTGGGCTGCTCAGTATATCAGTGTGAATTTATGCTCCGCAGGTGAAGGTGATGCCGTCTATCCGTCGGCCCAAACGCCTGATCATCCGCGGGGATGATGAACGGGACCACCCCTTTCTGGTGAAGGGTGGAGAGGACCTCCGCCAGGACCAACGCATTGAGCAGCTCTTTGCTGTCATGAACATTCTGCTGAGTCATGACGCCGCATGCACACACAGAGGCCTGCAGCTATGCACCTATCAAGTCATTCCCATAACCACAAGGTGCCAGGCCTGTCGGTCCATCCATCATTATATCCTTCCAGTTAAACCTAATGCTTGTACTGATTACACCAGTCGAAGTACAACTACAACAGACTTGTTTCCTGTTTTTCTTTGCATCCAGCAAATAAGACATGAAACGCAACACAGATTCCTGAGATTCATTTTTTTTTAATAAAAATTATTTTATTATTCTTTATTCTTTAAATGAGTTGTTAGGGATTGGGGATCATAGACTGTAAGGTAACGTAATTGACCATTTTCACTGCCTTTACAGAATTGGTCTAATTGAATGGATGGAGAATACCTGTACACTGAAAGAGTTCCTGTGCAACACAATGACTGACGAGGAACAGCAAAGGGCAAAGAGGTACAGTATCTATTTCAATCTCATAACCCCGCTGTCCAGTGGTGAGGTTATGTCATCTTCAGATTCATTGAAAACAGTGTATGTAAATGTGGATTTCTGTTTCTTAAAGGTGTGTTGAAGACTACAATAACTGGCTCAAAACATTTGATGAAAACTTAACTGGTATTGCACTGTATGGACGCGCTTACCAGTAAGTCTCCCAAATGTTCATTCTGTTCCTTTTAACTTAACTGTTTCAGCTGAATTTTGTTGATTGTAGTTTAATATTCACAGCAGTATTAATCTGTTATAGTCTGTTTTAACATTGGGCAATGCCACACGGGGAAATACTGTTTTATAAAATGTGAGCTACAGCATATTTATCCTTTGCCAGGAGAGCGAAACGTACTGAGACGATCAACAACTTTGCGAAAGTGTTGCAGCATGTGCCCAGTGATCTCCTGAAGTAAGTTGAATCTCTGTATTCTAAAACTGCTGATGAAGGTTCACACTTTCAGTAAAACAACTTCTTCTCTCTTTTTTTTTTCAATGTCTAGGAGAGCTTTTCTGAAGATGTGCAACAGTCCTGAGGCATTTCTCTCCCTGCGCTCCCACTTCATCAGCTCCCATGCCTTGCTGTGTGTCAGCCAATGGATTCTCGGAATTGGTGACCGCCATCTCTCCAACTTCATGATCAACACGGAAACGGGAGGCATGATTGGCATCGACTTTGGTCATGCATTCGGCTCAGCCACACAGGTTGGCCATGCTTGTTTCATTGAGGGCAGAAGTGAAAGTTTTTAACTAAAATTGGTGGTCTGACCGATGGGCAGACCAATGTTGGCATCCAGAGAGACGTACCGCTAGCATGGATGAAAATGTAACAGACAGAAGACCATGAGGTTCTTAGGTGTTACTGTGTCCAGCTATATGAATGTGAACAGCACTTTGTTTGAAAAGACTCCACCATCTCTTGTATAAATAATTCCCTCTCCGTTCAATCTTGTATTTCCTCCCAGTTCCTCCCTGTGCCTGAGCTCATGCCTTTCCGGCTGACCCAGCAGTTTGTGAATCTAATGCAACCCTTGAGGGAGTCGGGTTTGATCCAGAGCATCATGGTCCACTCCCTCCGAGCTTACAGTGCCGAGCCGGACCTTTTGCTGAACACCATGGATGTGTTTGTCAAGGAGCCCTCGTTGGACTGGAAGGTAAGCAATCACTCCTGCTGCAGAGATCCCATTTAACATTGAATTTCTCACTGTCAGTATTTGAACTACAGATAAAAGAGGTAAGGACATTTGATAATGTCTCCGGGGATGTAAGTAGAAATGGACATTTTAAATGTGTTACAGGCAAGAATGTAAGGTGTGAATCTGATTTGTCTTTAGAGTTTTTGAAATATGTGGCTGTAGCTTTAAGCTAAGACCTTCGCTATACAGTAAACTGTCAATAAACTTCATGACAAACAATGTTTCCCATTGCTCTGAACAGAACTTTGAGCTGAAACAGATGAAGAAAGGAGGCACATGGACGGACAGCGTAAACACCAAAGAAATCAACTGGTATCCCCTACAGAAGGTGAACTTTGCCAGAAGAAAACTAGAAGGAGCAAATCCAGCGGTTATAACCAGGTATGTCATCAAATCATAACATGACAGACCAATCAACAGGATGTCATTCATGTCAGACCACACTGAGGAGTTTTACAATTAAAGACGAGACTTGCATTGTTGATATCCATTATGGTGGAAATATTGCTCCAATTGTGTAATTTACAAAATCACATAATTGCAAAAATGTTATATTATATGTTATAATCCTAAACTAATAGCACTTTTATCAAGTTCTACCCGAATGTTGATGTATACAAGGGTTGGAAAGTTTAAGTAATCTGTCACGTAATCCAATCTGATATGACTGCTCTAAAATCAAAACTACCTATGTGACACAATGTTAAATTTTCAGCTTTCAGTTTCAATCCAAAATACTGTAACTGGTCTTCATTGACATCATTTGAATTGTACTTGTGTGTGATTAGATGTTGCTTTATTTTGGTCAGTGAGGAGCTGAAGCTGGGCTTTGAGAAGGACGCTGCCTTCTCGGGGATGGAGTCTGTGGTCCTGGGGAGTAAGGAGCACAACATTCGTGCTAAGCTTCCAGCTGCAGGCTTGTCAGTGGAGAAGCAGGTGGACTGTCTGCTTGACCAAGCCATGGATCCAAATGTGCTTGGCAGAGTTTATGTGGGCTGGGAAGCATGGTTCTGATTCTTTGGTGTGTGAAATATTTCTGAAATAGTCATTCACAATAATTGGGAAACAAATCGTATCAAAGGTGAGCAGCCGCGGGTCGGGAAATGTGAAGAAAGGGAAGATACATTTGAGGAGATGTATTTTTTAGTGGTCTTAAGAAGTTCCCTGTAATGTCAAATGTTTCCTCTTTTGTAGCTGTGACAGATCATTTTCATATATCGTGTTGTGGCAGAGTTTGGAGGGCAGGATCAGCATGTTATCTCATACTTGACTTAAAATCAAGAAATCTTAAATCTGGATTACCATCATTTATTAATGTCTTGTAACTTCAGTTTGAAATAAAAATGTTGAAGATGCTTGAGAGGCTGATTTACAAATAGAATGAACACTTTGATCATCTATTTGCAACTGACAAATATTGCCACCTTGCACAAATTCATTGTTTTATATGGTGTGAATTGAAATATCAGTTGACTCACAGCCAAATAAAGGAAAGGGGGGAGTTGCATTTAAAGATAACTTTTTAGAGTCAGAGCTCTTTAAAAATGAAATGATAATTTAAATATGTTATTTGTCCACTATGACACAGAGATGGTAAATCTTGCCTCAATACAGAGATCCTCCACCAGTCCCCTACCCTTTCCAGTCTGAAGCACTGCCCCCTGTAGGCCCCTGTGCTTCTGAGCAGAGAACATCGGCTGTGGTCAGCTTGGATTCACGACCTTGTAATATTACCCAATTTCATATGAAAAGTGCTGAGTTGTTACTTGACTTAAAAATCACAAACATCAGTTTTAAGCCACACCAGCAGCTCAAGGGATGGTATTGGCCCATCGACTAAAATATCACAACAACTAATGATTGGATTGCCATGAAAATGTGCACGTTCATGGTCCACAGAGGATAGATCTGAATGACTTCAGTGATAGTCTGACTTTTCCTTTAGCGGTTCTGATTTGGACATCTCCGTTTGTAGCGCAATATCTCTATACTTTGATGGATTGCTGTGAAATTTGGAACAGATATATATTTTAATTAGAAAATTAAGTGTTTGGACATCAGCCTCAACTGTTCATTGTGTTTAGTGCTATTTGCAAATGTTAGCATGAAAACATGCTAGACCAGTGATTCTCAACTGGTGGGTTGCGACCCAAAAGTGGGTCGTGGACCCGTTTTCAGTGGGTCGCGGACCTTTGCCTGGAAAAAAAAAATCCTATGCTTTTATTTTGAAGGCGATTTTTTATGCAGCAGCGTTATTCACACAGAATTTGGCATTAATGCCTTGTAATACTAATATACACATATTTCACAGTATAGAAGAACACCCACAAAGTTTGTTTTCATGTGCTAATTGAGCATGGCCAAACGACACAGACTACATGAGAAAATATGGATTTTCTTACATTGTAGACAAAAGAGGGCAAACACCTCTGTTTTGTGCAGCGAGGTTCTGGCACAAGAAAGCATGAAGCCGTTTTACTAATTTACGTGAAACATTTGTGGGACGGGGACTTACAGGAACAATTTCTCTGCACAAGAGAGCTCATATACTACGACTGCAGAGGACATTTTCAGCTTGGGTTCAAACTGCACCATCTTTTCATTAAATACATTTGGGAAGTTGAAAATTTGGGTCGCGGCTTGTCATTAAGGGGTGATGGTGGGTCCTGCAGCCAGGCCAGTTGAGAACCACTGTGCTAGACGATGGTAAGCATGATGTGTGCCCCCCTCTGTAAACTGTGATAACTTAATTGGGAAAGCTATTGTGCATTGAGATTCATAGAATGCCTGTCACATCCCACCTTGTTGCATGCAGATGCCCGGACCAACCAGTGTGAGTCACTATATCTTAGAAACAATAATGGGCCTTTTATCTGTGAGATAAGCATCTCTGGTGTGATTTGATCAAATCTGAGGCAGATTGGGACGCAATCTGTGTTCGTACTTTTAGGATAACTACGCACTAGCTCTGTGTATTTGATCCAGGCTTTCTCTATGTTGTTCACTGTCATTTGGTTGGCACCAGCTGCCCAGGCATCCCACTTCATTTCTGCACGAAAGTCGTCAATCTTAAAATGAAGAACTTTAAGTTCAGAGTTGACAGCTTCCAGTGTTTCTGGCGCTAGCAGTAGCAGGCCTTTGATCGCTCCAGCACGGTATGGCACAACACCTGGTACGCGGACAATATTTTCAGCAACTGCCCCTGCAATCCCCCTACGATGTTTTTTTACAGCAGGAATAAATTTGATGTTCATGCGTTTCTTGCTTCAGTTGTCCCTCCTTAAGAGAAGTCCCCATCGAAGTGCCTGGCGGAGCGCTTAAGACAGCAAGGCAGGAGGACGTCAACAGCAGGAACAGCAGGCCTGGAGTCATGACATGACTGACAACACAAAATATCACAATCCCTTTACTCACTTTACTCACTTTTATACTCACAGTAGAGCAGTTTACCAAAAACATCAAGATGAAGAAAGGCTGATTTGTGACCACAGTATGTGGTGGATACTTGTGTTGTGCAATCATGTGCTGGATGCTCCAACGTTGGTAGAGCTAAACCATGAATGGGATTATGTTCATTTGGTATCTTATTGCACCATAATCCGATATAGATGGAAATGTACAGTAATGGAGGTGGGAATCTGGGAACAAATGCACTGCTCACTGATAGTTTTGTTCATTCATTGTCTTTCTCCAATCCCCCCCAAAAAAGTTGCCCATAGTTCAATTACATTGCAGTCATTTAGCAGACACTTTTATCCAAAGCGACTTACAAAGTGTATTCAACATCGGTATTCAAGATAACTACTAGTCACCAGACGTCATAAGTGCATCTCCTTTTTTAAACAAGCATCTCAGAGCATAAACCAGAGCAAAAGTACAGTGCAGAAACAAACTAATACAAATACAATAAGTGCAACAAACTAATATGAATACAATAAGTGCTAAGTGGAAGGCTAGGCTAGTTGTCGGACCACAGTCATATTGAGACAAAAACTAATTTGCATTCCAAATACACCGTATTTTATGACTAGTAGCCTCACTTGCAGACATCGCACCCTTTACCAACATCTTAACAATACAAATGAAATCTATCTACTGAGACAGCAGACCTGGAAGCAGGCTTGGAGAGCTGATCTGCCCGTGCTGCTCAGGAGGCTGATGGGTTGGTGCTGCGTCGTATCAGTCGCCATCAGTTATAGTTTTCTGCGTAATAATAATTGTAATGAATGAGCATCCCAAATATGTAGCATTTGTTTTTCCACATTTTTTAAAGAGATATAACCTTGACTATAAAGTATTAAATGTTACTACTTGATGCATGTCGTCATAGATGATATTCATATGTCTAATCACTGTAGGCCAACTGGAACAAATACTGGGGCTTTTTAAAAATCGTTATAATTATAAATATATATTGAGCCATAAAGAGCAGAACTGCAGTTCCCTTTGAACTGTGAGATGTTAACCTGCCTGATGTAAAGCAGGAAACAGAGACCACAAGGTCTCACTAAAGCAGAACTGATGAAACACTTACTGGTTCCCAAAATGCTTCAGATTGGATCTGCAATTTGTTACTAAAACCCAGCAAACCTCTACTGAGGACTTTTGCAATTTGCTGACTGATTTTGTAATAGTTCTAGGGAATGCAACTATATTAAATCAATTCATCTATAGAGTACACATATACACCTTATAACTAAACTAGTGGGGCAGCAACTAACTGTACTAACCAAGTAGTCTGTCAATTATTAGCTGAAGGAGTTGTCAGTCTTGTTTTGTCCAAATAAGAATCCAAAACCCAAAAGCTACACAATTTATGAAAACGTTAAGACATAGAAAAGCAGCACCGTGTCATATTTTGAGCAGCTGGACCAATCAAATGTTTGTTATTTTTACTTTAACTCTTCAACAATTATCAAAATAGTTGCTAATTAATTAACGGTGGTTCGTCCGATAATTGACCATTGCAGCTCTAAAACCTCATAACATCATTAGACTACCCGCCAAAGACGTCTGTACACCAGGTCCCCTAAGACTTTAAAATCATGCTCATCACTTATCTGTACGTCTTCCTACATTGAAACGGCATTCGTTAGCTGGTTTTGTGTAGTTTCTGATTATATTTACGCATTACATTGTACGGAAAGTATTTTGTAGGATAATTACACATTCACCCTTATCAACGAATCATTGCCATCACCTATTGTAGAATGTTGCTGAAGTACAGACCTCTTGTGACATTGTAACTTGAACTTGTTCCGGATTTCACATGAACAGCCCTGAACTGCTACTTCACTAAAAAGAAAAAAAGAGAAAACACAAACACCAGTCAATCAATTTTTAATACAATCAAAAAAGAGGGAAACAAGTTCATTGAAAGACAGCGGTCCATAACTCAAGATTTCAATAATGTTCACCAATAATGCTATCAAACCCAGTGTCACAGTCATTTGCACAGATGCTAACCCAGTGAGCATTTTTCGGTTGAATAAACGTCTAAAAGACGTCTATGCCCGACGTTGAAAAGACGTTGAAAAGTGAAAGTTTTTTCGCCGACTATTTGTAGACGTTGAAAAGACGTTCACGCTTCGACCAGATTTAAACGTGATTTGCAATACTATCATTTTTCGTCCTCTACATTGTGCTATTACTAATATATCATGATTTAGAGGCTTACTAAGAAACCACATCCACATTTATCAGTTGAAAGCCAGTATTGGACATCACGTTGATATCTGGTCTAAACGTGAGCGTTGAATCAACGTCTACAAATAGTCGGCTAAAAACCTTTCACTTTTCACCGTGTTTTAACCGTGTATTCAACCTCACTGTGTTTTAATCGTGTATTCAACCGCACTGTGTTTTAATCGTGTATTCAACCTCACTGTGTTTTAATCGTGTATTCAACCTCACCGTGTTTTAACCGTGTATTCAACCTCACTGTGTTTTAATCGTGTATTCAACCGCACTGTTTTAATCGTGTATTCAACCTCACTGTGTTTTAATCGTGTATTCAACCGCACTGTGTTTTAATCGTGTATTCAACCTCACTGTGTTTTAATCGTGTATTCAACCTCACCGTGTTTTAACCGTGTATTCAACCTCACCGTGTTTTAATCGTGTATTCAACCTCACCGTGTTTTAACCGTGTATTCAACCTCACCGTGTTTTAATCGTGTATTCAACCTCACCGTGTTTTAATCGTGTATTCAACCTCACCGTGTTTTAATCGTGTATTCAACCTCACCGTGTTTTAACCGTGTATTCAACCTCACCGTGTTTTAATCGTGTATTCAACCTCACCGTGTTTTAATCGTGTATTCAACCTCACCGTGTTTTAACCGTGTATTCAACCTCACTGTGTTTTAACCGTGTATTCAACCTCACTGTGTTTTAATCGTGTATTCAACCTCACCGTGTTTTAATCGTGTATTCAACCTCACTGTGTTTTAATCGTGTATTCAACGCCGAAATGCTTACAGTGCTTCTGGGTATATAATTGTTAATGTGGGTTGACAGGCGTCATCAGTGTAACTGCTTGATGAAGGTGAATTCATGGGCCCGGGTCAGTTGTTGTAGTGTGTTCACAGTTTATATCTCAGAGGTATCCATGTAAAGGTACAGACTTAAAAGAATTCCTTTGGCACTCTTTTATATTTGTGGTCATTTCAATGTGAATAATACTTCATTGCTTTTCATTATCCCTCGCTTGCTGTTCTTTCCCATGGTCTCTTTGGATCGCCATGTCTACTGCATAGGACGTTAATCACCGTAAATAACATTGTTGAGCGACACATGAATTCCCCATAAAAAATGTGGACGCTGGGACAATATGGAGAATGACCTGAGCACATGGCTTATTAACGTGATTTTTTTGGTCACTGTGTATGTCGTGTGACTCGTGACCAAATGTTATCTGAATTCATGGATTTATTAACCCAAATAGAAACCAAGGATGTACAGAATGTTAAACTAAAAATTGATATTTGAACATCAGATTTTTTTCTTAACAACAATAATTTCAACATTAGTAATAACTTTCTTTCAGAAAAAAGAAGAGAAAAAAAAAAGTCACATTAAATTTTCATTTACATAAAAAATATATCAAGTAAAATATGTAACAACCCACTGCAAAAAGTGAGGGGAAGAAATCAACAGGTGTTGGCCAACAGATCAGCCCTGGGCTGTAAAGGCTGTTGTTGCTGAGGCACCTTCATATATCTGCCACACCAACACACTGAAAATAACTATTCTGCATATTTTGCATTATGTTAAATACTGCATAAATAAATCAAGTCTGATTTAAGGCGACAGAGAAAATGTTTGGTACCAATAGAAACCAATATTTCATTGAGGCAGATCATTTTCAATTGTAGCTTACGTGCCTCTCAGGGCATGTTTAACATAACTATCCCCCCCCCCCCCCCCCCCAATGTTCATGTTGAGACGTTTGTATTCTCAAGACAAAAAGACTAAATGAAAATGTTCAGCCAAAGTGAAATATTATATATTTTAAGGTCTATGGGTTAAGGCGCAGAAAAGCGAACATTTAATAGTTTCTAGCATTAGAGCACACGTACAATACATACAATGAGAACAAAGGAGAAGTACCAAAGCGTGTAGTGCATTCACTCTCTTTTACACGTTTATATTTAATGACCTTAACTGCAATTAATAAGGCTGAAATCCACAAAAGTGCATGATGCATAATTTGTATTTTGTGTCAGGATGTCATCATTGGTTATTTCCATGTATGTTTTAGACAAAGGACATCATTTTATATATAATCATATAATTTTGTTAGGACCCAGTCAGTCTTTTTCTGCAATAGATAATCTCTAAAAAGTCGTTTTTTTTTTGGCAGAGATGTTTAAATTCAAAGCAATTAGCAATATAGTTGAACACAACTTTAAATGTAAAAAGTATTAATAAGACCTTGCCTGAGGAGAGTTCATAAATGGGACATGTTGTTGCACATGAGAGATCATAATCATTTGATTAGACTCTCACGAGCATCGTTGAGTGAAGTAGAATATCACAGCGAGAATGCAGATGCGATTTCTGAGCCCAGTTGGTTTAAATGCAACACTTTATCTCCTGAAACTAGACAGGAAGCCAACACTACCTGCGATCAGATGGCCGCACAGACAGCCACTCAAAGAACAAACAGTGCATACTTCCATTTGTCACTGACTGCATAACTATAGAATTGCAAGCTTTTTTTTTTGGCGGTTACCAAATTCAGCCAAATGTCCAATTGCCTATCGCCTACAAAATGTTTTTGAATATGGTAAATAAGCGACATATACCATCGTACGTCCTCTGCGCTCTTTTAGAAATCCTGGAAACAGCTTGTGATTCATGTTGTGATATTCCACTTTAAGGACAGAATGGTACAATGGCCTCATGAAGCAAACCTCTTGTCACACATCAGTGTTTTCTTTTACATTTGTCAGCTAACATTAGGATTGATGTGATGACATGTCCACTAGCAGGCTGTGGGGCAAAAGTAGCTGACATGGAAATGTCTCCATGAAAGTGCCGAATGGTTTCATTCAGTTAGTAAATAGCAGTCACAGACTTGAAGTCTTTCCCCGCAATATAGTAACAAGGACATAAATTCATATCATCCAAAAAGAAACTCTTTGTGGCTTGGTGTGCATAGCATATATACTGACGGCAAGAACTTAGTGTCGTATACTGTTAGTTATATCTTGGGCCTCCACCCATTTATGAACTGCATGAGTTTCTTGACCTGCAGTTTGCTTAGCTTGAAGTCCTCGGACAGAATGTCCTCGGTGAGCTGCAGGAGTAAATTCCCATCGATCCTCTCGGACACAAAAAGAGAAACAATGTCCTCTGGCAGGCCAATGAACCTCAGAGATTTGGACACCTCCTCGATAGAAAGGCCAGCCAGACTGGACGGGGGCTGCCACTGTGCAGCGGGGGGGGAGGATGGACAGACGGGAGTTAATGAGTCTTGTGTGGCCTGCTCATGTTGAGCAAGTGAGCAACGGGAGGTTTCCTGCTCACTGTCGCAGACGGAATCAGACAGTAAATCTGCGCTCTTCTGTGCGGCATTTGACTTTGGTGTCCTCGGCGGTAAGCTGGGACAGGAGAGGCTCTGCTTGGTGTTAGATTCTTCTATCGGCTTGTCTCTGTACATTTCCGAGTTGAAACTTGAAGATTTGGTGCAGAACTGATTCAGAGAAGCTTTCTGCGAGCTGAAGTCCTTCCTGCTGCGTGCGTGCTCTCGGCCGTCAAAGTCAACCAGGCTGGTTGTACAGGTTTTTGGGGTGCTTGGGGATCTCTTTCTGGGGTAACTGTAGTAACTTTGACAGCTGGCTGGTAGAAATTCCTCCATGCTGTGCGATTGTCCTCCACTGAAATGATTGGGCCATGACAACCTGGAGGACATCCCGTCTGAAGGCAGGCTACTGCTGGGCATTGTAGCGTTAGGCTCCGTGCTGTGGGATTTAACCCAGGTGCAGGGGTAGCACACTCGGCTTGGCTCATGTGGGTCGGCCGCCTCTTGCTCGGATGCTCTGCTGCTGATGGAAAAGTATAAAATGAATTTGTGGTATCAGAGCAACCCTTCAAGTAGACCTCATCATACATTTAAAAACTTGTCATTTTATATCTGATATACCGACTGGGGTAATTAAAAATGTGGGTTAAGGAGAACTTTTTATGGAACAGCTAAACATACAAATCATTCAAAAGATCTAGATGGATTTCAGGGGGAAGTTGAAGAAAATAAATAAATAATATCACAACATTGTTCTCTACAACTATGAAATGTCCTGCTTTATTCTTTCTATATTTAATGTGGGTGTAATTGGTGTCAGATGTTTCTTACATGTTGTGGAGGCCAGAAGAATAATAGGAGAGGGTCGGACTTGGAGACCGAGTGTCTTGCTGCAGTGGTTTAGTCGGGATGGGCACAGACGCCATCTGTTTCAAACTTCGTGGAGGAATTGGCGGGGCATTCAAAAGACGGCATTCTTCCTTCACCTAGAAAGGAAATGAACTTTGAAACTGAAGGCAAATTCAACACATTCATTTGTTTTCTGTAGAACTGAAGGTGTCAGACACTGCTTTAAATTATAATCCTTAAAATATCATGAAATCAAACCCCATGTTTTACTATTCATGGTCTGCAATTGATCTGCAATTGCCATTCATGTATTTACATTGAGTAATTCTCTCTGTATAGGAGTTTTTATTGGTAGTGGCAGAGTCCGCCATTCCCACTGCCACATTCAGATTGCCTTCCTAAGCACGAGGCATTTAAAGGGAAACAATGTATCAGTGACATCCAGTGCAATCTCATCTCGTTCAAACAGACTCATAGTTCGTCAGTCCCTCTTTAAAACTGTCTCAGCGCTGCACTAAGTTACAAACTGAACATCCTACTGCGTCACATTAGAAAAGCTTTCAACCGGCAAAACACGGGGTCACTTTTATAGTGAAGCAGCCACAGGAAACGCAATGTATTTGACACCACAATCAATGCTACACGGCAACATGGCATACATGGCAACCTTCTATCAGAAATCATGAAATCATTATTCAATTTTGAATGACTTCTTTCTGAAAACAATGCGAGTTTGTATAGTTGCACTGTAATCTAATACACCAGCTGTCTCGGTTCCATTTCTGACAAAGAAGCCACTGTTAAACTGCACTTGCTGTTACCACAGTAACCCGGGGAATCACAGAATCAACTTGAAGTCCGATAGATTATACTCACAGCTTCAGACTTGGGTGGAACTGGTGGTGGAGTAAGAGACGCATCTAAACTGGGTGTCGCACCGAGAGGACAAGTCACTGGGTATGACAGGGCTGCTGTTGTACCACAGCCATTGTTGACGCCTCGAGTTCCCTCGCTTACAGAAGCTTTTGGGATCTGACCTCTCAGCTGATCCAACCACAGCTCCTCATAGGGAATGTCCGACTTGTTGAGGGGTGGCTGTTGGCTTGTGCTGTCCATCAGTTCGGGGAAAAGGTGTTCATTTTCTCCCGAGTCTGAAGGGATGCTGTCAGAGGGAAGAAGAGCCCAGTCTCCACATAGTGTCATGCAGCCCTGCAAATTGACCTCACTGTTGCCGTGCAAGTTGTTGCCGTACACACACACAGATAGTCGGTGGAAGGACTGGGTGAGCTCCTCCCGGGCGTAAGTTAAAGAGCTGGGAATCTGCATGTGGTTGTGACAACCGTTGGAGCTGCTGCTGCCTCCGCTGCTTCCACTGCTTTTCTTCGGGCTCTTCCCATCGTCGTTCCAGTCGGTCCGCACGTCCCGGACGGCGCGAGAATAGTCGTCGATGTCGAACTGCTCCTGGCAGAAGGAGAACCAGCGATGCACCATGGGTTCTAGCCACAACTCTCCTTGCAGCAGTTCTTCTGGAATAACACATCTAGGCATGGCCATATGAAAGGGAAAATGGATGGGGATAATTTTGTTGCTTCGCAGGATGCAGCACACGACCACCGTCTTCGTCTGAATGTTGACCAGCTTGTAGCGATGACCCTCCCGGATGTGGTGGAGGTCATGCTGGTTGCGGGGTGGACTGCTGGGTACTGTGACATTGACGGGGAGACGGGTCTTCTCCACGATGTTCCGGATGATGTGCTCGCCGTCCTGCATCTGAAGCTCCAGCGGACTGCAGGTGCTGAACCTGCCTTTGCACTGGAAAGGCAGGCTGATGCTCTCATTGGTGCGATGGTTCATGCAGATCAAGCAGGGCATCTTGCTTCGGCCGATCTTGCTGATGGAGTTTAGCTTCCCGATCTTCTTCAAAATTGTGTTGAACCTTGATTTTTCTTTGGAGGTCTTGGAGTATAGGATCTCAGCCTGGCCCATTAATGTCAGTTCATCACCGGTGCACAGTGTTATGTTATAAACTTCAGTATCTTCATTGCATTCCCCTGAAGCCATCTGTGAAAAGACAACATAGGGCCTAAGTACTGAAGAATCTATGGAGAGCATTTTTTAAGTAAAATCCCCGTCAGTAAACATTAGGTTAGCACATTAACAATTGCTTTCTCTTTAGATTCTGTCACTGATTTATACAAGGAACTTGTTCTAAAAATAATGGTTTTGTTTCCCTTAATATTACTTATTAGTGTGGTTGAAAGACTGTCGTATCAAGAAACATCAAAGTAGAAATTGACCACAACAAAGACTATGTAATAAACCATTATAAATATTAATGGTGTCCGAACTTAAATCTACTTTGTGGAGCTGAATTTACGAGGAAAAAAGTATATCTAGTCTTTTATGGAAATCTTAGTTTATCAAATGCTTCTAATGTCAGAGTTGAAAGTCAGATATATAACATGGTATAAATAGTCCAAAAATATACAAACACTCCAGAAGCAATCATAATAATCCCGATAACACATTTGACGTACCTTAACATTGAAGGTGATTTCTTCCATGACGTATACCCTCTCAGGGAATGCTTTGGCCACCTCCTCCACGCTGTTGAAGTACTGCACAGGCTCCTTGACATCTCTGTCCTGCTCCAGTAACTTAAACTGACCTGAAGCAGGAAAAGATGGCTCAATGCAACTGACGGGTTAGAGCATAGATTGTGCTCATCAGGGCAAGTATGTTTTGGGGAAACAGCTTCACATTGTTCCTATGATGATAAACCAAAACTCCTTTCAAAATGTCTCATGCATTTTCTAGGGCTGCAGCACAGAGGTCAAAGATTTGAATCATTATTAGAGGAGCCCCCGATTCAAACACCATGTTGTCAGTGTAAGAAAGCACCTGCCTTTTTTTCTCGTTTTGATATATACAAAGAGAGATCGTCAAAAGACAATGGCAAGAGCATTGAGCGTCCATGCAGCTGTAGCTCACCTTCATAGTGTACTGGGATCTCTATTTTGGGCCCAATGACATAGTGTCCCTCCTCCAGACTGTGAGCAGTAATAGTCGTCCACTGACGGCAGGAATGAATCAAGAGGTAGTCATTGTCTCTGAGCCCTTCAACCAACTGGCCTGGAGGAATGAAAACAACAAGCAGAACACAGATTTTACCTTTCAAAGAATTATTGTAATACCGCACGGTACAGTAGACAACATATCAAATTGTACATCACTAAATCTAACGTCTGATGTACTCACTGCACAATCAAAATCTCAACTCTTAAAATAGCATAACTGTCATAACATGTTTCGTTATTACACCTGCTAAAATGAACAGCAAAATGCTGTTAAAATATAAAGTATGATAACTCAAGACACTGATGGTCTAGGTTTTCTTTGGAGTTGTGATATATCTAGTCACTGTGTTTCAGCACTTACTGTATAAATCGGCCTGATTAGTGTGGGTCACAGCAGCAAAATCACTTTTTTAGCATCCATGATTATGCCAAACAATAAAGTCAGTCTCCTGAGAAATGCCTTGATTACTCTTTTCTTTTTTTAAACCGCTTGGGAGCCTCGCAGGCTGCTCCACTCAGGCAAATGCACTGGATTACTGAGCACACTCAAACCCTATCCTCCACGGACAACGACAAATGCCTTAATCCATACCTCTAAAAAAGCAAGCGCTCCCATTTAAAAAACACAACACACCACCACTGTTCTGCATGGGACACTGAGCAGAATGTGACAGAAAGTGGGACGATAGAGATGAAATAATTGTTGATGGTCTCATAATGGCTTCATTTTCATAGTACATAACACAACAGGCATGTTTGTCATTACACAACTGTTGGGCAAAACGGCTGTAATGTGGGGTCAGGGAATTTACCTCTACATCAATCTGTAGTGTTGTTCTACGTTCACCTTCATGTAAGTTTACTGTATTGTTTTGCATAAATGAGTCTTTCATTGTACCCAGGAGACACTGCACATGTGCCTTTACAGTAGAATTATTTGCACATATTTCCAAGCAGTCACCGAGTTGCACAATTAACAGTCTTCTGTCCCTTACTATGTTGTCCCTAACTCGAAATACTATTAAAACAGTAGTTGGTTTTATTCTAATTGACTGCCTTTACTGACATGGCTACAGAGAGAAGGCAGTGAGGCAACACTGACTAACTTAGCAAACATAATTAACTTATTTGGTGAGATTTCCACGACAGATACAAGGGTTCAAATACAGTGACGCAATATCAATCGTTAACAAATGTTAACCCTTTACGTTAATGTGACACTTTTGTTGGGAATTAATACGATACAGTGACAAAATCAGCCTCTAAAAAAGTTGGTTCAGTTTAGCTTTAACGCACGTTAGTTTACCTTAGCTGCTAACTAGCACTTAGCAGCTAGCAAAAGAAAACTTAGTAGTGACAGCAAGTTACTAACCGTTATCCAGCTTGGCAATTTGAGGCAACCTATAAGCACTGACAAGTTGATCTAATGGTAGAGATGTCGTGCTCCATGTGACCTCTTTTACATTGTTGTACAACATTGTTCCAAGGTCCATTTTGCTAGCTTACATTAGCCAACTGTGGAGCTAGCTAGTAATGTGTAAACACGGTCACAAAGGGCTACTCAAAGCGAACCCACTGAAGAGTACATCAACTCGCCATCTACAGCTTAATGTTTGGCACGTTTCTTATAAATCGTCGCATATTTCCCTTTGCATTGGCCTACGTATCATTAAGGTCCGTTGTCTCATTATGTTGCAGAGACATGTTGTTTGTTTAGCTCGCAACGACTGCATCAGGGCAACTGGTCTAAAGTTAACCTGATGAATAACGGAAATACGTTTTTATCCTTTTAAAATAAAAGCATCATTTACATTGGGACACACAAAAGAGGGAACACATGCAACAACACAAAACACTTATCATCCTCTCTCAGTGAAATTGTTTAATTGCTTTCACGAGCAATGTATTTTTAAGTTCTTTACCGGAAGTTCTAGTTTTGTACTACCACGGTTGACACCGACGTTTATAACAAAAATAAAAGAAGGCAAAACAAAGACAATCTAATCCAAAAATAAAACTCCACCTAGGGCACCAGATGTAGGACTTTTAAATCATAATGAAGGAAAACAGTTCACCAATTTCCAATTGCGTATCTTTGTCTGTGTATTAATAATGACTCTCCTAAATATATGTCAAAGTTATGACAAGTTAAATGCCAGACAACAACCATTGGCCCTTCAAACCTGGTAGTGGTGCAGATGCAAATGTACTTGCATTTCCTCACACTTCCTGAACTAGCTGGTACAAATCAGAAGAGCTTCCTGAATTTGCTCTACAGCTCAGTGTACTCCAAACCAGCCACTATGTCTTATGTGGACACTTTGCGCCAGTGGGACCAGGCTGTAACTTGCGTTGACAGACAGGATTTAACAGAGGCGCTCAGGATTTTCCTGGCTATCCAGGAGCCAAACTCCAAAATTTATTTTGACATTGGCTGTCTCCATCTTCTTAACCAAGACCTGGATGCTGCTGAAAAGGTATGTCTGACGTTTTGTTGGTAAAGTGCGAGACAAAACATTCAAACAATTATCTGCGTTTATTTGTTTTTGCAACATTGCTCATCAAATAGTTCAATCTAGTTTGGATGTCGCTGATAAAGATGAGATGAAATGCTTTGATATATTTGCAGTCTGAAAGCACGAGTCACTGAGAAAGAAGAAGTGGGTTTACCATTGAGGAAGTTAATGTGTTTTCTTGTGTTTCTCAGGCGTTTGATTGCAGCATAGGCAAGGATGAGCATTTGGCTGTTGCCTTCTTTCAAAGAGGAACGACGTTTTACAGAAAGAAGAGGCAAGTCACACCAGACAAGACAATGGCCACGTTCATTATTCATTTATAACATTGTAATTTAAAGAATACTAGTATGCTTTGAAGATCATGAAATGTGCTTCCTAGTCACTACTCTATTTTTTAAAATATCTTTTTGTGGTTTATTACATGCAAAATTAATGAACTGGATTGTGTTCATATTCAAAGGTATGAGGAGAGTTTAGCTGATTTCCAGCAAGCCTTCAAAGCACTTAGAAGCAACCAACTGATAGATTACAAAGCACTTGGCCTCAGATACAAATTATATGCATGTGAGGTAAGTATTAAAAAGCATCCAATCATTTTGATATGTTCTTGTAAAGCCTCATTATTATGTAAATTGACATATTAGACTATTCTTCTCTATTCACACTACTGTCAAACAGCTGAGAAACATACAGTGCATTCATTTTCTAATCTGCCCTGATGGCTAATTTGATGTTAAAAAAAACAATGGTTCAAAAATAGTTTGTCTGCTTTTATTTGACGCTGTTGTCATTCTTTCAAAGTACAGTTTGACACACTTTCACTCCTTAATGATGAGTGGATTTCAAATGTTTCAAATGAAAACAGTGACAAGCATCTAATACAATATCAATGTTTCCTGCCACAGGTTCTCCTCAATATGGCTCTGTCTGAGGCCCAGCTGGGTAACTGGGAAAAAGCCCACGACAACCTTGTGAAGGCTCTCAACTACAAGACAGATGCCAAGCTCAATATCATCGACAGAGCTCTGGACTCCGCCCTGGTCAGTTAACATGCAATAACTATTATTTATAAAAGAAAATAACAGGCCTCACCCATTACAAAATCTTGGGATTTGAGCTACCAGAATATTTTGTTTAGTTAGTCAATATCTCTATATGTGATCATATTCATGACAAAGAATGATATGTATTCAGCTGTCAGAGTGGGTCAGATTGAAACAAACCCAGATTTATCAACTTTCTGGGCGAGATTGCAACTCTTCAGAGCAACCTGATGCATCTTCCCACAGATCAGATAAGGCTTTTTAAAGAAGCTTTGCTTCACATTCTCTTGCCGTGAACAATTACTAATAAAAGCCCGATATCATCCAGTGTATTTGCAAATACATGTTCATTAACATCAGTCAACGATGAGGCATGGAGAGTGCTATTAGTTTCGATATGTAGCTCAAAGTGATACTCTGTTGAATCAGAATTTTCTGGCATGTCAGAAATACTTCATGAATATTATAATCTCCATTGCAATCCGTTTTCACCAACAGAAGCAGAAACTTTTCAAGCCAGTCGAGTTCCCATCGAAAGTGCTATTTAAACCGAATAAGCACTATGTTGCTGAGCTGGAGAAGAAGGACTACCTGGGCAAAGCAAAGGTAACAGTTGGTACATTATTCACAGTCAATGTGATATCAGCTCCATTCAACTTCACCTGAGTGCAGCTCGTCTAATTCACTTAAATGTCAATCACTTAAAACAAAAAATATTTCCATACATAACCTACATTTTTCCTCTGCTGTCTTCAGGTTGTTGCCTCGGTGGTTCCTCAGGATGCCTTCTCTGGATTTGCCCCCTTACAGCCACAGGTGACATTTGGGCTCTTCTTTGGCCATTAAAAGCGAACAAAGACATTCAAATCTCATGACATAGAAATTGGTTACTATGAGCTTATGTTACAGAGCTTCAATCTCTACTGATTGGATGCTGTGTTTTTGCTTGCATCTGGCAGGTTGAAGATGGTCCAACTCGTCCAAAAGAACCTGAGGTTTTGAGGTACAACAGGTCACTTTGAAGCCGTAGAAACCCGATGGTCTCCACGCACACGTTATATTTAAAATGTGTTCATTCATTTGAATTCTTTAAAGATATAATTTGTTTACAGTTGTTCAATTTCAGCCTCATTGCAGGAAAAAGGGATTGCAAATGAACTTATTACTTGGGGAGATTTTTGTGATAGATAGCGGAATCACTATGTAGAACTCTATTGTTGTACCGTCAACACTCAAGACGAGTGTGCCAGCAGAGCTCTTGATGCCATGTGGATGTCTGCTGTCCTCACAGGGCTTTAGAAGGAGAACCCCACACCGTCCTGTTCAAGTTTGTTCCCGAGACCAGTGATGAGTTGGCTGTAGTGCCGGGCAATATTGTGTTTGTACTGCAGAAGGGTGCCGACAACTGGGCATCTGTGATCTTCAACGAAAGAGTAAGGCCACTACAGAATCTGTACATCTGCAACCACTATGCTAGTGTGTCCATCAATAGCTCTGGTTGGCTTTTTTGTTGTTATGAAATATGCACATAAAACCATTATTCATGTCACTTTCAATTCGGAGTATTCATCATTATGTCGATTACAGAGGGGACTTGTTCCTTCCAATTACCTGGAGCGGTTGGAGATGTCCTTGGCTTCCAAACAGAATGAGGCGAGTCATTTTTAAGAGGATTGTTTCTTGTTTTGTAGATTGCTTATTGTTTTTAAAAGCGATGTAGTCTCTTGTAGTCAAACGGTTTGCTCTGAGACTTTAACATGTTTGTTAAATACATCATCAGTAGTCTTGTTTTACTTGCCTATGCATACTCTGCAGTTTACAATAGTGGCAACTGGTGCAAATGTGGTGTTTGTTCCAAGTTTTTCTAGAACGCAATTACATCTTTATTTATTTTCGGCTTTGAATGGTATTATTTGGATGGTACCAATCAGGGCCATGGGATACCTCAGCCTCCAAGTGGAGAACCACCCACCAGACCTGAGAGGAAAGGTAAACCTATCTGACACATGGATTTAGCAAACTTTAGTAACTACAGGCACCATTCTCTGATTGGTGCTGAATAGCATTCCCTTTGACCAACTCATTCTCTGTATTTAAGGTCTGACTCCTAGTGAACAGCCTACCGACAACTTGTGTATCGTCAAAGTCCATTTCACATTCAACTTTGCTGTCTCAGTACCACCTGGGTCTCCCTACGCAGTACTGATGGAGAAAATCAGCAACAAACTGAATCTCCCGTCGACTGCAATCACTTTGAGGTAAGGTGCACATTTAAAAAGATCTTCCAGTTTAACTGAAACATTGTATTACTGATAAGAGTACAAAATGACACTCTTTGTTTTTTGCCATTTAGTTTAACCTCCGAGTTAACGGAACAAAGTGTAATCACCCCCAGCACAGATATGGAAAGTGTGTGGCGGCGTGCCAGAGGTCTGCGCATCACCCTGTGGTGTGACGCCAAAGAGGTAAGTAGTGGTCCATTGTTGTGCATTAGGTTATGGGCTACTATTCCTGTATTCACGGAGTGAAAGTTAGATCATGTATCATGATGCCAGTGCAAAACAAGATTTTATTTTTCCGCTTCAGTTATTATGAAATCGAACAACAAATGATTAACGATATGCAATTTGTGTTTTCAGCAAACTGATGTAAATCCACAGAGTGAGGTTCCCTTGGTGGCACTTCATTCCTATGAGTCGCCAAACCCGGAGGATCTCAACTTTCATCAAGGCGATACAATCACATTACTCTCCAGAGGTGAGACTCCTTTCTTTTTGGCCATATAGATCCCAAATATTTAAAAAAAATACTGTGATTTGTCTGAGAAATAGGATTTTAATATATTTCTTTCTTTTTTTTAGTTAACCAGGACTGGTTGGAAGGCCAATGTAATGGGAACACTGGTATATTTCCTGCATCCTTTGTGGAAGAAGTTCCTGTCAGTGGCCAGTCATTAATATAAATCCTGAAAAGCGGTCAGGAACCCAAAACCATTTCAGAACCAACTACATTTGATGAATCGGGGTCCACATATTGTTCAGTAATGCAACTTTTGAACGCTTTCATTAAATGAATTCCCTTTTTCACAATGAATACATTTGGACAAGTGTGAAATGTTGTAATCATAGGTTTCATTCTATAATTCAGAAAGTAATGAGATGAAAAATAGTGATATCTGAGATTGGTTTTATGAAAACATACTACTTACAGCTTCCTAATTTTAAAAAACCAATATAAATTTAACATCTGCAGGCATGATTAAATAATCTTAGAGTCCTCGTGTGCGTCACGGAGACGTTCCTTCCTCTTCATAGGCAATAGCTATTCCTCTCCTGCCCTCTACTGCCTTCACCACAGGTGTCTCTCCCAACTTCTCCTCTAAGCCACGCCAGCTTCGTTCTGCCAGAAAAGACGCTGAAAAGAGAAACAAAATGTGTTTGTTTGATTGAACAATCATTGTATGTGTGCAGAACTCTACAATAAACTCAGATGTATGGAAATGAATTCAAACAGTGTCTTATGTGCAGCAGACTCTGTGACCGCCTCATACCAGCTGAGTTTGCGTTGGCTACAGTCAGCGTCTGGTTCCTGAGGACCACGGAGGAGCCGAATGAAGACACTGCAGGCTCACTGCTCAGCAGGTTGTGGCTTCGCAGAGCTCCTGTGATTAAAGACACATCCGTCTCATCGTCCTCCTCCTGCCGATCGGACAGGGGCACATGGCTCTGTCCACCTGGTGAAAGTTTGAGATCAAAAAAGAATAAATTAGATGGAGCTAAATTATTATATAGCCTTCACTCGGCTACTGGTGATAAAATGTCTGGATAATAAAGATATAGAACTGTATTCATATTGGGGAGAGGAGGCAGACTCTTGTATTTAACTTTGATATTTTTTGTTCTTGATCTAAACAAAATGCAACATCCTCCCCCTAATATCTATAAGTGCATATATCTAACATTTAATCACAATAATGAGGCGCTTTATAATATTATTAAGATCCACATTGTACTTATTATACGGTCCTTTAACATAAAGTAAGTTCAGAGGAGTTGATTTAAGACAGATTGTCATCCAACCTGGCAGGAGACGTCGAAAGTCCGTGACGTATTCCTCTGACCACTCCCTCTTCTTGTTGCAGGCCACCTCCATCTCAAACGGCGTTACAACAGGTTTATAGAACTCACTGGAGTCCAGCAGTGAGTTCTCTGGACACGCAATTAAAACAAAAATGTCAATTTCAAGAAAGTTTGCTAGTTTGGGCACGTTCAGTTTCCCCATGGCGAACACATAGCTCTTCTTGCCAGCTCCTTTGATGGTCTCCTTCAACTGCTGGATGATGCTGAGGTAGTCGGCCACCCCGAGTGTGCCAACGAGGATGCCAACCACATGAGCATCTTTGGCCCTTTCTATAGTGTAATATCGCTTCATCAGAGCACGGTTGACACTCACTGACTCAGTCCTGCCCGTCATTTTTACTGGGTCAAAAGAAGTAAATGAGCAGCGATTCCACGTCATCATGAAGTTTCTCAGCGTTGCTCCCTCCTGGCCGACATAGAACATACTGTAATCCGTGATGCCTGAACCACCTTTCAAGGTGAACCGCCTTCCAAACTGATAAACAACCTGGCTGTTGTCTCGCTCTGACAGGCGGGTGTCGTCGTGTTGTCTTTTAATCTGGCCGTGACTGTAACACTGCTCCCCTTCGACAACTAGTTCTGAAACGACAATGTTTGGATACTCTGGCAACAGGAGCGTCATAAGTTCATCTGAAAAACACAAAAAAAAACACGTATTCAGTCCCTGAGAGGAAATCATTAACAAACCTTTAGAAAGCTTAAGATGTGGATCTGCAAGATTTCAATAAGTTCTACCTTAACTCAAATATGACTTAACTGGATTTAGTATTTTTGAGGACGCGAATAGCTATATTAACAAAAACTGTCAATTTGTCCTACTATTCATCTAAAAGCTGTCCTATTTCCTTAAAAAAAATCATGATTTGAAAGATGACTGGTTAGATAAACATGAATACTGCTCAGTACAGCAGAATAAATATAAATCATCCCTTTCATACATCGCATAAGTATTTACTTATTGCATGAACATAGTTGACGTCATAGAGGATGACGATGTGACTCTGGGTGTCAGGGTGGAGGTCTCTGAAGGCAGAGGTGCACTTCTCAAGATCCACCGGTCTTCGCTCAAAGACGTACATCAGCGGCAGCCTCTTAGACGGGCTGAGGCAGGCGCTGCCGTAGTGCACGATGCAGTCGGCTCCAACGTGTTCCGCAGCCACCTCGTCCACACAGCAGCTGCTCAAGAGAATCAAACACCGTGATCATAGCATTCAACTCATTTATACTCACAGTAGAGCAGCTAAAACTGATATTTTTAAGTTCAACAAGCCACTGTAGTGAGGATACACCAGTAAAGGTAAAACTGGCCACTGCTTTTTTTTCTCCACTTCACTTAGTATGAAGAATCAAAGCACTAACAATGACATAAGCATAGTGCAGGCAATGCATAATTAAACCAAGTGAGACTTTTCTCAGCTAAACCTGGTGAGTTACCTGCCATAGGATGTATCTCCCAAAATGAACGGCTTGGCGTTACTGTTCCTCTCAATCTCCACTGCTACTGCAACTGAATCCACCAGCAGCTCATCAGGGAACTGCAGCGCAACCTGTGCACAAAACCAGTTTAGACAAATAAACCTTTAAAACGTTTATCCGACATTCCTGCAACATTCATGCATCATATCTGTTTAAGTGAAAACCCTTATTATACAGCTTTTTAACAAGAATTGTGTTGTCCTTTCATGTATTTATATACAAATGAGCTTATATATTTACATGCCTAAATGGAGAAAGTATGTCCTCACTTTTTCAAACTGACGCTCACTGATGAAGTCGCACGTCTCCTTAATCTGATACAACTCTTCAAGTTTCTCCAGAGGCGTATTTGTCTTCACTGTGACGTCTACCACACGGTGGATTACGGTTTCCGAGCTGGTGCTAAACGCGTCAGCCATTGTTGCATAGGAAACACGCAGCAGTGCCTGTAAAAAAACACAATAACCCACAACATATCATGCATCATATCAGTTGGTGACAAAGCAGCAAAGCTGTTGAAAATAGAGCTAACATTGCCTAAATCCTTAATGGTTTAACGTTACTGTGCCAGCGAAAGTACGTCTGAGTGAACTAGAGTCGAGTAAAGTTAACATTATATTTACGGTAACCCACTCAGATTACTGGCAATATTGTTACATTTAGGAATGACTGAATGAAGCAAAACTGTAACCACTTCAAAATCCCTTAACGTTACCTGCCAGCTATGGCGTTACTTTGGTTCCGCCTGCTAGCTTAGCCGCTAGCTGGTCTGTCTTTAAAATATGAGTTATTACAACAAACTATCATTCACAACTTACATTTACAACGCATTCATGTAAACTTACAATTTAATGTCATGTGGGTATTTGTTGACGGATGAGCGCGTCTTTGACATCTACACACGTGTCAGCAGTGGGGAACACATTTTTCGTTACGCAGTTCCTTGAGGACAAGCATTTCCGGTTCACACGTTTTTCAAAGTAAGAGTCACGGCACACAAGCAATGACATGCTTTGTCAGCTGTGTATTTTCCTGGCATTATCTACCTCAAGATAACTCATATTTCTCCTCTACTCACCCCTGACATTAAAAATATATTACTGTCACTGATAAAACTTGATCAATTTTCCAGATTTCTGAGTTGCAGAACACACATATCACATGTTATGTTCGGCCACTGTAAAGATTATCAACATAACAATAATCAATTGAAACACAGAGAAGACAGTAAATAAACACGCGTTTACAGAAGACTTATGATGTTGAGCAGAGTTAGCCAGTTCCCCAACAACAGTAATCAAATATATCCCAAAACAACATTTTCATTTGAAAGAGACACTGGCAAAAAGTTTACATTTATTGACAATTCATTTTATTAAAATAATCAATTCATCATGTTAAAACAAGTCCACAAAGCATAAAGATAGATATCTGTGATAATATAGCTTAGTGGTTGACAGTCACAGTGACCCATTCTTCTTCTGATATTCTATACAGATTGATATATACATACAAAATAAAAAATAAAAATGAAGTTTCTTTCTTGGACAATAAATTTAAAATAATAATAAAATTGGACTTACTGAAACTTTTAAGTCTATTTATCAAGTAAGTTCCAGCAGCCAACAAAGAACCATGGTTCATAGTTAAAACATGAATCGGCTCTGAGGGGGTAACTAATCAATTATAAGAGTTACAATTGAATTATTGTGAAAACTTTGTCAAGTGATCTGTGGGCAGAGCCTCTATTTCATAACTCCTACTTCTGAGAAAAGAACAAGATTGCACCAATGACTGCAAACCTTCTGACATAAAAGACATTTGGCAGATCCAGGGGATTTGAAAGTTGAAAATCATGGTCCTGCTTACATCCAAATACGATAGAAACCCAAGACCACCGTGAGACATGTGAACACTGAACCTAAAAGAGGAATAAAGCATAGGTCAATCATTCGCCTACTTAAGTCACAGTCATATATACTTCATTTTTATTCTGACAAATGGTTTACATTGAAAATTCTGTTTCCTGGAAATTTTAACTTAGACACACAAAATGAGCACTTTATTGTATTGAATATGTTTTAATGAATAATGCTTAATGTTTAAATTGCAATAGTTGTACCGACATTAACCCACTTAAAAGACTGTTTCTTCCCCACTGCAATAAAGACTGAACAGTTTCCATTAAATATGAATTATTTGACAGCCCAAGCTCTCAGTGCTATGATCTCTGACTCCACATAACAACAATGCACAATATATCCTACCTGCAAGGTATTTTATAGTATCCAGTTTATGAGATTCTAACATGGTTTTCAAACCAGCCACTTCGGTGTCTATTTTCATGTTGGTCTGAGTTAAATGACGATCTTGGTCTGCTGTCTGTAAAAAGGAGAGCATTAAAGATAAGACATGAACATTAAAGATAAGACCAAAGACCTACCAGGTATTTATAACTGACATTGCAAAAGCTTTGAGTATATTAAAGTATACATATACATTTTGCACAACAGTGTATTGTATAGGCTGTCACGTTTATCTAAAAGAACACCTGTCATAACTGTACCCGACACCGTCTACTGTATCATCGTCTGACCAGGTTGTACATTATGGAGATAACCATGAATTTAAGATTAGATGTGAACGTGGACGGTGTCGTGCACACATACAAACCATTTCCATTATCTCAGTTCGCGTTTCTAGAAGCATCTTCTCATGCCCTACTTTCTGAAAATGATAAACAATGTTTGATTTAGAAGAGAAATATAAAGATGAAAAAAAGGCACTCGACAGATCTCCAAACGCATATTTAATGCTCTCAGGCACTTACCAATTCTTTTGAACGACTTTTCTCCAAATTCATCTCCATAATAGAGTCAGAGCGCACTTTATTCATGACATCCTGCAAGGTGGCAGTGGAGAGACACAAAGGAAAGTCATATATAAACATCTTGGAGGAGACAAAGATGATGAAATGCTTCTAAATGAATGCGTCTACCACCAAACTTGGACATAAAGTGATTTGAGTAAATCAGAATGACTTACAGCAAGTTGGACCTTGAACTGCAACAACTGGATCTTGAGTTTCTGGAATAAATGTTAAAACATCAAACATCTTAAATCATATGAATCAGAAAACAGCCAGAAAATACTGCACAGCACAGTTATTCATGTAAGACTTACTTACTACTTACTAACTTGCACTCCTTTATTAGCTGGCATAACTGATTTTTATATATTTAAATTCTTATGATTGTGCTTTATATTTTTTATTCAGATTATTGATTTGACCATTCAATTGTCCAACATGAATATATTCTAGGTGCAGTGCAGCAATTTCCTTTGGGAAACGGCTTGATAATAAACACACTTACCTCATTCTCTGCCAGTAGAGTAGTGAACTCGCTCTTCTCAAGGATTATCATGTCCTTCTTCACAGACGCTATTTGAGACATCACACGCTGCAACATGATCTCCTGCCAGAATTTGCAGCAAAAGTTTAAAAACGAAAAAAAACATAGCTATGCAAAGCAAAATTACTCATCTGGTATGGAGAATGAGAACCACTGGCAACCCTGCAAGCCGTCAGGATGGTATGTCAGCTTTCTTTCTGGACTTTTTGGTCTCACACATCCCTCACTGAGACTTGATAGTGAGTACGGAGAGTTATTTTTAAAACTAATAAGGCATCAAGGTAAATCAAAAAGATAAAACAATTAGTTTTACAGTTCACACAGATTCACAGTTTCCCAGGTTAGTGGTGGGCTTTTTCAATCAAAATCCAGAGAATATATTTTTATTTATTTGCAATGTGCATTTTTTTTTTTCAAACAAAGAGGAAATACTACATAATTATTTATAATACTATACTATATTGCACTTTGACACAAAGAAGCACATATTGAACTCCTAAATGAACCATTATTTGGATTTAATAAATGTGCTGTGGAAGATAAACACAATGGTCTCGGTTCAGTGACCTTTACGGGACATGAGGCACAGCGTTTTCAGTGATAGCGCAGAATCAAACAGATGGTGACATACAGTCGTGTTTATTTCTGTATTTTGCAGGTACAAGAAACAAACCTCCTCCGACAGTCTCACCTGGTGCACTTTTGTTACCATGTCATTATAGATGACTTCCATGTTAGAGTTCGTCATCCTCACCAGCACTTTAACCATCACCTCAGCTTGCTGAGTCGTGAAGCCTGTTCAATGAATGTGTATTAATGAGGAAAGTCGACAGCTTGTTTTTGACAAAGCAGAGTAATATTGTGAAATTGTTTTGGAAGTGACAAATAAAGGCAAACCATTTTTCTCAAAGAGTCGCACCACCGCATGGGTATCAAAAAACAGCTTCCCGCCTTCAGTCTTTGGAACATCTTGTCTCAGATACTGGGGGCCTTGGATGGAGGTACTCAGCTCTGAAATCAATGATATGAAGATGGAAGTGATTAGACAGGAAATTAAGCATTAACCAGATACCAGAACTGTAGAAATATTACTTTTCCCCTTCCTTTCTTTTTTGCAATGTCACTGCATATTTTAACACTATCCCATTTGTTTGTATATATGCAACTTCCACCTTGACGCTTTGCAATAAAGCAATGTAAACTATATTTTCCACATTATGTAAGCAATGACATGACTAATAACACAAACTGTTTTTAAGACAGAGTTTGCCTATTTAAAATTACAAACCACACATATAATAGATTATACATATATTTGTAAATATAATAAGTATATGTTTGTAAAGCAAATTTAAGAAAATGTTGAACGAATACACTCGCATACTCCAGCACTTACTCATTTTGTGAAAGAATTGATAGCTGTGTAAGTGCATGGCTGTTTTAATTTGCATATTTGATATGTTTTGTCATTGTGATACCCCGATACATTCCATGTCACTTATTTTACTGCTTTATTATGTCCATTACAACAACAATAACCATCAGGACATGTGGTGGGTGACTACAGGTTGGACCAAATTCTTATTATTCTTACCAAAGTTTAAAGATAGTTCATTGATGACGCATTTACATATAAAAAAACAACACTAAACACACCTGAAAACAATGGGAGGCCATGTGGCATATTATGTAAATACAGCGTGGGGATGTGGGCAAAGGTTTCTACTAAAAACATTGTAGATTTTGCATCAGGGTCTGGATTTAGAGACATCTAGAAAACACTGACTTGGTTATAATGTTGGAGCATTCAACTGTTTTTTTTTTTTACATTTTATCCATGGAATCAGTACAAGTAGAGGAGCTTTTATTTTGACACTTAACCAAGAGATCACGAATTTAGGACAGGTGTAACAGTCAGACATGTCTGGTGAGCATATGTCGCGTGGTGGATTAGAAAGGGCACGTAACTGTCGATACATGCAAAAAGTATCGTTTATGCCCATTCAAGCACATACTGGGGCTATTACGTTATCTTATAAGCGGGTTCACAGTGGAGATAATTGACGTTTACAGCTAGCTACGTTTACGCTTTTGCTAAAGAGACCAAATGAATCTAGTTACCTCTGGCGGACGTCTGTGATGCAGAAATGTGCATCATCTTCAGTCCGGCTCGCCTCTCTCTCCAGAACGGCTTCTCAAAGTTCATCAAAGGTGGAATGACGATGCATCGGACACACGGTGATTCGTTGACAGCAGTCAAACCCGACATGTTTGGGGAAATGGTCGCTGTCACAAAATTGCTAACTCTGTTTTGCTTCAAATAAAGGTCATACCGGTTTTCTGGGTGGTTAACACCCAACCGTTTGAGTCGCGAATGACACTGCTTGAGCACCATTGTCGAGGCTTGTGTCACGCCAGCAGCTGGGCTGTGGAAATCCAGAGCGCAGTACTGCCTCTCTGTTGCGGCTGCATTGAAACTTTTCACCGAGTTATTGCCGCCCTATCAACACGTCAGACGTGGTTCACATGAAACGTCCCCACGTCCGGTCACACACTTCAAAATAAAGCTCACGTGTGTCATAAATGCGTTACTTGTATGTTTATTGGGGATGGGGATGGCAGCAAAAGCAGCAAAAGCTACATTGGCTGGTAGGCATCAGACTGTTACCAAATAAAACTGAAACAAAAAGCTCTTAATCATCTATTTATTTCGAGTTTTAACTGTAGAGTTTTTAATCAAACCCTTGGTGTATATTTTGTTTTTGCATAATGATATAAAATAACAGTAACTAGTCTTTAATGATGTCTGTATAATTGCATTTGATGGCTCAGTTTGTATTTCCTCCTTTTCAGATTGAATTTCCTTAACACCAAATGATTATTCTGTCATTTCACCATAATATATTATGTTTCTTCATAATAAGGCGTGATACCTCTGACCCACATTTCCTGCAAGCCATAAGCTTCTCCGACTTCCGCAGACTCTGTTGTATTTGTATTGTATTCACCTTTTTCAAATAAAAAAACAACTAAACAAAAACAATAGTAGAATGGGTAATTTAATGTCGTTTGAATTCTGTACATTTCCTGTTGCTTTGCATACAATTAGTTGGTGCTTTACCAAGGTGCTAGTCAGTAAAATGAATGGAAAACAACACAGTGTCATATCAAAGTTCATACTTCTACAATGCATAACTATACATTGTCAGTTCTCTACTGCAAAGATTATATACATAATAAGTAACATTGAATCAAAAAAGCTTCAGTCATTGGAAGTGAATATTCTGCCTCTTAACTACAAAGCATCAGCGCCTTTTTTTTAAGAAAGGAGAATGTACTGTACAGAACAATGGGAAATATAAGCTCTATCATTTTTACAATTAGGTAAAGTAAAATCGATCACCTGTCCTATATCGTACAAGTTATTTTTATTTTAAACCAGTTCTAGCTGGCAACCATGTCTTTTTATTGTCACTTTATTTAACAAAGACAGTTTAAAGTATATACACTACGTTACATTCATCGCAATAAATGGCAAACTAGTTTGCATCCAGATTTATTTCAGTGTATTCATTTATGCACTAGTAGATCATTTTGCTGTTATTTTTAAATGTGACTTTTTTTGCAATGAGAATGGACAGAGAAAACTTATATACTTGACGTAGTGTTTTGTCAGTGTTACTGAGCATTATTGGTGTTTGAAAGAAATATAATAAGTTGAGTGCATTAAGGTCTTGCTCATGAGAAAAAGACAATACAGACAGATAAAGTGGCTGCCACCAAAACAACAGCGAACATCAATAAGAGCACAAAGATTTGACTGCGCTGGCATAGTGGTTGGTGTCCAGGCTGCTCCTCATCAACGGAGACCAGAGCCAGGGAGGCGCTGTCGGTGCTGCTGAGCGGGTCTGCATACTGTGGCCCATGGGGCTCCACCATCCAGCGCATCACGTTGACCTTCATCTCCATGTCATCGATCATGTGGTAAATTCGGCTGATCTCCTGCTCCATGGTGCTGCGCTCCTGGCTCTCTAGCCCAGCAGGGAGCGTTGGGCTCTGAGCTCGGTTCAGGTCCGGCAGACTGAGGGCCCGGGCTGCCACCTCACTGCCTCCTCCTGCATTAGTCAAATACAACTTGATAGTCCAGTCGAACAGGATTTAACTGATTCTCATGCGGCCTGCAACAGTCCTGCAATACATTTTAACATCATGAAGGTTATAATGTGTTTCTATCATATACCATTCATATCAATGAGGGTAGGTTGAATCAGTGGTTCTCAACCTTTTTGCGTTGCGTCACCCCACTTTGTTTAGTTTTAACAGCTAGCACGAAGGCATCGTCTATGTGCTCCAGGCACTGTGGGTATTTTGTGCATTCCGTGACTTTTTCTCTCCCCCTGACCCGCCGAAAACCCCCCCGTCAGAGTACTCAGGAGTACTCTGACTCTCACAAACACTCAATAAAGCCTATTTTGAGGCAAGATGCATCACTGGTACAGGTGATATAAAGTGAAAAAAAGTCTAAAATGTTAAATTCTTAATATGTTCAACCATCTGGCAACCGCTTGAAACACAAACAACTGGGCTAAATAACAGACACGTCTCTGTATAATGTGATATGTTTCAACAACAACACAAAGGACATCTTCCAAAATGGCCATAAAGCTGAATTAACACTTCTCTAAAGTCAATTCAACAAATACTGAATAATACAACCCTCGTGAAGGTTATTGCACTACTGTTTTATCTTTTGTTTTTGAACAAAATCTGATCTATTGTCACCAGTAGTTTTCTCAGTAAAGTAGTAGCTAGATGCCTGCTCAAAAAGCCCCCACTAACTTCATGGTTTGATTTGCATAATTAGGATGTCAGATGAACTTTTCGACATATCAGACTATTTACACATTTATATGGAATCAAATACATGTTTAAGAGGTTTGTAGTTGATACTCAACCATTCTGACCAATAATCACTGAAGACATGGGGGGAAATCACTACAACATTTTAACATAAATGTCCATTTTGCTGCTCATTATCATTTCAGTGAGTCCTATTCACACCCAAATCATCTCTGAAATGATTTTGAATATTGTAATAATATTTGTTGTAATTATCTCCTAAATTTAGTCCCTTGTTAAATCTTGTGCTACACAATTTACCCGATGTGCTGCCCTTGACTAATCTACCCTCTGAAGTACTATTCGCATATACAATAAGAGGTGCAGGGCTATAATTTACCTTGAAGGCCAGTTTGCACCAGGGTATCAGTGTTGGCCAGAGAAAAGATTTCAGCCACGTGGAAAACTTTGCACATGTCAACATGGAGGAGCTCTAGGCTGGAGGAGAAGGCCACCCAGAGGAGCTCCATCTCCTTACGCTGCCCCTCAAGCAGGCACTTGTTTCGGAGATGTGAGGTCAGATGACTACAGATGGACACGGCCAACATTTGGGCCTTTTCACGTGTTTGTCGCAACTCATCCCGCAGCTGCAAGCTGTCCGTGCACCCACCGACACATGAGGCCAAGTGCCGGTAACATGCCACCACCTGTGTGGAGAAAAAGAAATAAAGATTTCGATGTGCGAATTGACATGCAAGCCTTGGTGGGAAATTAGGGAAACCTGAAGGTGTGTGCTACCAACCAGCACACCGCTATAGATGCTCGGAGTGAATATGTTTTACAGTGTCCTTGCTGGATATCTCAGAGAAGTGATTACTTCCTGGTATGCTGGGGCGGCTGTACTTCAACAACTCAGACCTGAAAACTGTTTGATACACAGGCAAGAATCTGTGCCTTCCTCCTGTAACTCAAAGTTTATAACAGCAACGTCAAACGTGCTTGGTATCAATACACGCCCCAGCTGTGTACATCAACCGACCCAGTATACAGCAGATCATTAATCCTTGTTATAAATAGATATTGTGCAACAGCCCTCTGAAGAAACTGTCCTCCAGTGAATAAATGAACATCCTAAATAGAAATATGTTCAATCAATGTTTTAAGACATATTGGGAAAGTCAGTGCTTCATGAAGGAACGAAATACTGGCTTTTGGATTGATAAGAAACAATTATGATAAATATCCATTAGTTATCTGAAGCTGCTTGTGTCAAATGGGACAATCCCGCTTTTATGATCGCAATCATATCCTAACACGGTGTTTTACTAATAGGCATTAGCTTGGTCGTGGAGGATTAGCAGGAGGGGTTTCAATGAAAAATATTACAATTAATCTCATTATCACTGATCTATTTCTAGATAAGCCAAAACAACCTTGTGCATTCAGAGCGTGGAGAGATAAGAGGGAATAAAGCAATGATAACTACATATGCTGTATTATTTTTTTAGATTTTTGTCCTGAATGTATTTGTTGGCATTCATGCCTTTCCATACAGTATTTGTGCATAAGTAGTTCAATTTTCTTTCTTTTACCATATAAAGTATGTTTGCTCATATTGTCTCAAATGTCTCACTCTGAGCCCTTAAGCTATGCAACTTTCCAGCAAATTGTACACAGTATACTAGTAAGTGAAAAGCTCTAAGTACGAAGAAATGTATCAACTGCATATCAAGCAAATATTCGGTGAGGAGCTAAATTTAGGATAGGACACATTTTTTCTCACTGCGCAAAAAATATTTCCATCATCTAAATTAACTACATGCCATAAACAGCTAAAATATTACAGTAAATTATGATTAAAACAAAATGCCAGGCATGGGCGTAGCATTATCTAATAAAGATATCGGAGCGGTCACAAAGACGCAGTGGACCAAGGAATTTTCAGTGAGAGTGCTTTTTTAGCCACAGGGGGAAAGAAAATGATGCTTGGATGTCTTGTGTAAGTTTAGTCTGTGAAATATAAATATATTTAAAAAATGATAGAGATAGAATAATTGCTAACATTGACAAACAAAGCAACTTTTTGTTACATAAAATGCTGTGTAAAAAAACCATCAACCTCATAGGTGTTTTCTGACATTTCTTCTTTCTGCTTGTTCAATTGTAAAATAAACACACTATAATACATGTAATATGTCAGTCTTACACCACAACGGTCTTTTAATTCCTAAATGGTCATGAGATACATAAAAGATGTTTAAAACTTGAAGCAGCTTACCTTAATCAAAGAACCCACCAGAGCCTTTCCATCTGCCAAAGCCTTGTCTGTGCCAACTGTGCACTCGTCGCCTACTTTGTTATTTACAAGTGGCATGAGGAGGACTTGTCCAGAGTCTCAGACTCTGCCACAGCAGCCAAGATTTTGGCCCAGCTGCCCTTCACTTTTCCGGCTGCCCCTGCTCCTCTTCTTCCCCTGGAAGATGCTACATTCAGTGGCTGAGGGTTGAGACTGACTCAGTCCCAGAGCCGCACGATCCATCGGAAAATTCCACTCCAATGACTAAATTGCAATTACGGGTGCCAAACATGCTTTGGTGGGTCAAAGAAATATCCCAAAGAGCCAGAAGTGGGAGTGTCTATGTAATGAGGAAAAAAAAAAAAAGTGTAATAAACTGATGCAACTCCTAAGCAAGGAGCTAATCCTGTGATTGACCCCTTTGGACTGACGCAGGCCAAGACGAACAGCTAATCTCATTAACTTTCACTGAGACCAGAGAGATAGACTGCCAGCTGCCTGTCTCTACCACAATGGCCCTTTCACTAACTGAGAGGAGGCTGTACTCTTTCACCTCAGTCACTCAACTGTAAAAGTCAATACGCTACATAACACATTTCTATTAGCGTGATGGCGGTATTAGTCATGTTTCTTATGTTGAATTTGTTAAGAATGAAGGGATCTCAGTGGATGGGTGCAAAGAGACTAAAAACTAATTCAATATTGATGCACTTGTACCTTTGTCCTATGTCAAGAAGAGTTGAGCCCAACAGAGCTGCCTCGAAAACATGCATACACGATCAGGGGAAGGTCAGGATATAAAAAGCATATAATCAGAAATCAATAGTTAAAGTGTAATCTAAAGATAAAGTGTATGATCGTTACATAACAAATGTTTAATACATAGAGTGATTTAACAAATGTAGACCTGATAATAATAATATGTGTATCTGAGTATAGTGCAGTCTGAGTGTAGAAAGTACGGAGAAAGAGGAAGTAAGCAGGGTGTTGGCTTCAAGGGATGGGGAAATAATGATGGTTGAGAAGAAAAGACACAAAGCACAATAATGATGAAGGAGGAGATCAATAATAATCATTTTATAAGCAAATGTGTAGTAACCAAACCGATTTAACAAATGTAAAAACTGATTAACAAATGTTCTGTGTGACCGGAGCTGCGATGTAAGAAAAGTGCTTGTCAGGATGACTTGCAGAAATTAGGAGAAGACTGTTGCAAGAGATGAGTCAGAGGCAGGAAGCCTGGACTTATATGGACATGTTCGAACCCAACATCCTTTCCAGAGGGTGGGGGGGATGAGAGCATGTATTGAGCAGAAGGGGGGCTGATCACAGCCCATATGAGGAATATAAGGAGACGTTTTGCATGCAGCAAAGCTGGGATTTCATCACGGATGCCGTACCAAGTGCATCGGAGGAAGATACAGACGCCTGCAACTGATGTATTGAGGGCTTCGTCTCTGTTCACGGAAAGGAGACCTCTGTTCGTGGACATTGAGATTAAAAGACGAAGTTTCTAACTCTCCCCACTGCTTGACTTTTAACATCTGGACGACGGAGAAGCCGCGGCAGCCTAGAAAGACTTTGTACTGAGTTTTGAGGAACTGTTGAACGGGCTCCGTTGCAGAGCAGGAGGACCGAGGGTCCGGCCGGACCTTCGCTCCTAACAACTCCAAAAGAACCATCATCGCACCATTGAAATCCAGCTCCAACCGAGCCGTCTCGGCGACTAAAACTAATGAGTATAATCGAAGAAGATAATTAAATTGACTAATCATGTGTAGTGACATTTTATGTGAGCTGTAGCTGTACCCTTGCAAACTAACTAAATATAACCTGCAATAAATATCTAATCTGCATTTAAAGTAAAATTCTCAAGTGCATTCATTTGCTCAAGTAGTAAAAAGTTCCTCGTGACAGTAAAAAGTTAAAGCTATTGTATGTCTAACAACTGAGTTCTGAAAGGTTATCCTAGAGACTGAATCCACTTAACAATCCCTTACGGTTTTAGCAAGAAGTAATCCTAGCCGTTAAAACCTAACCTGGCATTTACCAAGAGCACGGATCCATAAGAGGGAAGCTGCCATAACCGACGCGACTGGTAGGAGCGCCCGGGGCCAGGACTGGTCTCTCGGCCGAGTGCGCTCTGACCGGAGGAAGCAGGGTAGACGTCGGGAGTAACGGCAGTTAGCGGAGCCAGGCGAGTTCCCTCGCCAGAACACCAGCTCGAGAATCTTTTAATAGAGAGCTGAGTCAGTAATTAGCCCCGTATCGGGCCAGAAGTACCCAGGATCTAACATGTGGCGCCCATAACGTGGGGCTCGACGGAAAAGGAGTACGTTGAGTCCAAAAGAAGAACCCCGGCAGCCAAGAGAGGCTGTCGTTCGTGTACGAAAAGACCTGAGGTGAGGCGTTGGGGTAGAAAGTAAAGCTGCCCAAGCCTCGAAGAAGTCCGATGGCGAGACATCCACGCATCGAAGCTGTGTGTGGTATTTACAAGCCAGCACAGGAGAAGCCGCAGGCGACGGGGAGCATCGACCAGACTCGCCCGACCTGTAGAGGGGCCAGAGCCTGATCCCATCCCTTCCTCAACGCGCGACGAGAGGCTTTGGGAGGAAGGCGACTCGAGACAACAAAGACGAAGACAAAGTCCAAGATGCAAGTGCAGCAGAACAGACCAGATGTTCCAGGGACCGGCCGGCAGACGGAGGCGACCCAGCGGGACGAGCCAGCGGCCCAGATGAAGGAATCGCCACCGGACGGCAGAGAGGACCCGATGGCGACGAAGGCAGCCCGCAGACGACGACGACTCAGCAGGACGTGCCAGCGACATCGACCCAGGACCCGGCAGCAGACGGCAGCGCGGACCAGGAGGAGGACGGCGCTGGAGCTCGAAGTGGTGCACCAGAGGGCCCACACGCGAGAAGAAATTCACTGGCAAGGAAACGAAGAAGTGGATCGTTTCGTCCAGATGACACAAATTGTCTTTGTTGGGATCGAGAAGTGGGAAGAATTGCCCAAAGGAAGGGTAGTCCCAGAAGAGAGCGTGGAGGAGGTGGTGCAGGCAGTGCATGGCGCACTAGGATTTGCAGTCACCGTTCCAACGCAAAGGGAACTGGAAAAGCAGCGACTCTGGATTCCTGAAAAAGAAGTCCGCAGAATCCTAAAAAAAAAAATAAAAAAAACTGTGAGTTGTGTGGTCGATACAACGCAGGAAGGAGAGGACAAAGGGAGGGGAGGACTCACCATTAAGAAAAGAGGAATCCAAGGAGTAGGGCAGCTGAAGCCAGTTCCGCATTAGGAGAAAACCAGGAACTCAAGAATGGCCACCAACATACAAGATTTACCACCCTACGTCAGAGTGGCCAATGTCAAAGGGGTGGTTAACATGAGAAGGAGCACTACGGGGCTCTGGGCAGGAAGAGCCCTGAGGAAGTTGGGTTATGCAAGAAGTGATTTCTCTCCGGAGAAAAAAGAAGTGTTGCAATGGAGAGAAATTAAGAATGACTGTGTGGTCTGCCGGCTGCCGACCACCCTAGCCGTTGCATGGCAGGGACCCGGAGACCAGAAACCACTCCGGGTCACAGGAAAAAGAAAAGAGTTTAACCGCATGCGCCATAAACCGGTGAAGGTTATGGATGCATGCATATGCGGTACATGCCGTGTGGAGAAGTTAACAAGGTTAACCTTCATCACCTAGTGGTGATCGACAGCTGGGAGCAGGCATCAGGACCGTCTTCACCAGAGGACGACGTGCTCGTCATCACTGCCCTGGCCGACGAAACCTTCCTGTGAGATTCCTACTAGCTAAGGCGAGGCAGCCTGTGACCTCAAGAAGGGGATGTCAAGAAGAGTTGAGCCCAACAGAGCTGCCTCGAAAACATGCATACACGATCAGGGGAAGGTCAGGATATAAAAAGCATATAATCAGAAATCAATAGTTAAAGTGTAATCTAAAGATAAAGTGTATGATCGTTACATAACAAATGTTTAATACATAGAGTGATTTAACAAATGTAGACCTGATAATAATAATATGTGTATCTGAGTATAGTGCAGTCTGAGTGTAGAAAGTACGGAGAAAGAGGAAGTAAGCAGGGTGTTGGCTTCAAGGGATGGGGAAATAATGATGGTTGAGAAGAAAAGACACAAAGCACAATAATGATGAAGGAGGAGATCAATAATAATCATTTTATAAGCAAATGTGTAGTAACCAAACCGATTTAACAAATGTAAAAACTGATTAACAAATGTTCTGTGTGACCGGAGCTGCGATGTAAGAAAAGTGCTTGTCAGGATGACTTGCAGAAATTAGGAGAAGACTGTTGCAAGAGATGAGTCAGAGGCAGGAAGCCTGGACTTATATGGACATGTTCGAACCCAACATCCTTTCCAGAGGGTGGGGGGGATGAGAGCATGTATTGAGCAGAAGGGGGGCTGATCACAGCCCATATGAGGAATATAAGGAGACGTTTTGCATGCAGCAAAGCTGGGATTTCATCGCGGATGCCGTACCAAGAGCATCGGAGGAAGATACAGACGCCTGCAACTGATGTATTGAGGGCTTCGTCTCTGTTCACGGAAAGGAGACCTCTGTTCGTGGACATTGAGATTAAAAGACGAAGTTTCTAACTCTCCCCACTGCTTGACTTTTAACATCTGGACGACGGAGAAGCCGCTGCAGCCTAGAAAGACTTTGTACTGAGTTTTGAGGAACTGTTGAACGGGCTCCGTTGCAGAGCAGGAGGACCGAGGGTCCGGCCGGACCTTCGCTCCTAACAACTCCAAAAGAACCTTTTCATCGCACCATTGAAATCCAGCTCCAACCGTCTCGGCGACTAAAACTAATGAGTATAATCGAAGAAGATAATTAAATTGACTAATCATGTGTAGTGACATTTTATGTGAGCTGTAGCTGTACCCTTGCAAACTAACTAAATATAACCTGCAATAAATATCTAATCTGCATTTAAAGTGAAATTCTCAAGTGCATTAATTTGCTCGAGTAGTAAAGAGTTCCTCGTGACAGTAAAAAGTTAAAGCTATTGTATGTCTAACAACTGAGTTCTGAAAGGTTATCCTAATGACAGAATCCACTTAACAATCCCTTACGGTTTTAGCAAGAATTAATCCTAGCCGTTAAAACCTAACCTGGCATTTACCAAGAGCACGGATCCATAAGAGGGAAGCTGCCATAACCGACGCGACTGGTGGGAGCGCCCGGGGCCAGGACTGGTCTCTCGGCCGAGTGCGCTCTGACCGGAGGAAGCAGGGTAGACGTCGGGAGTAACGGCAGTTAGCGGAGCCAGGCGAGTTCCCTCGCCAGAACACCAGCTCGAGAATCTTTTAATAGAGAGCTGAGTCAGTAATTAGCCCCGTATCGGGCCAGAAGTACCCAGGATCTAACACCTATCAGGGTCTTTTGTACTTTACTTTTCCTCAGGCTCTAGATAATGGACGGCCTCGTTTCATCAGATTGATACAAGGTTCAGCGTGTTCAAAGCATTTATTCCCTGGCGTGATAGTTCTACAGCAGTGCGCATGAGCTTCTTTGTGTATACAGCACACAAGAAATGAAACTACACATGTGGCCAACAAATGACATATGAATTAAGCTTTAAATTTGAGTTATCCACAAGTTAAGAATTGATGCTGTAAATGATAAAGATAAATGACTTCACACCTAGAAGTTTGAGCAATTTAATTTGATTAAAAACACACAAAAACATAGGAAATGCCATCATAAGAAACACACTACACCTGAATAAAACAAATTGCAGGTACCCTAAAACTGTCCATGTTAAAAAAAAGAAAAAAAGAAAAAAAAAAAAAAATAATAATAATAATAAGGGGGGGGGGGGGAGATCTTTCTCCTTTTGTCCAGATGATGTTCAATTGTGTGCAGTCTTCACCGGTTTCCTTAGCTTTCGCCCAGGAGAACTATTCCGTGGAGAAGTCACTGCTTCCCCGATGTTGGCCAGCAGGCCTCGCTTGGTTTTGGGCTGCACAGGAGACTTCTGGGAATGCTGGGCAAGTTCTGCCTTCAGTGACGCAATCTCCCGGTCCCTTTCAACGTTCTGCCGTAGGATGTCGTCCATAGATTTTGTCTTAGAAAAAACAAAACAATAATTTCCATATAGGTGAGGGCATCAGGTTTGGATCCAGTCAAACTGTATTATTTATTAAAGCCATTACGAGTATGATCTGTCCCACTTCGTATCATCTCACCTGATCGTCCCACTTAGTCTGTAAAACCTCCAAATCAGCAGATTTCGCCAGGAAGCAATCTCTGACCTTCTGAAGTGTTTCACTAAGCTCCATCAGCCTTACCTCCAGGGACACAATCAACTGAACCAAACATTAAATGTAAAGCTGAGTAAGTGGCCGCATAACCAGTCTTAGCCAAAGTTTAATTGAATAACAGAATTTAAAATGTTGCCCTCGTTACCCGTTCTTTATCCTCGCACATCTTCTCTATGGCACATTTTTCTTTGTACAGCAGTTTGCTGGACGTTAAGGTGTCCAACTCTGACACTTTACGTTTCAGGGCCTGCACACAGTTGGTTGGAGACAGATGTTACGTTTTAATGACCAACCAAAAATCTGACTGCTTGGGCTCAACATGGGACAATACCAGATTACTGCGAAGCCAATTTGGCTCTTCAACAACTGAATATAGCAATGGGGATTTGAACAGTGCATTACATTTCAGTGAGACATAAAAAAAAGAAAAGAAAAAAAAGGTTTGAAGCTGGTAACAGCTGATCAAATGACACACCTCCACTTTCCCCTGTTCAGCAATGAACTCCTCAAGAGGTACGTAGTCATCCAGATTGTTCATAGCACACTGGTAGGCATGCTCTTTGATAGCATCCTTGTACATCTCAAAAGTGTCCTCCAGCTTTTCTTGGTCACGCTCCTTCTGCTCCGCTATCTGCCGACTAAACAGTCAAAGCAAACATCATTTAGATTTTTAACAAAGGGTTTAGTTAGGGATGTTGCACGGGTACACTAATGCAACCGAGGTGAGCGGTCAGCAACATCCCGAACTAAACCCTTTGTTAAAAAAACCTTTATCCGAATCAGCTTTATTGGGATTTAAGTGCCAATATGCCGAAATTGAGTTAAAAAATGAAGACTGCATACAATAGCAAAGATCTGCAAAACAAAAAGTAACTTGCATGCGGAGGTCTTCGCTCTCCATGAGCTGTTGTAACATGGCATCTCCCATCTCCTTCCGAATCTCAATTTCCTGAACCAGGTTTCTTTTTTGCTCAGCCAGGAGTTTTGTTCGCAGGCTCTCAACTATATTCATAAGGTCCTAGGAGAGTGAAAGTAACACATTAATGGAGAAAACTTTGATCTGCACAGTTAATCTTAGAATGACTGACGTTAAATATTCCCCAACTGCTGTATTTGACAAAACGTTAAGAATCTACAGTATTTGGGTAGAGCAGTGCTTTGAACTAAATGCTAACGTCAACATGTTCACAATGACAACGTGCTGATATTCAGCAGGTGATACTGCATTCATCTTAGTTTAGCGTGTTAGCTCAGTAATGTTTGACAAGTCGCACTAAACGGGGAGTAGCGTTGATTTAGACGGGAATGTCAGTTTTGCAGGTAATGACCTGATGATGGAGCTTATTACAATACGTTATTACAATTCATTCTTTGGGGAACATGAATACGTGTTCTACAGCGCTCGGGGCACAATGAGTGTCAGCACAAGATGTCACAGCAATCGATTATATACTTATTGAGATGTTTCACGAAAAGCAAAAAAATGTGAACTTCGTGCTGGCACTTGAGGAAAAGGCAGGGGACCACTACAGTTAGTAGGCTATATCCTCCGGGGACCATGAATGTCTGCACAAGCCAAACTAAATAGTTGGGATATTTATATACGAGAGAAGTTTGCCTTCAGGGCTTTCTACCAGAAAGGGTCTTTTTCAACACAAACCTCTTACCTCACCAAGCATGTTTACTGCCTTAACCTAAGAGATTTCTGGAAGAAAGGGCTTTCCGACATACAAACCTGAAGGCAATAGATGGGACAGATTCTGATACCAAAAATACAATTGAGAACAGTCCATCTCTGGTAAACTTTTGAAACAAGGACTGCGACACGGAAAAGCAGTTTTACATCCTCTGGCAGCAAAGACATGTCCGCCTCGTCTTCCTCATCCAGCAGCAGCTCCTCAGACGGGTAGCTCTCCAGGCCCTGGCTGGCGATCGCCCCATTCCTCAGAGGCTTGCCGTCACGGCCGACCAAACAAGGAGTCGGAGACTCCAGAGACTTGTCTGGGATCACCTGCACCACCTACAGACGGCACAGGCGAGATCAGAGGTGTTTTAAGGTCTGGCTCACGGCACCGCTTCTTCTCACACCATTTGGTACTCGAGACTAACCTGTTTGGCAACAGCAGAGAACTTCATAACATGGAGAGTCTCATCGTAGCTGGAAGCACACTGGTTGATGTTGACGATCATCGACGCTTTCCCTTTGCCGCAGAAAACCGCCTGGAAGAGCTTGGTGAGCTTACTCTCTCTGAAAGGAATGGAGCTGCCCTTCATTCTGGTAAAATGCACAGAAGAAAACAAAAAGGACTTTAACGATGCTAAAGCACATGCTGCAGGGTTTTAGCGATGCAAAAATATCAAAATGATTTAGAGTCGTTGCTGCAAGTATTTGTAGCTGGTGACCTATTAAGAACCAACTGCACCTGTCAGTCTGATGGTTGCGAAGGGCACTGATGCACTTCCCCAGAGTGAGCAGGGAGTTGTTTATGTTCCCGGCCTCCTTCAGCCTCTCCCCGAATGTCTTGGTTTTGTTGCATCGTTCTGAGCCGGCCAGGTCACACAAAGAAAACCTGAGAAACAAAGTTATTTTATGCATTACAGCTCCTTTCATGGTGCCCGAGAGGGACAAATAAAGTACAAACTTAATATCTGGTCCAACAACTCCTGAGCAACAATGCTCTGATTCAGTTCTCTTTCTCAGTCATGTCTTGTGTTTATTCTTACCTCTTCAGATGCATTTTAAGTGTTTCAATTGTCTGCTTTCTTATTCGGTTTCACTGTGTATTGTAAGTAGATGAGCCTATGATTCCTCTCACAACTGCAGCCACACCAAAAAAAACTACATCAGCATTGTTTGAATATTCATGACGTCTGGCAGATACATACTCTGAGATCCGTTTAACTGCGCTGCCATCGATCTTCAGTAACTTCATGGTAAATATGCTGTGGCTGTAAGGAAAGCTGGGTTGAGTTTTGAAAAGAGACAAATGGCACAAAGCACAGATACGATGAAACGAAAAGTTTGCCTTCTGCTCGACGACTGGTTCATCTTCGTGGCTGCAGCACTTCGGTTTTTGTTTCCGAACTGTAGCAGTTTGGAGGCTTCTCCCAGGATCTGGATGTTAATCCACCTGAGATCTGAAACACATTTGTTCTTTCGATTCAGTTTTAAGCCTTGAGCAACGTGAAGACGACTGCAGTTTATTTCTACCAACTCGAGAACACCTGGTGAAGCCACGCTCACCTTTAACATAAGCATTTCCAGCACCATCGTCACACACTCGAAGAGCAGCACGTTTCTTGGACTTTGAGTAAAAAGATGGTTGAAGCAAATCGTACACGCACTCATTGTAGATTTCAAAGAATGCCACCCATAAGGCAAACTGGCCGCTGCCTGCTTCTGTTGGGTCGCTTGCAAACACTAAAAGAAGCGATAAATACGGAGTGTGACACAGAAACATCCATAATCATACATAATGACATCCTGAGTCCACGCTGGGACAACTTCAAGCTCAAACTGTTTTTTTTAATGCAAGACAATATATGTTGTGTGTGTAGAATTTGAGAGAGCTACCGGTTTGATTGTAGGACAAAGAGAAAGAGAACCGGGTAGAGGAAGAAGCCAAACGACCACTGGCTCTGGTAGGGTCACACTCCTAGATGGGAGAGCATTATGGTTATTTATCAATCAAAATATTCATAGTAATATTTCTGGCGAAGCCTGCAGAAAACATCTCAAGTTGGCGAAAATTGTCTCACATCTTTGACTGAAGCTAAAATGGAAGCTTTAGCGCTTCTCTCCTGCTTGACTTGGTCAGGATCCAGATACTGTGCGTCATTCCTGAGGTAGGGCTTCAGGTCCATCCCATCATACAGACGGCCGCCGATGTAGTGAAAGGTGTCGTCCAGCACTCGAGGGAGTATGCCTGGCTCTTTTGGAGTTCCTAAAACATTTCACAACGCACTCAAGACAGGCAGAACAACTTCTGAGGGGGACAAACACTCATTCGGAAGCTGTTGAGCTTCCATCTTTACCTTGGATTGTGTAGGTTTTCCCTGCGTTTGTTACGCCATAGCTAAATATCAGTGAATTCTTCCCGTCCAAGAAATCAGACATTTGGCTTTTGACGGCGTCCTCATAAAGCTCAGACTGTGTCATGTCTTGTCCAAAAATCTAAAAGCAAACAGAAAGATGGGTTGGTCTAAAATAGCTCAAAGCACATCCAAAATATCTTTCAGGCAGATATGTGAACAGCACTAAAATGGATAATATCGCAGACCTGTGAGAAGGAGAATTTGTGGAGTGATGTGCCGATGCCCTTCTCACTGCTCTTCATGGCGGCGGAACCCTTTGGTGCCTTCAGGGTCACCGTCTGGTTGTTTTCAATCACTACACAACCCTGAGGAGAAACACAAGTTCATACGGACGCATTGGAATGATGGCTTCTGTGTGGGCCATGGCTCATAGAAGCCGTTTGTGTGCATATGCAGACGACTACAGTCTAGTTTCATTTCCCTCATCAAAAATAAACTCATAGGATGTGTCATGTTTTGGAAACACATGGATCTTTATAATTACTAGTAATGAAGCAATTATCTCTCAGCTCCCACCTCCACTTTATTCTGCATCAACATAGAACGCACTGCAGAAACATAAAATGCGTTACATAAAATGAGTTACATAAAGTTAACCAATTATATAATTTTAGTGCATTTAAATGAAGACAGGGCTACTGGTGAAGTATGTTACACTTACGTTAATAATGCTGGACAGCATCTTGATTTTACATCAAATTAAATACAATATTTAAATAATTTCTCAGTCCCTTAACTCAGTGGAAATCAGACACAATATAAATGATCCGCAACTCTTGCAGAAATAATAAATTAGGCTACAGAGTAATGCCTCGACTTCATTACATGTAAACATGGTCTGTGTAGCATTATGGACTAGTGCTCCCTTCTGGGTTTAAAAACACATTCATTGTCATGATTATTAGTTACTCTATCGAGCACGAAATGGACTGGTTGACACCTTTCCTAGCCGGCAATACACTGTACCTGATCCTCCTTGTCAGAGAGTTCCTCTTTAGAGAAGGGCCTGACTCTGAGGTAAACTCGCATGGTCTGCTGCTCAGCACCACCTGGCAGTTCAGTCTACAAACAAAGAAGACAATCAGACCAGAAACTAAACCTCAGTGCAGACGAGAGGAGTCGTAGGGTTTATTTCAGTCCGTTTGGCCAAGGAACAGGCATCCTTGTTGCTAAAATGCGTGAGTACAAAGTGAAAGACAATCTGAACTGTAGTACTGTGCCATTAAAACAAGAAAGGGAAAAAAAAACATTACCTGCTGGGATGAAGCGCTGGCAGGGGAAACATTACAAGTCATGTCCATGTCAACAGGCTGCATATTGATGCTGTCTTCACCCGTCAATTTAACTCTACTCATGTTGATCTATGGATTAATGTGTTAATTCACTACAGGCATTGAATAAAGTCTTGCTAAATGGAGATCTTACAGCCCCCTGACTCTTTGGAAGACAAGTCACAAGAGATGTTGGCCTTAAGAATGACTTATTTCCCCTCCACGTAGGTCTGATGGTGTTCTCCCACTGAGAATCCAGAAGGCGCTTGTAATTTGTATTAATTGAAAGCAGGCATGAACTCAAGCAAATCACCAGGAGCGACCAACCAGCTTAGAACTCTACTCTGGCTTTACTGGGTCGAGGTCAACAGATATATATCAAGTCATTGTCTGAGGATCAATCTCCTAATATTGAAAGTTATAATACTACTAAAAAGTAAATGTAGATGCCTTATCTTTTCTTTTTTTATTTGATACCAAAATAATACCAAGACTTGTTTTCCATTCGTCACTTAAAAGCTGGAGTATGTAACACTTGTAGAAATAACACATTCTTCTTCTGAGTTCAATTTCTAAGCAATAAAACATATCCTTGTTTAATCAGCCATTTAGACTTGTCACACGTAGGAAAAGCACAGGTGTAAATAATGAAGTTAATGACGGCTGGGTTCCACTTAGCTGCTTTAATTTCAGGTGGTATCGTGCATGCTGGCTGACTGTCAGTCCTGATCATAACAGACATTGTTAGTGTAATCAATAACATGTGCTTTACCATCCACGACAAGTCAAAGTCTGCTGTGAGAAAGGTCTATTCATATGCTTAGGCGTTTTGTTTACATCTTTACTTGATCTCATAAAGGACCACTAGCTCGACTAATTTGAACTAAATCAAGCTGTACGGCTGTTACCGACATTACATGTTTTGGTATTCACTATCATCCTGTAACTGTTTTGTGGCCATAGTGGTTTCTAAAGTTACTTTAAAGTAAATTCAGTGTTTCTGGGTAGGTACCGACACAGAAAAATACAAAAGTATATGAGCCTTACTTCTTGAGTGAAAGCAAAGCTTGCCAGGCTAAATAGGTTTAGTCAACCTATTTGGAACGGAGTAGTTTTGTAGACAGTCTAAATAATTGGAGTCTTTTATAATGCACAGTTTCCTCGTGATTTTTAGTTTTCTGGAGTATCTTCAAAGTTGAGTTTACTTTTAATTTCACCTTAAACAAAGACTGCACATAAGTCTACAATTGTCAGCAATCTCAACACAAACCGTCTTTACATTGTTTAGTCAGCTAAAAAATATGCAAAAAAAAGTAACTAAATACCATTTCCAGTGAGATAGTTAAGGCTCTCTCCAATGTGAATGAAAGTCAGGTTACATTAGAATATTTAAAGGATTACCAAACATTCAACATTGTTTCTATCAAACAAATGTGTAGATTCTGTTGCATCAGTTATCACCTCCATGAATGATTTTCATTTAGTTACTTCCTTTGACTCCAATTGCTGTAAGAGACATGCACGGCTAGAACACTACTTTTAGCTTCAAGGCAATGTCACGTAATGAAGTTGCTGGCTTATAGTAAATGTATGATCCTCGTTCCACACACACTGCCCTTTAGTGTAACTTATGCTTTTTACACTGTAAAGAGTTTCTTCTTCAGATAAAGAGCACCCCCAACAACACCACATCAGTTTCCTTATTCATTTCTTTATTGAATGATCGGCATCGTTTATGCATCTGCGATGGTGACTTCAACCTCTACACCGGGTTCGATGCTGATGGAGGTGATCTGCTTGACGATTTCAGATGGGCTGTGCAGATCGATCAGGCGCTTGTGGATCCGCATCTGGAAACGATCCCAGGTTTTGGATCCCTCACCACAGGGAGTTTTCCTGGTGGTGATACGCAGAGTCTGGAAAGAGCAGAAAATGATTTAGCTTGACCAAAACAAGAACCCAGAATACCACATCTAAATTATCATACCATGTTTCTTAACAAATATTAATGCATCAAACTACAGACATTACCAGCAGTCACTTCAAAACAGTTTTTCAGGGGTTAAACTTTTTCGACTGTAAATGTAGTCTGACCATACACGGCCATTTAAAATGAATTGACTGGCATTTCCTCGGTTGATGGAATTATCTTTACCGATCAGAATTGTTGAGAAGTTTACCGTGTGGACATAAACTTTTGCAGACACTATATGGTTAATTTCATATCTATTCCCCATGCCAGTTTTGGCCATGAACATCTTTTACAGAGTGCACCATCTGTCCTCAATGCACATAACAGCAAATCCATGACTGAAACTTTTTTTCAATCTAGCTCATGTACTACAGTACCTTGGTTGGCATGCGGACGGGTCCCTTCACCTTCAGGTTCTTCTCCTTGGCCCCACGGATCAAGTCTGCGCAGACTGAGGATTATAAAGAGACAAAACATTCAAGACCAGAAGCAACCAGCAATCACTTCATGATACTTAAAAAGCTGTGGCTCAGAATAGCGTATTTCCAGTCTTCACTGTTTATCAGATGGAAGTTGTCCTCATCGCTCACATTTACATTATATTCACAACATTAACCAATTGGAGCTTCGTTACCTTTCTCCAGAGATTTGACATTGCGGCTGGTGAGGGTGATGCGAATGCGATGAATGGCGACCTCTGTCTCAACAGGTGCCTTGCCAGTGTCCTTGAAAGCCTGCAGATGTGGAAACAAGTCATCAAAATGCTGGCCCTGATATTGAAACCACATTCACAGGATAAGACTGGTACTGCATTTCAGCTTTGTAAGTAGGCATGTACTGATGAGCATGGCAGGTACGAGCTTGAATATTTTCTCCTGTATTACACAGTAAGACCACCCGCTTTGCTTGAGTCACCTGAAACAATGCTAACAACCATTAGAAGAAAACTAACTTACATGTCACATCAATAATATGATATTAGTATAAATGTAGTAATTTAATATCCCTAAACTAAAGAAGCTCACTCTGCATTGTCGTTGAAAAAATTGCAATTGATTTCAAGTGTACATTTGTAAACGAAAAAGATAATAATCGTATTAATGGTTTTGAACGTCCGACACGTGGGAGATTTACAGGGAGCACCTAAACGCAGCACTAGCTATTCAACGTTAGCACGTGGAACGCCTAGTATTGAAATGAACATGCGTAACAGAAACAGATGTCTCCACGTAACGTTAATCTGTCAAAGTTGCAATTTAAACGCCCAAATGTGTCCAGTTTATCACTTTCTATGATAAACTGTAAATCCTCCAAAACATCGCAAAGTATTACATAAGAATCCAGTTTGTTAATGATTTCTTGCGGGACATCCAATTCACGAGACATGAGCTGTCGGCGCTATCATTAGCTAACAGACTCCGCAGAATTTCGACGTTAAGAGTTAAGCTATTAAATCACAAATTCACGACAGAATGCACTTCATTACACGAGTAACAGTTATATTCAAGCGGCACATACCATTTGAATTGTCCCTGACCGACTTATTCGGGAGAAGTTCAAGCGAACAGCGGTGAGCCAGGAAAAGTAGCTACCAACGTGGTTAGCTGTTCAGAAAAAGAGAACGAGCGAAGGCCAGTTTCCTGGTTATGTACTGCTCATCCGGGTCTCTGATACTTCTTCTTTGGTGTTTAGACTACCTCAACAGCGACATCTAGTGGCTAAGCCTCTAAATGAAAAAAACGTCCACACAACACCGTAGAAACCTGACAACAATTGAAACAAATAAAATAAATTGAACTATCTAAAAGATCACATGGACATTGCATTTTTACAGAGATGTGTTCAAATTACTCAAATATGATGGAAAATAAGTTCATATCGTTTGGTTGTCATATTTGTGATGGTAATTTAATGTATGACAAGTACAAACATGGCAATTAATACCACAACTGGTACGTCACACATCTAAGACAATTTATAATATCCAGAATAAATTTTGATGCCAGTGAAGAATACAGAGACATGTGACCACCGGGGGTAGTAAAGCGTAAACTCAACAGTTGACAACAACCCGCTCCACCAGTGTGGTGTTAAGGTAGATGGGTAGACACGATAACTATACTATACGATACTATAACATACTATAACATCCGGCAAATATTTATAGAGAATAAAACAAATAACGATAACGATATTAACATGAGTACTAAACGGGAACAAAAATACAAGAATCATGTACCTATGAAAAACAATAATAATCAGGATTACTATCCTTATTATTGCAATTGAGTGTGGGTTGTGTGAGTTCCCGTATGTGACAACCAACTTGAGTGCAGAGAACACACGTTTTCTTTTGAAAGATGAAAGCGGAAGTCCAGTGTTGTTTAGTAGAAGTACGCATGTTAGTCAGGTTCCTAAACAAGTAACGGGACCGTCCGGTTGCCAAAAAGTTGTTTTGTCGAAACCCGTTAGGATGCTCGGAATGTGTTGTGGTGGTAAACGATGATTCCATTGTTGTAGTGTTTGAGAAGAAGAATAGAAGTTAATGACTTGGGAACTACATTTTATTTTGCTGTGCGTCATGATTCCCAACCATAGGCCGCCAAGTGACAGAGGAAAAGTTATTGACGATGAAACTTAACTCCAGTTGAATGGAGACGGACTAACACGATTAATGAGGAGATGAATTTCGGTGTCCCCGCTAATTCGCTGCTGCTTTTCCGTGCCTGCGACGAGGGGGACTATGAAACCGCCCGGGGGATCCTGGAGCCCGGTGCCCCTAAAGAGTCAGGACGGCAGAGCAGGCTGCGGTCAGAAGCGGGGTCGGAGTGCAACACCGCGGACATGTTGTCTCTGGTACCGGTGGACTCCACGGACGAGGAGGGGAACACCGCCTTACAGTTTGCGTCGGCCAGTGGTCACGAGAACCTGGTCCGGTTTTTGTTACGAAAGGGGACCTCGGTGGACAGCCGCAACAACTACGGCTGGACCCCGCTGATGCAGGCTGCGAGGTGGGGCTGCGGGCCGGAGCTCACGTTCTAATGTATACAGAGAAATACAAACAAAACTCCATTAAAACATCTGTTATTTGACATTACATGCGTGATGGTGAATTATTTGAAGTGTATAATGTAGAATTCAGGACCTTCTGCCATGAAACACTGGCGGTGAACATTGTGAAACTTTTATAAAAGTACTTTACTCTTTTTCAATCAAGAGTATGCTTATTCGGTCTTGCCTGTTACATGCACATTTGTTCAGCAATTGCCTTATTCTTGCATGGAGTTTGGTGGAGCAAAGTGTATTAACAATCTGCTCACGAAATCAGCTTCATGGTTTCATATTAATGTAGGTATATTAATGTTTATTTTATTAAAATATGGCAGCCGTAAGTGTCTTGAAACTTTGACAAATAACTTTTGAGAAATCATTCAGTTGATGACAATCACTGGTTTATAATTTTGACATGGAATTAGACAAATTGTATCTGAAATAATCCACAATTCTCACCAAAAAACAAAAATCTACTAACACTGATTGTAATGCAACCTTCACATGTTTTTGCTTCCAAGTTGATCAACAACACAGGCAACGAGGAAGGTCACAGCAAGGGTCTGGATTTCTGGGGCCTGTCTATGTAGAGTTTATTACATGTTAGGTGTCAACTTTAGGATGATTTTCCCAAAGGAAATCAATTAAGTGTGACATAAGTTAACTGGGTGGTGCTCGGCATGTGACAGGAGGACCGTGCCCTCTCATCCAAAGTTGATTCAGCTCAGAGAAAAGGGCCCTCGTGCATTTTAACACGTCTGATGGACTTTCTTAAACTTGGGTGATATAGATCGTTAACTCCCAATCTCTATCTCATTCGTTGTCTCCAATTCTCCCCCCAGGTTTGGTCACCTGACTGTTGCCCACATCCTGTTGGAGAACGGGGCAGAGATCAATGGACGCAACAGGTTGGGTGCGAGTGTTCTTACTATGGCGGCCCGCGGGGGACACACTCACGTAGTAAAGCTACTCCTGGAGAGCGGGGCCTACGCCGATGACTATGATCACCTGGCTGTTGCTGCGGAGGCAGTCTCGAACGGCAACAACAACAACAGCTGCAGGTTTGGGCTCTCATTCTGTCAGGCGTTAAGCCTACCACTGAAACAGAGCTCAACTCAGTTTACCGTTGGAATAACACACCTGTAGTCTTCAACTGTTATTCATGCTCTGAGTGGCTCTTTCTTTTTCCACAGCGCGGCTGGTTTCGGAGGTGGTGAAGGCTGTCCAGGAGGCGATGGCAGAGAATTCATGGACATCACAGCCCTGATGGTGGCATCTCAGCATGGCCACGAGGCCTCGGTACGCCTACTGCTAGAATGGGGCTCTGATGTCAACTTTTCCCAGAAGACCACTGGCTGGGGACCCCTCATGGTGGCCACCCTCGGTGGGAAGGTGGGTTCAATGGATCGATGGATGGTTGGACAGATAAACAAGATGGTTACAATACATTATGTGTTGTCTTCTGGGTATGACATTTTATAGCATGTGCCACTTGACATGTATTTACATCTTGCTACATGCGACTTTGTTGCAGCACGAATGCTTATGAAGTTGTGACTGTCTTTGTTTTGAGTAACGGGAGCAGCTGACCAATGAAGTGGTTGTGTTTTGAAGGTGGCTGTGACTCAGCAGCTGGTGGAGCGCGGAGCTGACCCAGACAGGGTCAATGTTCTGTCCAAGACGGCCTTTGAACTAGCCATGCAGCTCAAACAGAGAGACATCAAGGCCTATCTGGACTCCATCACCACTGTCCGACCCCAGACCGGTGAGGCAATCGGTTTGCACTTTACTACGTGATAAACAGCATGATGGTATTAACGGTGAGATGGATGGAAATAACATCTAAAACAAAGTCCAGCACAGTTTTGCTTCTTCTATCACTGCCCACACATATTTAATTCTACTTTTGTTTTTTATGTCTTTTACAGTTTAGGGAGTGTTGAGATCTCACTTCCCTGTTGGTATAAATTACATCCTGTATCAGTATGTGTGTGTGTGTGTGTGTGTGTTGCTGTCTTGAACTGCAATTAACACGGATGTGAGAGCGAAACCAACAGTGGTAGCTCTCAGCCTCTTTGATGTCTGATCGCTCTGCTCACCGGTAGCTCAGTTTTCCTGCACAGAACATTTCATATGAGCCGAACTTCTGAAATCAAACCTAAACCCCAAACCAGAGCTCAGTTGCGGCGACATCGTTTGACACTTCGGCTATCAACATGTTAAGATAAATCCAGCTCATGCATGAATGATTAGGCAGTGATGTGCCATGTTAGCCATTGGCTGGGCTGAAATACAGGCAAGTGTATGATTTTTTAAATCATTTTAGCTGAATTTTTGGGAAGCATTCAGTGTGTTCCAGTTACAGAAGAAGTATTTTATTCTATCTTACAGATCTGTAGTTTGACTTATTTCTTCTTTCTTTTCTTGTTGTTGAAGTTCACTTTTATTTGTGTGAGTGGTGAATTCAGCAGTGATAAGTATGTATTTACATAAACCTCCCCCACCCCGGCATTAACAGGCGATGCTGAGCTGCGTGAAATATGGCCAAGTACGACAGAGCATATCAGAGCTCTCTCCTGTTCTCAGCAGTGCTCTTTTCTCCACAGACGACGAAAGGCGAAGACCAGATGTGTTCAGTGCACTCAAGTTAGGTGAGTTCAATTTAATAAGAAACTACAAGTTAACTGCATTTTGGTTGTTAGATTAACAGGTGATGCAATAAAACTCAACCAAGTCAATCAAATTGCTTATTTATGTATCCATCTGTGTGTGTGTGTGTGTGTGTGTATGTGTGTGTGTGTGTGTACTCAGGAAACTCCCAGCTAGTCAAGGAGATCTTGGAGGAGGATCCCACTCAGGTGAATTCATCCAATCAGGAGGGAGCGTCACCTCTCATGATAGCGGCAGTGAGCGGTCAGCTGGAAGTGGTGCAGCTGATGGTGGAGAAGAATGCCGACATAGACAAGCAAGATGGCGTCCATGGGTGGACCGCTTTGATGCAGGCCACCTATCATGGGTAAGGAGGACATGCTGGTGTATCATGGTAAACCTCAGCGGGGATAGTGTAATGCTGTACATACACTATGAATGCTGACGCTGTCGTCAATCCTTTCTTTTGCTTTCTGTCTCCCTCCTTCTTTCAGCAATAAAGACATTGTCAAGTACCTGTTGAGTCAAGGGGCTGATGTCAACCTTCGAGCTAAGAACGGATACACAGCGTTTGATTTGGTGATGTTGCTGAATGACCCAGGTACCCGCACTATCGTCTCTTTGCTTTAAAGCTGAAATCATATTGAAATGAAGTTATGGCGAAGTAGCCTTTTATGTTTTAACAACTAGCGGACAGTAGCACCTGACACAGACCACGCGAGGTAGTTTCCATGATGTTTGTTCATCGTTTCACTCAGTGATTCATTTTCTATGTGTCTACTCTGGACTTTCACAGACACCGAGCTGGTGCGTCTGTTAGCGTCAGTGTGTATGCAAGTAGACAAGGACAAGTCGAAGCACCGTAGCAGAGCCTTACTGACTCGCTCTAAAAGCCGACAGTCGCTCAACAACGTCCCCGTCCCACCTGACGACAAGGGAGGCCTCAAGGTAAAGGAGAAGCCCTGTTCCTTTAATATTCTGTTATGAATCCATATCATGGAGTATTGATCAATTCTTTTATTCAAATGTAATCTACAAAATATCAAAACCAATCTGTTTTTTATTAAAATGACTGGATGTTATATATATTTTAAGGGGGTCTGTAACTCCACCCCATTACATGTGTGACTTCACCCCCTTCCAGTCCTGGTGGAGTCGGATGTCCAATCGGTTCCGACGGCTGAAGTTGACTCACACCCTGAGACACGGCCTTTCGTCCAACCGCCTGGCTCCATTTCCAGGCGATGCTGAAACGTCATTGGACGCCACGATGAAGGCGAACAGGAAGCCGGCTGCCGGGTCTAATGGAGCGCTGGCACCGGCTCCTGCCCCGGGGGGGAATGACATCAGCACTGCCTGGGCAGGCAAGTGCAAAGATACTGGTGAGACTCAGCGAAAACACTATTTCATTGTCATTGTTAGAGCAATATTACTGGCGTCAGTAATACATGAGATCGTTAGATTAAAGGGGAACTCCACCTGTTCCATCAAAGTCTGTGGACACGTTTTGGGGAGTATCAATACCAAGCAAAACCACAGAGTAGAAATACTCTGTTGTAAGTAAAAGTCCTGCGTTCAAAATTGGTATTAGCTTCAAAATACCAAAAGTAAAATTTCTCATCATGCAAAATGGCCAAATTTCAAAAAGAATGTATACGATTTTACAATAATTAATGCATTAATGTGTTCATCACTTGAATGTTGCTGGTGGTGAAGGTGGAGCTAATTTGAACTACTTTGTATAGGCTACTGCTAGCTTGTGAACCCCCCCCCCCAGAAATGAATCAATGAGAACAATAATACGGTACATCATAATTATATTTTGTATTATTAATCTGAATCTGTAAAGTAAGAAGTAACTGAAGCTGTCAAATAAATATATGAAGTGGAGTAAAAAGTACAACATTGTAGAAAGTAGCATAAAATGGAAATACTTAACTCAAGTAAAGTACCTCCAAATTGTACTTCAGTAAATGTACTTAGTTACTCTCCACCACTGACTTTGCATCTGTACATGTTGATCCTTGAAGTTAGAAAGATGTAACGCGTGACATTGTGTGTTGAAAGATGTGATGGAGGGAATGTGTCAATGTGACTTATGTTCCTTTTGCAGGTCTTTGCAGGACAAACTCAGAAAAGGAGGACTTTCTGATAACCACAATGGTGGGAGTGTTTGATTTGATGTGAACTATGCTTCTTTGTACATTTCTTTAAGCTTGGACAGTGTTGTTCTTACAATGAGTTGCCTCATAGGACATCAGAAAGTTAGCGTGCTGTGTTAATAAAGAGTACGGTTGTTGTTTTTAGTCGTAGTAGTATTGTACTGTATGTATTTCCATGTCCTCTAGCTCAGAAGTGGTGCACCCTTGACCCGGCTGCCCAACGACAAGCTGAAAGCGGTGATCCCTCCCTTCCTTCCTCCGTCCAACTTTGAACCGTGGAACTCGGACCGCTCGCGTCTCCACGGGGAGGGAAAGAGCGAAGCGCCCCGCCTGCCCATGCCGCCCCAGAGGAAGCTGAACAGCAGTGGAAACTCTGATATTGTGAGTGTTTGTGGGCGAGAGGTGCGGTGCTGGTGAAACCCTCTCTATATGTTCGTCATCATTCATAAGTCTTTTGCTATTTTTCTCTCCTTCGCTCTCCTCTAAATGTCAGACATCTATCAGTCGCGTGGTTAGCAGGTCCATTAAGTTCCCCAGCATCCCCAAGGGGCCCTCCTCCTCCTCTCCTTCAAACTCCGGTCACTACCACTCCCCCCACTCCTCAGGAGGCTCCAATGGAGTGGCAGGGATCAACCGGGACTCTCATAACCGTTCAGGTTCACACAAAAACACAAGACAGATAACAACATACTAGGGCTGGGCGATATGGCCTAAAAAAAAAATCTCCGATTTTTTTACAAAAAATCCGATTCACGATTTAAATCGATTTTTTTCCCCCAAAATTTTTTGCAGATGACAGAAGCTGTTGAAAACAATTTTTTCTTTTATTTTGTGATGATTTTCCCAAGTAGGTTGATAAAAATAAAGTGCAAACAAAACCTGAACATTGTAGAAAGGTGCCTGTAGTATACAAAAAGTATTTGGTCACTCTTTTGTTTGCCTGAATCATTTAAATATAAAATTAAATTAAACATAACATTAAATGGCATTAAATAGTAGCCTTCCATTGTAAACAACTGTGCAAATGTAACTTTTTACAGTAAGCTTTTCTAACTGAATACACTGATACAAACACAGCATGAAATAAAATGTATATGACCCTTTAACATTCACATTTTCAAAAGTGCAACATCTGATCTAACATCAACATAACATATTTTGCACAGTAAATAAGTGCATGTAAACAAAATCAAGTGCATTCACAACATAACCAACAGTATTAAACAGTAGTGCATGTTTTTTCTAAATATTTTTTGCCAGGAAGACAAGCCTGTCTACTACCTCTGGCTTCAGGCATGCACGGTGGCATGTAACAATGCCCCCCCCACACACTGAAAAGCCTCTCAGAGGGGGCACTTGTAGCTGGCACAGAGAGGTATTTCTTTGCTAAAGTACTTAGCCTTGGAAAGTTAAGTTGGTGACGCTTCCACCAGTCAAGTGGATCGGTGTCTGGGTCAACCTGCTGGACCACAGGTCAGTTGTTGCGGAGTAGAATGACATCCCCTCCAGCTCCGCAGAGATCCTTTGGCGTGTACTATTGTACAGCCGAGGCAAGGCAACGTCAGAAAAATGTTTACGGCTTGGTAGCACGTACCTGGGGTCCAAAGCTTTGAGACGGTGAATAAACCCCGGCTTTTCCACGGTGTATATGGGCACCATATCTTTTGCGATATACATCGCGACTGCATCCGTGATGGCTTTCCACCGGGCACTCTTCTTCTCATGCGGAGTACAGTTGGTGAATGTCTCCAAAATGCTGGGTTGTTGTTGTGAGGTGGCGGCGGCGGCGGCCAGCAGTGAAGCTGCTGGCCGCCATTGTTTTAGTTTGTAAACAATGCGCGCGCACTCTACTACGGGAACCCAACGGGGGGGAGGGGTGGGGGCGATTTTCTCGATTTTCAATAAAACACATCGCCTTAAAGCACACATTCGAATTAATCGATTAAATCGATTTATCGCCCAGCCCTACAACATACCCAGTCACAATGAGAACATAAGCAACCGAATGACACGCTCTTGCCTCTTTCTTCCACCAGGGGGCAGTGCAGACAGCGTTCTCTCCCAGATAGCAGCCCAAAGGAAGAGAGCAGCAGGCCTGATGGATGCGAAGGCCCTGGCTCCGGAGAAACAGCCCAGCCAGACTCAGAGTCCACCCTCTCTGCCACCCTCAGCACCCAGCATGCCGCGTCCTGATATTAACCTTCCGGAGATCCACTCCCACCCCAGCCTGGTGGCTCCCGACATCCACTCCAGAAGGGTCCGTGTTGTGCTTTCCTTTTTGTGGTTGCTGTGTAAAACAGTTAAAGTAAAGGTAGTGCCTCCTCTCATGTCAGTGAACTGGTGCTGCTCATTCTTTTTGTAGAAGATGGAGTTGAAGAAGAGACCTCAGTCGGGGAATTCTTCCACATCCAAGAGCACGTCGCCCACTCTGACTCCGTCTCCTTCCCCGACGCCCAAGCCCCCGACTGGGCCGGGAGACTCTCTGTCCTCAGCCTCTTCCCATCCTCGCTCCAAGAGCAGCGGGGGCTCCAGCAGTGGAACCATAACTGATGAAGGTGATACCGTGTTGATCTAGCCGTCAACTGAAATCCTTCTTCCGTGCGCCACAGTGTTCACAAGCATCATTTATTCAGCTTTTAGACCAATTCTGTAAATGTTTGAGAGAACGCTGGAAAACAATGTCAATAGATGTGCGCAATTATTGACTGTATTTATTATTAATACAATGATTGGTGTTATTAACTGATTCTTGATAACTTGAAATGAATTTTGAACCATTGGCCTTGACATAGAAATAATCGACACACATGAAATCATACAAACTAAATCTACCTGTAAAAAAAAACCCGGCCGTGAGTTTGCCAAGTTTCATCACTTTTCCTGACATCACACGATGTGTTGCTTGTGTCTTCTTTCAGATGAGCTGTCTGGTATATTAAAGAAACTGTCCCTCGAGAAATACCAGCCAATATTTGAGGAACAGGAGGTATTCTATCTTTTACGTCAAAAGGGAGTCCCAAAACATTTTCCTTCAGATATATTGTCTGTCTTTTCATTTATTTCCCCCTTTTTCCTCCGTTTGAGTCACGAGTTCTCAATGTGATGGAAACTGCTTTCCCATAACTGCATCACTGCATTGCTTGAGAGAATAGCACAGTTCTGTACTCATATTAGCAAAGACAATTGTATACGTTTCATTGAATATGTTTTATACAGTGTTTTCAATCTGTGATTCTCTTTTCTCTTCTTCTAGGTGGACATGGAGGCTTTCCTGACTCTAACAGATGGAGACCTGAGGGAGCTTGGCATTAAAACGGACGGACCCAGACAGCAGATCTTAGCGGCCATATCAGAGCTCAATGCTGGAAAGGTGCATGTGATTGAACATACATTATGCATCTCTAAGGAACCTTTGCTTCCAGATGTGTGTATCCAGGGATCTCTAGGGGCTCATGTTATATTTGTTTCCACCTTTCCAGTTTTCCTCAGCATAACTCGACATTATATCATAATAAACTGTCAACATTGTGAGCCAGCAGAGATCGGTAGAATTGCTTTGACCGTGGATGGAAATTGCTGAAGGGACCAGAGGGACAAGATATGTGAAAGTATAGCGAGAGCCATATGATCTTTGCCTGAAAATGTTAACTGATTTATTATGGCCGTTGTCTGCTGTCATCAGGGCCGAGAGAGGCAGATCCTTCAAGAGACCATCCACAACTTCCAGTCGTCCTTTGGTAGCAGCGCGAGTAACCAAAGACAGCCAGGTGAACCACGCTGTGAGTGTCAAAAAGATGAGCTGGGAACTTGGAAAGTGGAGCACTATTAACACAAAGACAACATCATAATCTCTCTCTCTCTCTCTCGCGCTCTCTCTCTCTTGCTCTCTATCTTTCTTTATCAGCACCAACGGGTTGGATGAGACACCAGGTTCGTTCCTCCAACAAAAGATAACCCAGCAGCCCTGACGCCAGCCAGGAAGTATACCAAAGGTACTTAAGATGAGAGTAAAAATGCCGGTGACCTCAAGCCAAGGCACGACTAATAAGGAGTCTTCTGGACGCCGGTGTCCCGGACCACTAGCGGCGTTAGTGCAAGAAGATGCTGCAGCAAAACGACCAAATAGACCCTGATAACCTGCCTTTGTAGAACCCTCCAGGACCAAACGGCATTAAAAGTATTCCTCCCGTGGATCCTGAAGCAGGAGAGGTGTGACAGGGCCGGCTGAGTCCAGTGCCCTGCTGCGGTTTGGCAAAGCACATGGTGTGTGGCAAATGATGATGTTTTTGTTTTTGCCACAACGATACGGTTGCCACATCTACTGCTAATGCAGCGCAGAGAGGTTAGAGCGCAGAGAGTGTAAAAGACGAGAAGATCAAATACACAGCAGAGGGAGAGATTGTTATTTTAGCCAAACAAATGTGAAGGATACAGCATAAGTATTGTAGAGATGCCACGGTAAGTCAGGAGAAAAGAAGAGAGAGAGCATAACAATAAAATGCAATCAAATAGGTATTATCCAGAAATACTGAGATTGAGACTTCAAAGCAGTTGTAATGACCAAGAAGGAGCACTGATGAGGAAAGAATATGGAGAGAGAAAGGGACATTCGCTGACGTATTTTGCCATCATACGAACAGATCATTTTTACTCAAAACTGTGCTGTCATGAATAAATAAACATTACATTGATGCTATGTTTAAACTATGTTGTTTAAAAATGTTTTAGACCTAATGGACTTGAGATGCGAAAGCATTGGCAAAAACATTTGGGAGCATTTTATGAGCCGCCTAAATTTAGTTAGGGAGCTCCCTAATTTTGATAAGGGCAGCAGACGCTAATGCTGGTTTGGAAGAGAGAGTTTCCATTGAGCCTGTTCTATGTTTTTGCATCTGGCTCCATCAATACAGTTGGTCCGATGGAGCGCTATATCATTCCTCAATATGAGGTACTTTTGATCCATGTCTTCAATCCAAAGGATTCAGATATCATATCCTGTTCAGTTATGTACTGCGTCTGGCAGCGACGAAGCGAACATACTGTACGCTTTCAAAAACGGAATCTGAGTGATGAATCAAATCGATGAAAAACATAAATAAAATGTGTCCAAAATGAAATCCTGCAAAACGAAAAATAAACTGAAAACAAACTATTCATTGGTGCTCGGGTTTAATAGTTGGAAAGCCGGTTTCATGTTCCAGCTTGTGTAAAACCTTTACGCAGACCAAGTCAAAGCTGATCTTCCCTCCACAAGATGGCAGTGACCATTGGTGCAATAAATTATCAGAGGGGTTCTTCTCCAGCTGGAATAAACTGTTCTGTGAAGTTTAGCTCCCTGATTGAGGTCTCTTCTTCAGCTTTAGCAGTCACATTATAGCAACTTTTGAAAAAGTTGAATTCATCAGCAATAAAATGTGCTTCTCCAGCCGTGCCTGGTCTGGCATGACCAGTAGTTTCAGGTGGCTAATCTTAGCCAATGCTAACTTTAGATGTATTTCCCTGTGTAACTGACATTACTTAGTCAGTTCGCCAACTTGGTGTCCCCTTTTCTACTTGTGCAGCAGTGTTTCTACCTTTTTTAGTGCTAGTTTTACGCCGTCATTTCCATTTGAAGGCCCCGGGTGTAGCTGTTTATGTCGTAAGTAGCAGGCTGCCAAGGAGGTGTAAAGGCCTTGTCTAGGAGCTCAAATAATGTTTCTTACCACTCTTAAAACTCAAAGATCCATATAAATATGCAAATATTTTTCATTTCAAAAGTTTGAACTACTGGACACATGATGTCGCCAACTGATAAATCTCTTCTCTGTGTATCTGCATTGGAGGTTTGAAGTAGCATCCAAACTTTATGATGTCACAAAATCACGATCGTAAGTACACATGTTAAACTTTATGTCGATGTCAAATCAGTTTTGATGGTAAATGTAGTGAATTGAAGCAATAACGATGACATTCACCATCAACACTGATGGGACCTCCACACAAAAGGTGGCGTTTTTTCCCTTTAGGGTTAACACGTTCTGCACAGTGATGCTCAAACATCCCATTTTTAAAGGAGGTGGGCTTTAATGAAATACATGTTTAGTATAATACACCATTGTCCACGTTAGCTGTAGTGTTTTGTTTTTTAAAGCTTCCGTCACCATGTGAGTGGGATCAGCTGAGAAATGTGTCGGTTTAAAATGACGAGTGGTTCAAATCGCTTTTCACCCAAAGTTCAGAAACACAGACCGTCCCCAAAACACAACCACATAGCAACACACTGGCGTTGTTGAAATCGTTATTGATGACCTGGATATAGACTGGCCCGACAGGCAGGCGACGGGGTTCCTGTAGAGTTTAATGAAAAGCATCACTCAGTGTGGGAAAGATGTCCTCTCCAGGGCTGTGGCAGAGTGAGTGTTCAGATGTACACTCACATGTGAGCTGTACGAAAACTGTAGGAGAGAAAAGTCCATTTGGAATATATTAACATCTCTGTGGCATGTGTGCAGCAAATGGAGTGACTCATTCAATTTCCTCCCAATTGATTTAATTCGCATGCGGTTTTGATTTGATTGAATAACATTTAATAATGTTGTTTGTAACTGTCAATACAGTAGTCATGCAGTAGTGCGACGCACAACGGACATGGGTCACTGGTGCGTTATAGAGGTGAATACTGACTCAGAAAGACGATTTCTCTGATGAATCCATGAAGTTCTTTCACATTGACGTTTATTTTTCACTACCCCTGCTGCTGGTAAGACCCCGACAGCCTGAGACAAGATGTCCGCCTCATCGGCTAAAAGTGGTCTCTTGTCTGTGGTAAAGCGGGCTGACTGAAGGAACCTGAGTCTGTATGAGTTAAAGCCGAGGTTAAGATCACAAGAAAAGATACATTTTCTTTTTTTCCTTATTTTTATTTTTATTTTGAAAGTGCTAGTTTTCCAATCTTCATTTCCCCGAGCTTCCCTATTGCTTATACTAAGGAGAAGTTCGTTTTAATGTAAGAAGAAAGAAAATGTATTGTATCGTCAACACTGTCAAATATTGAGAAACATCTCACAAATGCAGAAATCTTGAAAAGTCAGTTGCTTTTAGATGGTTTACCTAAAAACCGGCCGTTTCATCTGTTTTTAAAAGTACTGGAACAACTGAAATGATCCTCGTACAAGGTAGAATACCGTAAATCATTTCAGCCTCGGAAACAAGTAAACTCTCCCCCAATCGATGTCACCTGTTAAAAGAAATATAACATCTTTGGATTAAGTACTAAACTAAGTGAGCGGATGCAGGAAAGCTTGGGTCCCATTGCTATGAAATCCTCGTTGTGGCCATTGGCCTCTGGCTGTACAAGCCAGTGCGGTTTTTAGATGTGCATCACCTAGGGCAATTGCTTTACTACACTCTGTGTGTGTGTGTGTGTGTGTGTGTGTGTGTGTGTGTGTGTGTGTGTGTGTGTGTGTGTGTGTGTGCGTGTGCGTGTGTGTGTGTGTGTGTATTGTGATGATTGGTCCCTCAGACTCTGTGATTTAGTGGTGAACAGGGATTTGAGGATTGAGGCCCCTGGAGCTCCGTTTAAACATTGTTAATCAACGTGAAAGTACATCCAATAAGCAGCGTGCGCAGCGATCACAGGCCGTGTGTGTTGTTTGTCCAAACAAACAGTGGACTGCCTGATTTCACATCAGCATTCCACTGTCAACAGTCATCCTTGCAAACTCATTTTGCTCCGAGTAATTTCCAGCATCCAAGGTGGTACACAACGCTGTGGCCCTCTCGCCGTCTCTCAGCCCCCCCCCTCTCTCTTTTTCTGTGCACCTCACAGACAGAAAACAGATCCACAGAAACAGGACCGAGCAGATTACGAAGAGCGTAGAAGCAACGCAGCCTCCCTCCATCTGACCCTTGTTCTGACCATGGGATGAACTTTGCAGAATCCAAATCCAAATGTCAACAAAAGATTATCCCCACAGAGACCCGTAACACAGTTTTCCCTCTCGAGCCGATTGACACAGCTCTTCATGCGCTTCACTCAGACGGACATGTGATGGCAAAGCACGAGTTTGAAGGGCTTTCTTGTGGCTTTCGGCTCCACTGGGTGACACTTAAATGCTCAAAACCGTTGAAATTAAACTCCACAATCTTTGATGCCGTAAGCTCGAATGGAATGAAGCTAATCACTAATATGATCACACAAATAAAATGGAGTAGGGATTTGCTGACCATTTGTACCTGCATGACACAAAATGTAATATTGAGAACACCTCTTTATCATCCAGAGTGTGACTACAGTATATTACTGAAGAGGAGTGTCACAGCAATTGTATTTGAAAGTGTCTTGAAAGGGTTTGTTTGTTACTTGATTTGCTTCTAGGACTGTGCACGCAACGGTGCGTCACATTTGGCTTCCTGTTGGCACAAGTTCAGTTGAGCAGTTCTTTGAGCTCAACTGTGTCAACGCTTTTTCAGCCCGATCTGTGTGTCAGAATGTTACAGCTGTGTAACCCCTGGATCATTCATGAGATCTACACTGACACCTGAGATGCTTCCCAGTCGATAAGTCGTGCATTTCTACACTTTGTAGTAGTTATATTTTGTCAAATGATTTTCTGCATTTCAAGTCAAGTGACTAATTGTTGTTCTGGATTTCAATTTCATGGCCTTATGAGATCAAAGCAGATCCGCTCCTTGTCCCCAAAAAGCCTTCCATCCGTTCAGATGTGGTATTAAACACCTTAAGGTCAGTGTGTGATTGTTTAGTCCAGCATTAGTGAAAGTGAATCGATTCAAAGAGTTGAAAGCGCACTAATGTTTTTGCATGATGGAATGCACGTGCTAGTGTGTGTTTGTGTATGTGTACATGGATATCTGCAGAGTAAGGGTCAGAACATGCGTCCTGTTTAACCTAACAGGACCTCTTGAGCTGGTCATGTCCATTAACAATGATCTGCTGTCATGGATTAAGCTCTGGCTCCACAAATCCTGACAACACCGTTCCTGCTTTGCAACAGCAGTTTGCCAGACCATGAACTCGTCCCCCTGCGCTCAGTTCGGGGTATTCTGTGGCTGAGGTCATCACCTTTGTTGCCCCCCCCCTGCTGGAAGAAATGAAGAAAATTTAGAGCGACAAATTCCACCATATTTAGTCAGATAGTCTTCTCACAAGAGTACAACTGCCTATTTCAAACTTATTTCCACTAATTAGAATTGTCAGCTGGGCTATGTGTTAATTACGTTTTGAGTTGTCTTTGAGATATCGACCGTCCCATCAATTATGAATGTCCATTAGAATCATACTTGTCATGTCACAGCTCTGCACGTCTCCTGAAGTCCAACGGTGATGCTAATGCAGACATTTTAATCAATGAAAGATACACTGTTGCAGCTGGCAGATGGCTTTCAGTAAGTCCTATTTGGCTCTGTGGTCATTGTTCTGAAATGTGCATTAAACCACACACACGCACACACACACACCTGCTGTAAGCACACATACATGCGTTCACTCACTCACGCACACACACACACGGTCGCGTGCAACGGTCTGTCCCAGCAGCTTCAACAAAGCTTTAAGCCTGAGCTAATCTGGAAGGCAGCTTGGATAGTTCGATAGTGGATTTGCATTGATACTAAAGCTCCCTGTAGCTTTAATGGCAGCCACTGAGAGTGTTAATAGGACCGTAGTACCTCTTCATATTCCCAGCTCCACTTGTCAAAACAAATGAAACATCACCCCTGAAGGATATAACGCCATGATTTTTGGATAATTTATCTCTCGCCATGTGACTTTAGACCGTCTTGCTATCTTTGAATATTTAGATTTTACAGATACAGTATGTGTGATTAGTCAAATTAAGGAAAACTTGTTTTATTCACCCAGGTGTTGCATATTCTTAATGTATAGTCGGTAAAATTGCAATAATGGCTATGCTCAGAACTGAATTTAATGGAAGATCAAGTTTACCTTTGACTTGCAATTTTGAGAAAATGATCATTCAGTTGACTATTTCCGAATGCAGCCCTTCTAGATATTATTGCCAGTAGTATTATTATAAGTATTACTCTTGTTGTTTCTGTTTGCTCTATTCCAAAGAGATACTATAGCAGCCACTTTTTCATGTTATTTGCCATTGTTATGCAATTTAATAATCTTGTTGGGCTGTTAGGCAACTCAATCAGCAAAAGAAGAAATGTATGCGAACCATCACCACCCCCGCCCTCAAGGGCCTCTCTATACTTGTATGTGTGATCATATGTGGCACAACACCACCATGAGGATTCTCCTCTATGTCATCTTTATTTAAAGACAAAAATCAATGTATCTCAGTGAGAAGCTTGCATGATTTACTCCACATAAATACACAACAAGCAACTTGTGCGCCAGTGGTGTACTGGGCAGATGGCGGTGTATGACTTTGTACACTAGGGCGCAGCACAATAGACTGCCACACAAACTACATGCTGTGCATAAATTCTGACTGTCCGATTTTGTTTTTGTCAGTGACAAGACATGACAAATGACAGTGGCATACTTTATTTGGGTAAAGTTTTACAATGAACATTTAAAATACAAGACACAAATAATTCCTTTACAAACTTAAAATACCCAATCAATTGTGATGGTTTCTCATTTGGAACAGATCACGTAGGGTTTTTTCTCCTCTAAATGCACCTGATTTTACATGTGAGGCATTCTTTATTACAACACCACACATGATCATCGTGAAGGCAATCCTGCCATGGCGGGACACAAGCTTTTTCTAGGATACCAGAGATTTTAGGAATCCCTTGTGGCCCGTGCCTCTTGGGCTGATGTTTTATCATTGTATTGATCAGTTCATAATTAAATATCGAATCCAAAACGGATAAATTGAACCGCTGTGAAGAAAACCAAATTGTAAGAGCACTTCCGGTAATAATAAAACCGTACACACGGATATACATTTGTAAGATGTTAGTCATTTCTATCTAGCCCAGCAACACTCAAAAGTACAATTACTGCACGCAAGCAGTCCTTTCACACTCAAAGTGGTACCACTATTTTACTCCTGAGACTCTACAGGTGAATCCCACTACACTGTCAGATCCGTGACACAGTAATGCTTTTGTTTTGAAGGCATAGTCATCTTATTTCCGGTGTAAACCTGCCATCTACCGAACTTGACGCAGCTGCCAAATCAGTCCCAGAGAGCCAACTTGACTCTGAAAGCTACGTCTTCTGAATTCACTACTCGTTAAAAAGAAGACCAGTCCCGTCCAACGTTGGATTATATTCAAGTACAGCAGGTTTTGTTGTAAAAAAAAAACGTGTGTTTGTCTTTTATGGGTCGCTGTAGCAAAACCCTCCGGTCCGTAACCACCGTCTATCCCCGGTTAGCTTCGGCGTATATCTGAAGATTCGTGCTTCTGCCGCTGCCCTTCGCGTGTGATCCCTCCCCTCGCGCTGCTCAGAAGATGTGTGTGCGCTGCGCGCGGCTGCAGGCTCGGGTCGGGTTGGGCCGCTGCTACTTTCATGTGCTCCTCGTAAATATACAAACTGTACACGCATTCAAAATACACCGCATACATATAGCAACATGATACAACGTGGTATTATTGGTGGCGTTTTAAAATGATTTTAGTAGCCGAAACCAAATAATCTGTGGCCACAGAATAAAGAGAAAATGCTTTGTAGCCACTACTTCTTAATCTTGCATAGGAGGCTAACCTTACCAAAGTATGCAAAAATGAATAGCCAGCATGAGAAAAAAATAGTCATCCAGTTTTTATACATTATACTATATATATCTATGTAAAAGTCATTGCCACAAATATAGGAGGCCATATAAAGATTAAAAGATCGTAATTCACATATGCAGACAGTCCCTGAAAGCGGCATAGGCTAAACCTCGCGTGTGTGTGTGCGCGCGCGTGTGTGTGTGCGCTCTTGCGCTCTGTTTGTGAGGCACAGAGTTGCGTGCGAAGAGCTCGACATGTCATTCAGAGGAATCCGCCACCTGAAACGCGAGGAAGTGAAGGCGACTCAATTGGGTATAAAGCATCAGCCAACATCTGCCCCGAGCAGTGCAAAGCTGATGAAAACATCAGCTCGGAGCTCATACAGGACCTCTCCGATTTATTTGATTTTCCTTGGATTTATCATTTGGCATCACCGAGTCGGTGGACCCAGAGAGACGCGTCTCCTCTTTTCTGCACTTTAAGTGAATGTGACTCCACAGCCATCACTATTCTGGAATTAACTGATATCCCGAGGGATTTGGGGTCAGTGCTTTTATTCTTTGACGTTTCTTGCATGATTTTATTGTCTTCAAAGCGTTGTTATTTTACTGTTCATTTGTAGGGATCCGGGCTTTGCTAAATATTGATTGCATGAGTTGCACCAGTGTGCTGTAGTTAACTATATGGCAATTGTTTGTGTGCTATTAACCGTTCATGTGCCACAAATATTGCGACGCTAATTAACACAGACTAGTTTGTTTAGCTTTTATAGCTTAAATAGTTTTAATATGCTTTATTTTTTATGCATGCGGGGACTCACTGCATTTCCAACCCCCTTAAAACAATAATGACTTTCTGAATTCTAACTGTCTCACGTGTGTTTAAGTTTAAGTTGACGTCCTCTCTGTCTCCTCCGCAGCGCACCTGTTACCTCCACGGAGCGCGAGACCATGATACCTCCGGGAGACTGCATGTACGCGGGCAGAAAGAGGAGGAAGCCCGTCCAGAAACAGTTAAGGAGCGATGTTGAATATTGTGACATAATTCGTCAAATCGATGCTATAGCTGACAGACGGTCGCACATTTTGTTGGTGCCTTTCCTGGTAACTTGCAGGGTGGCGTCACTCTTATGATTCGGAAGTTACAGAGCCGCAGCACCATGGAGTTGTAAATGTAGCTTCTGTTGGTATTGATATTTTTTATATATCATTGTAGCACGGAATAACATGTTTTAATCACATATCTAGCAGACTAGCGATCATAGCACACATAATATTAATAATATAGCACTTATTACACCGTGGTTATTTAAGTATAAGCCTTTTACTACTCACCACAACTTAATATTCCAAATCTATATGCGTCCCTTTTGATCCATAATTATTGTGAGTGGAGTAACATTTAGAATATATTGTGTTTTCTTTCTTACTTTACATGTAGCTTGTCCTTTACCCACAGGCATGCATCAATCGTGTGTTTGGTTGACAGTGTTTTAGGTGTCCATGGCTTTTTAAATGTGGAGGACAGTAGTTTATGGGGCCATCTTGTCAGCTGATGTCATGCATAGTGAGTAGGTTATATAAGTTTTAGAGGAGGGAAGTGGTAATTTAACAAGGCCTGTGGCATTCATAAAGTTGTCATGTTTTGCTCTGCCTCTGCCACTGATTTGAGAGGAAGTCTTTGCCACATCATATCGCTACTGTTTGTGCACTGGACAGAACTACACTTGAATTTGTAGTCTGCATAGTCATGCCACAAGATATTTTAGGACTTTGTTTAATATTAAAATATTAAGGCTGTTTTGGTACTTTTAGTTCCTCATGAATATTGTAGAACTCACAAGTGAGCAGTCAAGTAAACTTAAGTTTCGTTGAATAACACAATCAAAATGGCACATTCAGATGTTTTTCTTTTGTCTGTCTTCCGATAGTAACTCGTGGAGGGTGTGTGGTTTTTTTTTTATTCTTCTGCCAGAATAAAACAGAGTCCAGGCATTCATGTAAAAGCATTCCGTCCGTCTGATCAGAAACTGTCAGCTGTGGAAATTGTAGCTGACCATTACATACGCAGATCATTTTAAGTTTTGGCTCGTAACGCCGTGGCACCCCATCCTAACACACACAAATAACTCTGTGCCTAAGGAGCATTTTATGTGCCATGCGGCACCGAGAGGAATAGTGCAATAAGTCCAATACATTCAACATCAGGAGTTGATTTGAAGAGTGGAACAGCCACAGTGGATTTAGGTAAATACAGATATATTACCATAAAGTAAACCCACAGGATTTATGTCAGCGTGGAGAGATATTCTGCAGTTCGAGAAACAAAACTCATTTGTTTTGTGTTGTAGTAAAGAAATACTGCCAAATACTACCAAATAAAGAGACTTGTCATTTGAGTAAACACAAATTATTGCGGTGCATTGTGGACTGATTCTAAAGGAAATACAGTTCAAAGACAGACGTGTGCAGACTAGTGTGGTTTATTTGATCATATGGCTCTACTTGGGTTGGTGCTGTGCAGAGTCAGACAAACATATCATACGGAGGAAGGAATATCAAACAAAAAATGCCAGGTATCTCTTTGGAAAGCATTTCTTAAAAATGCATTCATTCCAATTTCCTTTAATAGTTTGGTGCCCTGTTTTTCACATTGATCCAAAAATCAAATAGTCACACATGAGTCAGGCATTGCTCCACTTGTTGTTTTTGTTTGTGTTAAGATTGTCAAGTTTGTCCGAGCTAAAACTCATGATTTAGTCGAAGCTGTTGTTATTTTGCAGCTGAATGCATGATGTTTGATGGTCTCGGGTCCATCCCCACACACGTCCCCGATGCCCATTTAACCCCATCTTCCCCTCTCCCTTCTGTCCGTCTCGCCATCAGGAAGCTGTCCTCTGCCAATGAGAAAACCAACCCGTCCAAGCGGCACAGAGACAGGCTGAACGCTGAGCTGGACCGGCTGGCCAGCCTGCTGCCGTTCCCCCCGGATGTCATCTCCAAGCTGGACAAGCTGTCCGTGCTGCGCCTTGCAGTCTCCTACCTCCGCGTCAAGAGCTGCTTCCAAGGTAAAGGAGGTCGAAAGACGACATTTTGCAGCGGCAGGTGGAGGGGCCGGGGTGTTTGGTTTATGTGTGTCTGTCTCTGAGTTCAGAGGGAGTTGTGATTTGATTTACGGGGTTAATAATGTGATATTTGCTGCTGTAAATAGGCATATGGGTCAATGTTGTCCACCTCTGATATATTTTTATGATACAACTGACCCACGAACAAATGTGAAGTAATTCTAAAATGACACTTAAATATCTATACTATTAGAAGATGTAGTCGTAATAATAATATCCTGGTTTCGGTGGAAAATAAACATAAATACTATTTTTGCAATATTATGGAAAATGTCACTTTAAAGATATTCTATATCATTTAAAAAATATTGCCTCAAAAAGATTTTAAAAATATATTCCTTCACCCCAAACCATATTAGTCAAACGCTTGTGCTGAAGGGGTAACAATCCCCTCGGCCTTTGCATTACAAGAGCTGTTCTTTCCTGCGCTGTCTCTTAGGAAACACCGTCATGCCATGGCATGCGTTAACAGACAGAGCAGAGAACGTGTCTCTTGTGTTGTCTCATGCTGTGTACGCGAGGATGATTTCTGATGATTTGAGGAAGGCAGCGTCACCATAGATGCATCGTTTTTTCGGTTCACCCTCCCCAAATCCCTGTCACCCTACGTCTGTTGTCGCAGCATGTAATTAAAAGGTATATTGAGGCAAACTCTTGTTTCCCCACCCACCACCGAATGCCTCCCTTCCTCCCCTCGTGTTGCTCCACAATCTACTTCAAATATTCATGGGCCGCTTCAGAACGCATTCCGTTGCCGGTGGCCTCGGCGACTGCCATATCAACTCAGAGGCTGCTGGCACAGCTGGATGCGACAGCTCTAAGACAAGAGGTCGTTTTTTTTTTATATACAGAGCAAAGAACAAGCATCTTCCCTCTGTATTGAAAGGGAAAATGCTCGTGACAAAGTAGACGGAGGATGAAGGAAGGGAAGCAGGGCAGTGGAGGGGAGGCAGTATAGCGAGGTCCTGTGAGGCGCACTGTGTTCCTAGTCTTAGGGGCTGAATGAAAGTCCTCATGGAAAGAGATTTGTACAGTTCTGACCAGCTGAAAGTTTTTCAGCCATCACCTCTTCGACATATGCGACCCTCCTCTTTCACCTTCTGCTCCTCTGATCCTTGCGGCGCCCTTAATCTCCATCATCTGCTGCCTTGGTTTGGCATGGCACCCAACAACTGGCATCCTATTGGCCAGAGTCATGTAACTTTACGCACACACACACACACACACACACACACACACACACACACACACACACACACACACACACACACACACACACACACACACACACACACACACACACACACACACACACACAGTTACTTGTTCTACCCCGAATGCTCATGTAGCTTAGCCATCACGCAAAGTTGCAGTACAGGTGCTAATTGGACTTATCAAGGGTGTCTTTCCCGGATAAGAGATCACGCAGAGATAAAGACCACAACCGCTGCCTCACTGCAGGACTGAGCGAGAGAGAACAGAGAGGGTTCAGTCACGTGTGTGAAAAGTGTTGAAAGGTGTGTTGTAAATGAGCCGTGAAGTGGGTTGCGTATTTGCCTGCTAATAGCTTTCTGTGCTCTTCTTCCGAAGCGGTGCGGGCACTAGCATTTGCGGTAAAGGCGCCATTTATCAGGAATTATTTATATTCCGAAGAACTCTGTGAACATGCATTAGTGCAAAAGCCTCTATTTGTTTGCGCCAACACTGCTGGGTGCCTTGTTATCAGTGGCAGTAGTGACCAGCTTAGCTGGCTTTTAATGCCACACTATACTGTATACTATACTGTATACAGCTCTGCCCTCCCTCTCTCACTGGATCTCAGAGCCGCAGCTTTGTCCGCTGATATTTCAACATGGAGTGTGGCCAGAGCTCCTCCAGATGAATCTAAGATGAGCAACAAGTACATATCCACATCCTTCCTGTGGCTTGTAACAACAGTCATAACCTCTTTCAAACACTGAGTCACTCACCGAAAGCATGCTGTGAAACCGCCTTAAGTTTTGTTTGCATTCATGAACTCTTTCATAGAGGAGGAATGAAGATGTTCCTGCTCACACTGATGCAGTTCTGCTTTCTGTCCACCGGGGGGACTGTGGGAAGTTGCTACGCAGTCATCACTGATGTTTAGTTCAGTTAGTTGTGATCAAGTGGCTGCATGTCGGACTGTATCATTTGTTTTTCTCATTTTACGACATAGATTCACAGATTTGATCTACTTCACTGTAAGACAGTAGAAGGTTTACAGACAGAGGAGAAGAAGAAGAGAATCGGGTGGCAGGTGGTTTCGGGAGCACACTGAGATTCTACCGGTCGTCTCTGTTGCGTGACTGCTCAAGGGTGGAGCAAAGTGAACAGTATGTATGCACTTCATGCAAATACACCTCCAGGCTGTGTGTGTGTGTGTGTGTGTCTGAATGCCTGTGTGTGAGTAAATAAAAAGCGACACCAGACAGAGAATCACTTCAGCCAGTTTCCCTTATTCATCATATTCCATGAGATTCAGCTGCAGTGTGCTTACGGGCACAATGAGATACGGGACCTGAGACGACTCCTTGTGCTATTTCTATTTTATGCCCTTTGACATTGATTAATACAATTTTATTTCCCTTTTTATTTTTTAATGGAATTTAGTTTATTCTGCCTGCAGGGTGCAAATGTCCACTCGTAAAGTACCTGTTTCACAAGGATGTATGACAAATATATTTGGCTATAAAAAGATATTTATATTCCAAAACTCACAATCCCCGTGGCTGAGAACCATTTCTAGGGCTCAGACTCAAACGGCCATACACTTTAACTCTGTTGCAGATAAAAGCTGATATTTGATGGACAGCCTGGTCAAACATTTGTCCATTATTACTGTATAGTGATGCAGCTGCCGCAGTTATCCCCAGTTGAAAAAGTGGGCCACAAGTCCAGGGGCCCCTTCAAACAAATAAATCATTTTAAAGAATCCAAATCATCAGTTCATAGCCTACGGGCTTTGTCCCATGTTTTTTTGTTTAATTTTCATTTTAGGTCAGGGTATCTTTATTCTCAGCATTTCTAGGCAGATGCCCAAGCGAGTAGGATCATGTGAGAGTGTGTGTGTGTGTGTGTTGACAGTCAGCAGGCTGCAGTTCCCTTCTCTTCCATGTTAGGTCTCTGTAATTGCTGAGCTTGTTAAATATTTACCCTCAGGATTATCTATCCCTCCTCCTTTGTCTTTCTGCCCGATTGCCTTTAATTCTCCTCCAGTCTGTTTTGGGCGATTGTGTTTCTCTCCTTTTTTTCCCCCCCATTATTTGAAACTAGAATTTTGCTTTGTTTTCGAATATTTAATCAGGTTGCGGCCATACTTTCAGAAAGGATCAGGTAACTAAAGGCAAAATATTTCCTTTTTAATTGATTTGTATTATTCTTAAGACTTTTTTTTGTATTTCAGTGGCATAAACGCAATCATGATATCTTGTAAAATAACTGAGTCCAGAGTGTGTCAAAGAAATGGGACATGCGCCTCTACTCCTTCCTTCCCTCTCTTTTCCTGCGTTGCTGGACTAATATGAATTGAAAGTGACTGTAACAGAGAGAGCTGAAGTCAACAGGGCTTGTGATGAGAATCAGATGGGAGTTATAAGGCAGAGGACCTGGAGACCACATAATAAAGGACAGACCCTCTTCCCCAACGTTCAGCCCATTGCACCGCTCTAGGCTTGAGATCAGCTAATGCAACCCATGCCAATGCATTCATGTTAGCTGCTGGCATGATATGAATCTCATGAGATCTAACGTGATGTTGGCGCTCCTTTCGTAGGTTTGTGTGTAATGTGGTCACACTCACACTCCCTGTGTCTCTGATGAAGCAGAACACTTTCAAACAAGAAATCTTTGAGGAAAAGTAAATTGTAAAGCATGTAAGCTTGTGACCAAGACGATCAGCAGTTCATATCCCCAGAATGGCTGGAACAGTTTCCGTTGTTTGTTTTTGGAGCAGAGCGTGGCTTTACATGGAACCCTGTACAATGTGTTAGATGTGTTGATGGTGGTTATTTTGACTGTGTGTGCAATGAGGTGTGATAGACTTTTATTTTGACGCCGTCTGTCACCATCCAAGCTCTTGACCCTCGTCGCACTGATATCTGATAGCAGCGATCAGTGTGTAGCCTTCCTTTGGTATATTTCCTGTAGCTAAAATGCATCCATTGCAAAATAATACATCAACCCAAATAATTTAAAAACAACACAGACAAAAAGATAATCCACTGTTTTTACCCTTCATTTACACTCTCTCCTGCATAGTTCATGCATTGTTTTTTTGTTTTGTTTAAATCTCAAAATAGACTTACACACTGACCTCAGTGAGACATGAACAACCTGTAAAACCATCTATATGACTTCAGGGCTGTATTGCTCTGCTTTCGTTGAATGATCCGCCCTGAAAACCATTACTGTCTTGCAGTACATCACAACAACCCCTGAAGTTACCACCAAAACAATCTCATGCCCAAATATAAATGCCTGTGGTGTAAATGTATCCACATCGCAGCAAGGTGTATTTATAAGTGTGTGTGTGTGTGTGTCTGGAAGCCCACGCAATTAAAGCCCCACCTTCCCTCATGGCTGTCAGTCCAGTCTGGGCATTAACAGGGTATGGGAACACACACACACACACACACACACACACACACACACACACACACACACACACACACACACACACACACACAGCCACACAAAATTTGATGAGCAACATGAAAGTTTGGTAACTTGGCATGCTGATCGCCTCACTGCTACGCGAAATCCATACAACAGTGTTTAGACCTGCGCTGTGTATCTGTGTCGCTATAGTCTCCCAAACGCGTGCCAGTCAGTTTCGGTACGTGTGTACGTCTGCCTCTAAATGCTGGGTGAGCTTTATGAAAAGAGGAAGAGAAAGGCCGCAGAGCCCGCAGACTCACGGCAGGCATACGTCAGCCAGCAGACAGGAGACGGTTTTGTAACCATCGTCTCTATCGTGCAATAGAGGAAGGAGTCAAGCAATCAGTCTGGATCCATCTACTAATTTTCGGAGAATATCGTGGTCGTATGGCCCCTCAAATGTGTGTTGATCCTTTTCCATGTTGAATCTGTGTCAAATCCAGTCAATATGTGCACATCATTCGCTTTTTCCCAAAAGGGGAAGTGCAGCTGCGTGATAGCTGTTTCTCAATGGAGTCTTTGCTCAGGGGGTGAAATGTGTATCAGGTCACATTATGGACGGACTTCGTGTTTACTAAACTCTCGGTGACCCCGCACCTTTTCCTTCCGCAACCCAAAGGCAGACGAGACTGTCGGGCAGAGGCCAAGACAAATCGGCAAGCCGCGTGGACAAGAAATGAAGTGAAAAGGTTCAGCATTAGAAAGGTCAAGATGTGATCAATTCACTGTTGTTTCCAGTTGTTGAGACAAAAAGCTCAGCTCTGGAAATTTCCGGTGAGTCATAGACTGCGACCCACATTGCTAAATGTTGCCAGGAGGTAGTATCGGCAGCTTGTTCACCTTCTCTTAGACTCCTTAAACAGCACAGATCTGTGCAATGTCATTACCCTAAACTCACGCTTAAGCCAGACATATTTAGTTTGATCATTAAAACAATCCTGTAGTTAAACACTTTGAAAAATAGGGTTCTTCACTTCCTCACTGAGAGTTAGATGAGTAGATTAATACCACATATCACAAGCGTCATGCAGCAGCAGGTTAGCTTAGCTTAGCACAAAGACGTATTTACACTTACATTGTCGTATGGATACACAAAAGAGATATAACATGTTAATTAGTGAGTCTTAGTTGGGCGATTGGACGTTTGAGTCCTCCAACACGCAACGCTTCAAAGCCCAAAGGATGCGAGGACTTTAACGCATCAGCCCGTCATATCAGTTGAATGTGAATGTGAATGTGAATGTGTCACAACAAGCCTGAACACAGACACAAGTAGACTGGCCAGCGCTGTTCTAGTGTTGGTGGCGCGACGTCTCCAGTTCACCCGGGGCTGGTACATTACAAGACATTTACATTATGAGTAATGAAAGGTGATGCTAAGCGGACAAAAAGGGGGTATTTGAGCTTCCGTGATATGTTTTTTAAAACCAGCATCACTGCCAGCAGGTCACATTGTCATGATTTTCTCTTGACAGTTCATTAGATCATTTAATGTAGCTTCACATCACTAAACCCTCATGAGACCTCGTGATGCGTATTGATTAAGAGCATCCAGAGAGATAATAGATGAGAACATCCTCATCTGTTTGTGCGTGTATGCTGTTGAAGCAGAGAAAATGTACTCTTACGTGTGATTATCGTCATCAAATTGGGGGTACACATTCGCCCTGTGACTCCATTTCTGTCTGCTGTGTTTCATTCATTACATGTCGATTTTCTCTCCTTTTTTCTGTGTGTCTCTCTCCTCCTCCTTTCACCCCCTATGGGGTTCTGCTCTTCTGTTTGTTTCACTGACCTCTGTGAAAGATAATCACCTCTCATCTCCATGTGCTTCATGAGGAGTGCGTGATCAGGCTAAATGCCAGTGCTCAGGCTTTTCTCCTTCCTCTTTCCTCCACATGCGATGTCTGTAATTCCGTGCTACGGGTTCTATATACAAACGTAGATGTATGGCCGCTTAATACATTTCCAGTGTAAATGTTAATGTGTTCTCACTGTTATGACTAACCTAACACCAGTGCTCAGGGTCTTATCATTCCTGTCCTTTATTTTGGCATGCTAAACCCCTGTTCATTTGTTGTGAGTGAGAACACAGAAATAGGTTTATACGCTAAAGTAATATACTCACAATAATGACAAATACAATTTTGACACAGACTATTTTTTGTGCAGCAGTTTACCGTATGAGTTGGCCATTTTCATACCTGTGATTTGGTCAATATAACAACAGCGGGTTAACTTTATGCAGGACCCATGGGTAGAACCATTGACAATGGCTTGTTTTGACCCAGAGTTATTATATAGTATTTTTTTATTGGGATTATTTACCCAAACTGAAATACAATAGGTAGTATGGTTGAGAATAATTTGTTCAATTTGTTTTAAGATACAACTTGAGCTTATTATGTCTAACACTGGGTCAAAACAGCCATTTTAATTTAGGAAACTAACCGTTACAGTAATATAAAAAAAAAACCCCACTAACACTGGGTCAAAATGATCCATTATCTTGGGTTCCATTTGGACCCAACTGTTTTCTACCCATGGGTCCTGGCTACAGTTTACCCAGCTCTGCGTCTGTGCTATTGAGATCCAATGCGTGCGTCAATTTTGATGCAGTGAGTGTTGTGTATCATAGACACACAATAAAAAGATTTCCCCAAGAGTTGTGTTTGTGGAAGTAGAACAACTTCTAAAATAATATCAAGATCATCTTCAATACATTTGCTATTCAAATGTTTATACTGTATATATATATATATATATATATATATGTATGTGTGTGTATATATGTATATTTATTTCCTTTATTGCGGCTAACATAGTCATTGCCCGCCCAATGGTTCCATGCTAAATTGCACATCAATTGCATGTCGTCTCACTCTCCCACCCTCTTGCATGTATGTTTGCCCCCTCTACAGTAATCAGTCACACTAGCTGTTAACTAGCGCAACAGGCCAGCCACGCTAATCCCTTGTATGTGTCGAGAACCATGAATGGAGAAGCCGCTTTATGCGTTTGGGATCCTCACAGCAAACTCATTAGTTGCTTGAATCAAAGGCATGACACTGGCTTTGTCCCTGCCTGGCCTCTTGTGCCACAGACAGTGAACTCGCTTGAGTGGAGCTGGGCTCTATTGTCCTTGGGGGGGGGGGGGCAACAGAGCCCCCTGGGATCGCAAAAGGCCATAAGTGAATTACTCAAATCAGTGCCGAGGGGCCCCCCCGTTCGACGCAAACTGTAACAGTTAGTGGCGGCCGTGGAGCAGTGGGAGGTGTGTTTTTGTGCAAGTGTGTGTGTGTGTGTGTGTGTGAACAGACGGGTAGAGTGTGTGTTTGAGTTTGAGTGAGTGTGAATAGACAGCCAGGACTCATGCAGAGAAGCCTTTGTTGGCCCAACACTATTGTTGGAAGCTGTCTTGTGTAATTACTGCCACAGCTACCGCCGAGCGCGTCGCTCTGCCTGAGCAAGGAATGCTCAGAGGGACAAGGAGGGGAGCAACAAGCGCACCGAAAGCCCCCGCAGCTCGAGTTGATAATTATATTATGGAAGCATTTTAAGCATGCAGCGGCGCTACAAACAAGCTGACAAGTCCCAGCTGTTGTCTTACAGGGTTTATTATATCATGGCATTCAATTAGAAAACTCACATGCTGCAAGTATATTTCAGGTTCATAGCGTGTGCAACCTGTAGTTAGTCCACGGCCGTTATGCTGTTGGCAGACACATTTCTTATCGCAAATATTTATTCTGCTGTTGGTTTTCAGTGAATCCGTTCTATTTTTGTAGGCGCGCCACTCTAGCATGCGTAACCCCAACTACAGCCCTTTTGGTTTAGATGAACTCATTTCACATTGCCAATTTATATTCATCCCCCACACAGCAAACAAATAGACTTGATCTCCATGCAAACATGCAATATGGCTAACAGATTCGGCCCCACCCAAAGCCACATTTTGAGAGCTTTGAGAGATTTGATAACTCATTAAGCCTCGGAACAGTCCTTTTCTTATTTGTTGTGGCTTGTGAGTACTTCTGCTCAGAAACCGCTTCCTGAGTTTCGGGAAAAAAAGTTTTGTGACTGTTTATTGTAAGATGACTGCATTTGAAAACTGAATCAATTTTGCAGCAACTCTGGAATGCCTAATACGACCAAATAAAGAAAAGGCCTACAAGTGGGCTGAATTGGGATTACAATTGTACAAGTAACCAAATCAAATAGTAGAATCCAAGAATCGGATTGAGTTATGATCAAGCTTGTCTGTGTCCCTCTGTTGTCCCGTTCGCATGCTTCGGAGGCAGTCCACAATGAACTGATTGATGACACAACATAGATTCACTCCCCTGTTGCCTCCGAGTGAACACCAGAGGCCTATTAGCTACAGCACAACCAATTTAACATGGCCATTCGAATAAAAAGCTCACTGGTGTCAGTAATGCGATCTGTTGATGGCTAAACCGAGCGGATGGAGAGTCTATTCACAGTGGCTGATGAGTGAACTCAGCGACACTGCGGCTCTGGCACGGCGCTGATCAATGTCTCACAGGGACAACGCCATGAAGCAGCCAAGTGGTGCGAAAGGGAGAAATCACAGGAAAGTGGTGTTTGAACTGCATCAGCAAACTCAGTCAACGTTTTTTGTGGTCTGCGTCACATTTTTCTCTACGTTCTGCAAACCTCACCTGAATGCATCGTGATCCTGGACTGTGACACTGTCAGCTTGGCTGCAAAAAGAAAAAAAAGAAGTGTTGAATCCTTAAGAAATGATGGTTTAAAGCTGCATACATTCAGTGTAAACACCAGCGGTTAGTCGACTGATGGAATTAATGCAAAGGAAAACCGAAGCATAAGCCTTTTATAAGCAGAATCACTGGCTGTGTTTGTTCTCTGAAGACTCGCGTGGCATGACTTCCACAAGTACTACATGTCATCAGGTTGTGCCCGGACGCACTGTACACCAGGCCGTTTGTTCTGTCTGTCACCTCCATTTATCTTAATTGAAGCATGCTTCAGTGTGCAACAGTGGCCCAGTCCCTGCTGTTGTTCCCTAATGTAAATCGATATGTTTCCATGCGGTTGGAAAGATCACTAAGCAAAGGTGGCATCTGACCCGGTACAGCTCTATACGCTAACTACCATCAGCCAGATGAGGTCCCCTTTCATCAGGATCTGATACGGGAAAACAGGAGCACGTAACTCACCCGAGTAAAAATAGTCCTTCAGATCATGTCATATAAAGTTAGGGTCACTTGGAGAAGCTTCGGTGGGGAATAGCATTTTTTTTCAATCTCAGACTGAGTGTGTTGTAAGCCCACCACACAAAATGTAACTGACACTGAACCAAGACATATTGCTGTGCATCCTGTACCCATAGCAGTCTGAACTCTGCGTGAACTCCTGCTCTCTGCTGAATTATGATCGAATGAGTGAATCTGACAAAATATTTTTAGGGTGGAGAGAGACGCAAGCAGAGGGTACAGCTCTAGGAACAGCGGGTGAAGACAATCGCATCACACATGCACACACACGCACACTTGTACTTGGGCGCCGCGGAGGAAGACAAGGTGAAGTCAAACATCAGTTAGCGGCAGCGGGATGGGCTCTGACTTGACAGCGTCCAGGCACATTGTTAAAGAGGGACAGCTCTGCAGGGGCAAATGTCTCACCCAGGCAGCCAGGTGTCCAGTGAGTCAGGATGGCCAGAGTGTGTGTGTGTGTATGTGGGGGGGGGGGGGGGGGGGGGGTTGACTGAGAGAGAGAGACAGAGCGAGGCAGTTGCGTGACTTGTGCTTGGCTCAGCCCTCCAGCCCCCCAGGCGTTATTTGTTAGCGAGGAGAAAGAAGGGTGTATCTTAAGTGTTCAACAGTAAACAGAGCTGTGAAGAGGCCCGAAAGCTCACTGGGATTTATTTGAGATTTGTGCGTGTTTGTGCATGTGTGCACTGCAAAAAATAATAATAATAATGACGGGCAGGGCAAGAGATTTCATCTTGTATCCGATCGTTTATTCGACCTCACTTAAAGAAAAACTCCAGTGGGAAGTGATGATTTAGCATAATCACAGATGTGTATATACACACTTACGCACACACTACAAAAAATATATGCTGTTGACTCAATACTCAAATTTTAGAAGTGTTTCCTTTATTTATAAATGTGTGTTATAAATTGTTAATTCTACTGAAAAACTTGAAACCAGCTAAGTTTTCCTGTTGTTTTTTTTGTTTGTGTGTGTGTGTGTGTGTGTGTGTGTGTGTGTGTGTGTGTGTGTGTGTGTGTGTGTGTGTGTGTGTGTGTGTGTGTGTGTGTGTGTGTGTGTGTGTGTCTGAATGCTGGATAGCTGCACTGGCGGTTTCACTGACATCACCGACACTAAGGGCCCACTGGGGGAGTTTATGGTGAAGCTCTCTGAGGCTCTCTCAGGTTCCTTAAACTGTAATTTCAACTGACAAAAAAAGTAAGAAAAAAAAGTAAAAGAAGTAGTGAGTGAATAATAGAGGAGAAGAATGCTATTTTTAAATGTCGCAGGTTGTTTTTTCCGTTCATGACATTCTTTAGATTCAAGACACCAGTGTTGAAATGACACACCTTAGAAATAGGAAATGACTCTTCCATTATGAAGCATCACACTTATCTCCTGTCACGTTCCTTTTTATTTAAAGCAAATATAGCAGAAGCTATGAATGCAATATAGTAGTTCATAGCTCAAGCAATAAATGCATTGTGGTAGTTCATAGCTACTGGCAGTCATTCAAAGGTTATCTAATCTGATCAAATGAAATAAAAGTCATTCCTGCTGCAGCCCTAAATGACACACACACAAACACACACACGCACGCACGCACGCACACACACACACACACACACACACACACGCACACGCACACACACACTTTTAAAGGCTGTCAGAGTTGCACTCGTTTGTGTTTTGAATATTTTTGGTGAGAAGCAGTTGGTAATCTGTCATTTGTGTTTCATTTTTACAGTTTTATCTCTTATTTCAACAGCTTTTACCACTTACATGTCCACTGACACTTTGATTGCATTCTCTCTCTTTCTCTTCTATACTGACACGTTAACTCCTTTCACAGTTGGACTGCCACTATTAACCCGTGCACGCTCTTAGATTGTTTTGCAGATTTACTGCAACTGCTTTCAGGACTGAGTGGGCGCTTACGCTTCAACTGGCATCACCTTTCAATTTACACGCTTTAGCTGGCACTATCTCTCCGTAGGCTTTCACTTTAACTGACACATCCAGCTCTAACATTTCAACTGGCATCACCTTTCAATTTACACGCTTTAGCTGGCACTATCTCTCCGTAGGCTTTCACTTTAACTGACACATCCAGCTCTAACATTTCAACTGACATCATCTTTCAATTCATAGACTGGAGCTGGCACTAATCTCTTTTTAGGCGTTGACTTTGACGGACGCCTGCAGCTCAATTCATCCCCTACACCTCGGCTGGCTTTTTTTTAAACTCCTTTCAGCGAATCTTCAACTTCACTCAGCGCTTACACTTCAACTTACAACTTCTTTCAGTATGTTGAATTTTGACTTCAGTATTTCAAATGTAACGTTTCAATTGCAGAATATCACCGGCAAGAACATAAAATGGTACCTTTTCTCGTAACGGGACATTTTTATTTTCAACAATGTTTCAATTTGATTCTATCGGCGAAGGTTATGGCAGAGCTGTTGTCTGTCACGGAGGTTCCTTTTGTTTTGTGACCTCATTCGAAATGGAGCCACGGGCACCAAGCCTCTGGACCTTTCAGGGACGAGCACAGCGCCGATCTAATGACTTATTCATCAGGCAACGGTGACACGACCCCTCAAAGATGGTACATGACGGAGAGCAAAGGGATCAATTAGGATCATCGTGTAAGGTGCAGGAGCTAATGGCTAATGCAGCGAGATAAGTGAGGTCTGAGTGCACGACGGGCCGGGGTTGTAGACATCGTGGTGGTTGTTGAATTCTGATAGTGGATATTTGCAACAAAAGAAAGAAGAACGAGAAGGAGGGAGAAAGACAGAAAGAAGTGGTGGATAAAAGTGTCCGACTCTGTTCCTGTCCCTGAGGATCGTGTTTAAATTGGTATGGTGCGCTGTAAGACTGTAGACTGAATTTAAACAGCTGCCGGCTTCACCCACAGCAACGCACACACACACACACACACACACACACACACACACACACACACACACACACACACACACACACACACACACACACTCTGGGGCCCTCCCCATCTCTAAGTTAGCGTGCGGAGCTGAGAAATTCTCCATGCTAATGTGCCAGGGTTTGTTTTCGTCATCAAATTGCAAATGTTTTAAAAATGCATCGCACATGCAAACACACACCCACATACGCACACACCCACACACCCACGCACCCACACACACACGCACACACATATTTATCCAGTCAGAGCATTGACAGTCTAATCCGTGTTTTTGTACGGTGTCATGTGTCAAATGAAGAGATGGAAGTGGCTTCCACCCATGTTTATTTTTCATAAACCACTCCCATAATCTTTCAATCATTTTTTATACGCAGTATTTCTTGCCCTGTAATGGATCTCAGTGCTTTCCCTGGCGCTGTCTCCAGATTAACACATGCAAGAGCTTTTCACACCGCGGGATAACAATTAGCTTGAGAGCAGGGAGATTAAAGAGGTAACTGAGTCTTGGCATGTTTATATATTGACTATACAGCCTGAAATATAAAGCTTTCACATCTTTAGCCCTTTACACTTACCACAAAGGCATTTAGGCATTTAGTATATTATTGATTCTATACATCTTTATTTACTGAAAACAAACAAAAAATCAGCAGAAAGAGATAAAATAGTTTTTATTTTAAATGCACTTTTACCTGTTTTTTTTAAAATAGATGTATATGGTATATATTTTGAAAATAACTACTGTTTGCGTCAATATAGTGTAGTGTTAATTTGGAGCAGAATACAGTACCACAACCTCCATTTGCTTTACAAAAACTACAACTCTCAGAACAAAGTTTGTGTTTTTTAAGGGATGACTTGACGAATTTAATGTGATAGGATTGTCCCTCTGAAGTCGAACCCAGTTTCTCACCATCACAAGTTAGCCAGGCCCAGCAAACATTGTGACACTGAGAAGATGTTGATATGACAGCCTCGACCGACGTTGAAAGAATGTGTAAATATAGCACCAAAGTCAAAACTGAGTCACATCCGCTCGTCGTCCGTAGCTGCCACCTGCGTCATTTTGTGAAATCTTCCATATCTGTTTGATATAAGTTAAAAAAAAGCTGTTTTCACTTGCATTTTTTACTTTGCTACTGTATGCCATCATATTGTTGCTTTGCTTGGGATGATGTTGAACATTTCTACCTCTTGCCTATTACCCGCCTGTCAAATGTTTGCTGGGAGCCCTCATTTGATTTTTCTGGGGGGAAAACAGCAAATCTGGGCTTAAAGTTATGGATAACCCAGTTTACAACGAAGGAGTGTGTAATCCTTGTTTGCCCAAAGTTAGGAGCAAAGTCAGTGCAGCATTATCACCTCAAAAGTTATATTAGTGCATTGCTTATCACTATATTGGAAGAGTCATGATACCCCTCAGAATGATCCTCTTTGACCTCCATAACAAGGATCATTTCCTTGTTTTTCCTCTTCAGTAAACCCCCCGGTTACTGCAATGGCGTCTAATGTTCTTGTCATTCTTTTGCTCAACAAATTAAAGTTAGAAGTGTGAAAGCACTTTTGTCCACTTCCGTTTCTCCGGGGTAAATGGAGATAATGATAGCTTTTGGATAAATCGACAGTCTCTCTTAGAGGGGGTGACAACAAAAAAACTCCTTTTTTTCAAAAATGGAAATGAAGCAGTGATTTGTCCTACCATGGTTAATGTGAGGGTAAACAACAGATCGCTGGAGACTCCTTCCTTGTGACTCATGAGCAACAAGTTCTCAGAAAGTAGAGAGAGACAGGCTTGGGAAGGAGCAGGGGGGGGGGGACCATAATAACATCATTGTGGCTGTTTGAAGTCGCATCAGGCCTATTTCCCAGTTACAGTAAGTACAGGCTGTCTGCATGTCTACTGGCCTCTCGCCACTCAAAGGCCACATTCATAGAGGCGCTGCCTCCCTCACAGAGGGCAATTGGATCCACCGGATACCCTTCCCTTCTCACGCAATGTTGTGTAAACCCGGGGAAAATGACCTCAATATGTCCTAAACGAGTTAAGGATGAAGATGCCGCACCCGCCCACATGTCTCGGGCATGATAATGTGGTTATTGTTTTATAAATATCCCCTCTCATGCACACACACAGGAGCAGCGAATGCGGATTGTCCTGTGCCTGTCAATGGTATTCTTGCTCGATCAGATGTGCCGTTGGATCTCTTTAAAAGCGAACAGATCATCCACCATCTGCTCACATTTTATATCTTTTGTCTTTCGCGTTGGCTTAAACGAAGGAGTTATCTGTGGCTTCTTATGGGAAACAAGTCCAAAGAACTAACTACAGAAAAATGTAAAAGTCACAAACTCAACAGGGCGGCCTCCCTCAGTGAGTTTACACTGGTGATATTGAATATATAGCAGTAGTATAGGCATATTTATTTAATTCCCCTTAAATCATCGGGGTCCTTTTATCATACATGATTTTCTTGACGTCTCACTTTCATTGTCATTTCATTCCCATACGTCAAGGCAGCTGTCTGTTTTGTCTGCTTTTTGATCTCTGAGCTTGTTAATCTTCCATTTAATCCTTCCTCTCTTGTGGTGCCACCACTGCTTTTCCTGGAGGCCTGCACAACCTCAACCTGTCTGCCTGCTGGTGCGGCTTTGGCACGCCTCCCACACTCACTCACTTTTCATTGTTTTCGCCTTTGTGACTAAGGCTGCCGATTCTTTACTTTTGTTGCGCTCACCTGTCCCTTTACCATGACCACGATTTAGACCCGACCGTCGTGTCTTTGTAAATGAGCGTTGCGGCTACTAAATCGGAAGGCTTTGGCAATGAGGTCAACGTGTCGCGAGAGCTGATGCCATGAATGATTTTAACACAGGGCCGTGTTCGAGAGAGGTGGATGGGGGTTGCAAAAAGGCAGAAGGGAGGCGTAAAATAAAAGGAGAGAAACCCTATTGCATAATTCATTGGGCCATCACAATACCAATTCTCCATCCATCCATCCTCAGACCAGCATCTTTGTTAAAATGTCAGATGGGCCAGTTCATGTAGAAAACTCTCAGACCTTGACCTAATTGGCAGAGCCATATGATCATTGATGAGGCTGAGGCTGCTGTGGTAGACAATTGACTATGATTCAGATTTTCCAGAAACAAAGTCATTTTGTTGGATGATTGCATTTGGTTATCTCTTCATCTACTAGTCAGACAAGCGCTTTTTGTACATTTGCAGGATTCTTAGAAATTGGTAAAAGGACAGAAGATTACGGAGATTACAACCTGTCTTTACGGCTAATAGATTCCCATGTTTTAAGTCAGCAGCTGGATGGATAGCAGAGTCAAAACACCTGCCAAAAGCCTTCAGGCCTGAGCCTTTACTCTTGGCAGGCCTCTCCTCCCCGCTACTTCAAGTCCTTCTCCTTCTCATGCAACCTCTCCCGGCCAAATTCTCAGTCAATTTCCAGGCCATATTGAGGCTGTTTCGCGGGCTCCCCTCCCCTCCCGGTGATGTCATGACAAAAAACACAAACTAAGATTTGATGAGCTGGAAAATCTCATTTCAGCTTGTAAAGAATTATTGTCCACTCTGTGTAGCCTAAGTGTCAAAATGTCCACTTTGGTTATGCAGCTAGAGTGCAGGTAATAATATTTGAGACCGGCTAGGTTTGTGTGTGCTCGCACATATTTACAGTACGTTCGGGCATATACGCTCGTGTGCTTCAAGTGAACACTGAGCCTTTAAGACAAAGCTAAGACCGCCGTTGTAAACTACATGCGTCGTGCAGGAACAGAAAGCTTAACAGGCTTAGCAACAGTAACTAAGGGGGCCTGGCAGCAGAATAATAGATTAAAAGTCTACCGCTGTCCATTTGTGTCTTCCTAATCACCCCAACATATGTTCAAGTGAGGAGGAAGGCTGGCGGCAAATGTCAAGAAGCCCTCGGTAGCAAGAGATACTGAATGTACAGTATATACAAATACAAACTGATGAATGTTTGAGGATGTTTGAGGAGACGCCTCTATTTTATTAAATCACAAAAGCGTGTCCTGAAATAATATGGATTGGAAAATGGATGCAATGTTATTTTTGTGAGCATCTTTTCAACATCCCTGTTAGTTAATATTAGTATCCGGTCTCAGACACATCCTTCGTTCAACAAACCAGACCTTTGTAAGTATTTTATGAATGATCCCTTTGTTTCACCGTCTTCACTAAAGCCGTTCCGATCACTGGCACTCACTTTCATCCCTGCCCGCCGTCTTTGGTTCGCTGTCATCCCCAGTTACTGTATATTCCTCCGTGGGCTATCCTGGTGGTGGAGAGGTGATGAGAGGATAGAAAGGTGTTGGGAGAGGCAGCGAGACAGAAACAAGAGGACGGAGAGGAGGAGACAGACGGATGGATAGACCCGGTCAGGACTGGACAATGCGAGGTTCCATCTCATTGCAACACACAGAGAAGGAAGTCTTCCACACAGAGAGACCGTCAAAGATAAAGAGAAATGATCACGGAGGAGTTGACTCTCACCTGCACTAGCAACTGGCATCATTAAACATGCAGTTGATGAGGTAAAGCGATAACTTCCTATGCACCGACCACATAAAGAGATCGTTCATGAAGAGAATCACCACCGGAATTAATTCCCTGTTTATGTTTTCTGCAGAGTAAAAATATGGTTACAATTTGAAATTTTCCAAAAGTCAAGATGTTTAATCTGAAAATCAGCTTCAGCCCGTGTTGCATTACCACTCAGCAGCCACAGGTTGCATGTGTGTTGCCAGCAGCAGAAGAATGCTTTGAGCGCAGAGAGCCAAAAATAGACATGCTGACCCTTTAAAAGTGGAGTTTCTAACATGTTATGGCTGCTGGGAGAGAGCCGCGCGCTATCTCTTTAAGACGGGCTTTTGTGTAGTGTAGTATTACTGTGGTAGTGTGTGTGCGTGTGTGCGCGTGTGTGCATACGTGTACATTTACATTTACTGTGTGTGTGTGTGTGTACGCATATAAAGCTGACTGAGCAGGCGAGGGGTTGCGTGACTACTGCAGACGAGGCTGTGACCTCAGAAAAGTGGTTATGAAAACGATCTGTCAAAGCGAGCGGAGAGAGAGAGAGAGAGAGAGAGAGAGAGTGAGTGAGAGAGAAACGGAGAAAGCAAGCATTATAGAGAGAGAAATAGAGTGAGACCAGCCCTGCAAAAATGAGTTAATTTACTTCCTATACGACACTATCACTGAATGACACTGGAGAGCTGCCACACACACACACACACACATTCCTGAAGGTATTCAATGCACATACACTAAATCTCACACACACCGTACTGTGCTTATTGCCGAGCCATGAGGGAATAACACGGGTCAGTCCACACAGGGGAGCAGATAGTGTGCTTGGAGACAAAAAGTGAGATTAAAAAAAAGAGAGAGAGAGAATATTTTTGCCACTGAGACTCAGAGGGGAAAAACAGGGGAGAGGTGGAGAAAGAAAGTCAGGTATCATATTCCCGCTGTGGTACTGGCATGCTCTGAATATCCAGGAGAGATTCCTGAGGTTGAGCACATGGAAACAATTGACAGATGATCGGAAAGACTTAGAACTTACTTTTGAATTACTTATTGATAGCCTGTATGTTTGAATATTTCTTCTTGATATGAATAACGCGGGGGAACCGGTCATCAACATTTTTATACAAATGAATGTAAATGTAATCGCTATGACACACAGTAATTGTGAACCTACATCAAGTTAATTTAAAGGTTCAACTTTTATTTTTCTCCTAAATGCAGAGACGTAATGCGATTTAGGTTTGTGGTGCACTTGAAATAATTAGAGGAAGAGCAGGTTAGTTTCCATAATACCATTGTGGTGAGACCAGTGGCTGTTTATGCTCATTACTCTGCGAGCAAGAGAGGTTGTAAATCTGTAATCGAAGAAAGATGCAAGCTGTTCATTTTCAGCAGATACTGCGCATTTCGGGAACTAAGCTTTCAGGATAATTGAGGGTAAATATAACCGAGAATGTGTGAGTCTGTAAAAATATTACTTGTAAATGTACACGATGAATTTGTTACATCAAGGGAATTTGTTATTACCTTCACTTGAGTAAAAGTAGGAATTTACGATACAATCGTAAATATTTCTGAAGGTTTACCAGTTTCCCCAACCGTGACTTGAAGCAGAAAAATAAAGAAGGGATGAAAGATGGAAGAGAGGAAAAAACCAAAGCGAGAAAGAGGGAGAAACATATCGGTGTTCGGTGCAGATTGCGTGTGAACAGTAATGCTAGCCTTCAAAGAGCACAGTGGATCACATTGTATCCATGCATGAGTCGCTCAACAGGGACAGCGGCGTGACGGAGGGAGGGAGGGCATACCAGGACAAGGGCTGCGAGAGAGATGCAGGAAGACGGGGAGAAGAAGGGCCAGCGAGTCTGTGTCATGACAATTGTAATCTTTGTTGTGAGCAGGGTTGCCAGCTCTCACGCTTTTGGCGTGAGATACTTGCTTGTACGCTCGGTCCCACACTCCGAGGCTCCACATACCGGTCTTGAATGAAGGAGAGTGTAAAAGCAAAGCAGGTTTCAATTAGCGTATAGTAAAAACACATAAATGCATATTTATATATATATATATATATATATATATATATATGTATATATATATGTATATATATATATATATATATATATATATATATATATATATATATATATATATATGTATATATATATATATATATATATATATGTATATATATATATATATGTATATATATATATATATATATATATATATATATATAAATATGCATATTATGTATATATATATATATATATATATATATATATACATATTTATATATATATATATATATATATATATATATATATATATATATGTATATATATATATATATGTATATATATATATATATATATATATATATATGTATATATATATATATATGTATATATATATATATGTATATATATATATGTATATATATATATATATGTATATATATATATATGTATATATATATATGTATATATACATATATATATATATATATATATATGTATATATATATATATATGTATATATATATGTATGTATATATATATGTATATATATATATATGTATATATATATATATATATATATATATATATATACATATATATATATATATATATATATATACATATACATATACATATAAAGAGTTAAAACCCTATCCCAGGATCTGTATTGAAAATTACAAACCCTGTTCATGAACCCTTACAGTAGAAATTGCTTTATGATGAATATGTGAGTGAAGTGAAAAGTAGCTCAGCGCTCGTTAAATCCTGGGCAGCTGTGAGTATCTTGGCGAATAAAAAAGCAATAACCGATAACTCACTATTAATACATAGTCGATACAGATTGTAATAATTCATTTTATCATACCTTTCATCAAAAGATAAAGTGCTACAATTCAAAAAGATGAATGAATGAAAAGCCTTCCCGAACTAAAAGGTTTTGAGGCCTCTTCTAAAGGACACAAACGTTTGTGGCGCTCAGATGGTGGGGAAGTGCATTCCAAAGATGGGGGATATTTGAGCTGAAGGCCCGATCTGTGAGGATTAGTCATGGGGTGCAAAGGGTCAAGGGGTCATCTGATTTCAGTTTGTAGAGTTTGGGAAATTTGGGGCGAAGAAGTTCTTTCAGGTGGGCTCCCGCATTACCATTAAGACTGTACATTGGACGGCTGAGGCGAAGAATTTTAAACTCTCATACATCATATGATGAGGAACAAAAAACATCTTACCTTCTTGCGTGTGGTTTAAGGGTTTGTACTGTAATGTTTTAAGAGAGTCTTCCATGTTTAAAAAGTTCTCAGTTCCAAAACTATACCACAGTTCTAAAACCACATTTATCTCGTCTCAATAAGATTCATAGCTACTGCATTTTCCAGACCAGTGAATAACCTGAATTGTGTGTGTGTTTGTTTGTGTGTGTGTCGCTATCATTTCTCTGCACCAGCAGAGAAATGATATCACACACGCATCTTGCACACACATATTGTCCTCTCCAGGGTCAATATTTACAGTTCATCCTCTTCAGAAACATCTGTCACACTGCCTTACCATCTCCCCCTCCCTCCCCTTTCTGTCTGTCTGTCTCTCTCGCTCTCTCTCTCTCCCTATCTCTCCACTGCCGGTCACTTATATGTCTCAATGGCTGAGCGTGATCAAGGCCAGTTATGGTTTCCTTTTAGCGTACAGGGCATCCTGTGGAAGCAATACATGATAGGGAACTCGTGCTACTCCATCTCTCTCTCCATATGTGTATCCTCCCCTCCATCTCACCATCTCTCGGGCTAGTACTACATGTAGTAATTCATTCTGCACACAGCTGTTGCATCCAGTTTGAATGTGGGTAAATGTAAATTTAAGGGCGTGTCGTGCGTTATGTACATATATGCGTTTCTGTCATGTCCTGGGGCTTCCTAGAGGATGTTCAGTTCCCCACTCATGTGAACTTATTCCCCACTCATGATTTTCTCCCTGGATTTTGCAGAAGAATACATATGAAAGTCGCATGAAACGGATTTGGCTCCAAAGAAAAATATCCACAATTTAACATTAGGAACACCTGACATTGTGATGCCTGCACAATATTTTACCTAACTATTACAACCATTTATCACTTTTCCTCCAGCTAACTATTTCGACCATTTATCTGCTACGTCTAGCTTTTTCTACCGTTTATTTTAGCGAACTATTTCTACGATTTATTACGTTTAGCTAGTTATTTTGAACAGTTAATACTTTAAACGAACTATTTAGAACATTCATCCACTACGGCGAGCTATCTATTTCAACCATTTATTACTTTTAGCTAACTATTTCAACTACTTATCTGTTACATTTAGCTAACTATTTATCCATTATGTCAAGCTAACTATTTCTACAATGTATTACTATCAGCTTACTATTTATTTAAAGTTCATAAAGACAGTTATTAAAACCTGGATTTTTTTTGAATGATAAAACTTCAGTATTACAAAGCATAGGCCTTCAAAAATAGTCTAGAGCAGGGGTCTTCAACGTTTTCCAGGCCAAGGACCCCCAAACTGATAGAGAGATGGAGCAGGGACCCCCGACTATATATATTGTATAAAATTGTGTTTTATATTAAATGGGCCTAGTGCCATGTATAAACATACCTCTTTATTGTGCATTCAGTCCTAAGCCATTCAAATAATACACAGGTTCATATATTCATGTTTTCATTTTAAACAGGTAGAGTGAGTAGGGAGGCCGTGCCACTGCCATTTATAAACATACCTTGTCAACTGATGGCAAGGAAGGAGGTGTCGACATACACCAACACAATGGCATGATTTCCCTCCGCTTCTTCACAGGATGCTGCCTACATAAACAGACATGTGCAATACACACACACATAAACGAACAAAGAACAATGGATCCACACATGCTGCTTTCATTGGATTTACGACTTCTCGTATCTTCTCGTAAAAATATATAAAAATGAATTCAGATCACCTGTTGAATCAGTTCAATCAAATGCAGGATATGGAAAACAAGTGGAGGAATCTTGGCTTTTCACAGTGTCTTCACACTTCTTTTATCGCCAATATGTTCATATCTGCTCCAGTTTTTATTCTTCCTTTACTTTATAGACATTTTAAAGTATTTCGATATGACCTCTATTCAGTGAGTTTTACACTGCTCGATAAATATTTATTTCAGGCCACAAAGGTGGATAAACTCTACATCAACCCTTCCCTACACTGATTAGAACCAAACTTCACATCTTATTTACTCTAGTTATTATCTCCTGGGTATTTTAGTGTGATCATTCCGCCCAAATTCAAGAAGTAAGGCCTATAAAACCTGAGTTATATCATGATACTCGATTCATAAGACTATAATCAAATCATGGAAACGCATTTTCACTATAAACAGCTTTTTGTGCCGGGTTCCCCATTTGCCACCCTCATGCAAACAGACTTTTTAACAGTACTTGGTGCCTAAATAAGATGTATTCTGGCACGTTATTGGTCAACAATATTTTTTTTTGGGGGGGGGGGGGATTTGTGTATGTTGAAAGATGACTTTGGACAAATACATTGTTGTCTCTGTGTGAAATACCATTGGTTAATGATGGTGAGATGCGTTAGAGTGGTTATAAAATCTGCAAGACAACCTTCTGGCTTCCTGCCACTCGGGTGTGGTGACGATTACATGAAAATGACACATCATGCGGGACCTTAAACAAGCCGTCACATGTTTCTTATCAACCATTAAGTACACTTGTCCCGGATCACCACCCCATCATCTGGATCGGTGCCATTTCACTTTGTTACTTTGTAATTTTTCTGTTCCGTGTCCAGTTCATTCCGACTTGCTTCAGGATCAATGGCTCTGACAGTAGAAGACATTGCGTGTCCCTACTGCAGTGTGAAGTCTATTTAAGGGCTTCAACCTATGTCAGGAAAAACTCAGTGGCATGTAGCTGAGCTAATAATGTCTGACCGCTTTCCCTGTTAGCTTCACAAGTGCTGCTTTGGGAATAAGAGAGAGGGGTTGAGAGAGATTCAGAGAGAAAGGAGACAGAGCAGAGAGTGAAACTCTCCAGTGTATAAAATGACCTCGCTGCCGTTGCGTGCCATGGTTTGTTTTCAGAACTGGCCACATGTTTGAGCATTGCATAACTTCTCAGATGTGGTTTGTAAATCACCAAATATTTTTGGGCTATAGAGGTGTGTGTGTGTGTGTGTGCTGACAGCCACCTTACCGAACAGTTTAAGCTTATTTATCCTCATGTAAATATCTTTTATTAATAAAAGATCCTGCGTCATAACGCATGCCGTTGTCAAAACTGCTGATCACACCATTGAAAATAACAGATTACCGACTGGTTGATGTCGGGAAAAGTCATTTTCCAGCCACAGTTGATCTCCCGTCCTCTGCTCCTGTTCGTTCCACAGCTGTCTGGTTCTGTCTCACTGTCCTAACTGTGCGAGGCTCTGGCCCAATTAAAGGCCAATTAAAGGGCCAGTACATGAAAACAGGGAAGTCTTTGTAGTGCTGTTTGCACAGGTGGTGTGCATCACATGTTGTAATGGTGTCAGGTTTACGCATCAAGGCTGCACACATGGACACGCATTAGCCCGTATGCACTGTACACTTGTGTGCACACGCTAAAAAGAGGCTGGTTGCGAGCCGTAAAATGTATTATTTATTTTTCATTAACAGAGTTCATTTCCAAGCGGGAGTTCTTCGACACTTACTGGTTAACGAATCAGTCAAACTGATCAACTAAACAGCTTTGATATGCTCCACGTTGGCAGTGAAACTGCAGAGCAAAACAACCTTCTACATAAGGGAGTCAATCTGTCCAGAGACGCCCTCCTCCATTTCTACATGTTACTGTGTAGTTAAACATAAAGGAGTATGTCCACCACATTATACTTCCACATTTTAAGGGTACAGATTGCCAGACTACAAGCTCTCTGGTTTGTAACACAGCTAACTCACAACAGAAGGGCTTTTATTCTGAAGGTTTTCACATGATAAATTGACAAGCTGTTTCAATTTGACATCGGGACTGAATTGGAATCAGTAAAAATGCCAGGTAGCTTTGTTTCTCTGCACTTTTACAGTATAATTACAACATTGTTCAAAATGAAAAGCGTTTCACTGAAAATAGTTTGGCGGTGTCATTTCTCAGCAATGACATGTTTAGGGCCCAGTCAACCATAATAGGCTGCACTCTCCCCCTGCACTCTCCCTCGAACACACACCCACCACCACGACACACGCACACACAACAGTGCGTCTGATCTACTGTGCACTGACCACCCACAGTGCGACCGAAACCTCCTCGACATGTGAGACCCATCAGCCAATCCTGCTCTTTAACTTCAAAACCGCATACGTCTCAAGGTGTCGCAGCCATGGCAAAGAGCACGGACATGCCGAGGGTTAATCTGAAGGTACATTGGATCATTGCTTTCCTATTTACATTAGATAAGTATCATTCTGTGTTTCCAGTAATGCTGCCGCGAGCATACAGGGGATGTGCATTTCCACTGACACACACATACACGCACCGCGGAGGGTAAGCGGGGTTGAGGTTAACCAGATGAGGGTTGTTATGGAGATAAGAGGTCTCATTTGGTCACGGAACGACCAGCTATGGATTTAATGGGGATGACAGGTGAATAAATGGTTGAAATCCATTAACCCTCCCACGATACCAGCTTAAGCCCTGTACCTAACATTACACTGGCCTCAGCTAGGAACTGTTGTCTGAATGTGTGTGTGTGTGTGTGTGTGTGTGTGTGTGTGTGTGTGTGTGTGTGTGTGTGTGTGTGTGTGTGTGTGTGTGTGTGTGTGTGTGTGTGTGTGTGTGTGTGTGTGTGTGTGTGTGAGTGTATGTATGTGTGCAGAGGTGTGGTTTAGCTCGGGAGTCCCACCCTGCTGCACGCGATGCCTGGGAATCGTGCCGGTTGAGGATTTACTAAACATGCTTTAGGGAATCCCAGCTCTCTCCCTCCCACATAGGCACACACACACACACACCTTTAGGATGTAGAGCTGAGTTAACACTGATCAGGTGGAATCACTCATAAAAATGGCGTTCATGCACACACAAACACGCACACACACACACACACACACACCACTTGGATACAAAGCACTGATGCTGTGCAGTCACACACATGAACGTGACACTCGTGCTGCACACGTGCACACGCTTCCCCCAAACGCCTTCAGGATGCTGAGCTGTCATACCTGACACTGATCAGATGAGATCACACACAAAGAAATCCACAGAAATGCACGCACAAATCTGCACCTGAAACGGACAATCAGACGCAGGGTTTCACCTCCTGTGCTGTTCGTGTCCTCTGTCTTTTATTCTGCTCTTCATAAAAACACTGGAGCTTATGATGCGGTGCCAGATTAAAAATGTACACTCGGCTCATATGTAGAGTAAAAAGAAAACCAAAACAAATACTACATGAAAGAAGCCAGAAGCATAACAGTTTATGTTCCAGTTGGCAGCATATCAACCAGCTTGTTTGGCTCGGAGTCAAGAACATATGAATTTGAGATGCAGAAAGCTGGTATGGCATGTTAGCTATAGCAGCGTTTCCATCTAACGGTCAAGCTCCTTGAATCAAATGTTTGACATACCAGAGGAACAATCAGCAGAATCTAAATCAATTGGCTTCCAGAACAGCCAAAGAATGAAGTCTTAATTGCGTTTAGTTTTTGTCTATTTAAGCATAAGGATGAAGAAAAATGTATTCAAATTAGATTATTTTGTATAATTCAGTGTTCACATAAGAATTTCTCGAATTATTTAGATGAGAGTTTATCACACGACGGAGCTTGAATGCTCGCGTTGTTCGGATCATTATTTTGTATTAACATGTGTATATGTTTTCAATAACACCCACATAACATACTATCTATTCGAACTGGCTGGTTTACCGATTCAAGAATCAAGATAACATGATGATGCGTAAATGGCAGTGAAGATGATCAGGAAGGCTAATTTACGCAGAAATTTCAGATAAGGCCTGGTGTGAATTGGGTTGTGATGGTTTGTCATTTTCAAAAGAGGGGTCCCCAAATCTTTTTTTGAGAAATCCCGGTTTTAGATTTTTAAAATCAGCAGTTCGTCGACATTTTCCCCCAGAAATAGCAAAAATGCTGTCTACCCACTTTGTCTCTGTTTAATTCCCCAGTGATTCACCACTGGTGATTGGAGGACAATTTCTCAGTTGTGGCATAATGCGCATAAATGCATAGACAGGGAGAAGCAGTGACCGTACAGCAAGGAAAGGAGAGGTGATGTCAGCCGTGACCTTTCACCTCAGTGTGAACGTGTTGAAATGAGGGAGATGTTATAATGTCCTTTGCATTTGTCAGAATCAATTCTTCCTCAAATATACATGTACCTTAATGGCTTTTTCCTTTTTGAGGATCCGTACCTGCAGGTGACCCGAACACAAGTGCAAGATAAAGCCTACACGCGTAGCACAAAGTCCATGTAATTATCACTTTTAAATATGCAGTAATGAGGACTCCAGACAGTGATGCTGGTGCAGAGGAATGGTGTTCATCTTGGTGGAAGCTATAGAATAAACCAAAACTACGAAGTAATTTGGTGGGTGCTGTGTACAACTACCTTAAAGATAACTGTTAAACAATTAAGGTCAAAGCTGTTGCTCTCTATCTCTCATGTGCTAACCATCTGGTCCTGGTCTTAGGCCAGACTTAAATACAAAACCCCGGGTCCGCTTCACTAAGACCCACTAAGTATCACAATGAAACTCGAGGCATGTTTGAGACACATCTGGAGTGCTCTCTGACTCTCCTTCACAGCACAGTGGAGCCAGGGAAGGATTTCTCCATCCTTCCAACACGTACTTTTTCATGTTTTATTGTCCGGTGGGAAAAAAGACTTTGAATCTCATTCTCTGTTCATTTTATGACAGTTCCCACCCGGCCTCTCTTTATCTTTTCCTCTCTTTCTTTTTTTTTTTTTACGTGCAAAAAGGATTCCGTTCTTTTTTCCCCCCTCCCACCTCTTCTTTGTTAGTGAGAGTTTGAGACAATCGGTGCTTGAATTGCAACACCATATAGAGCCACCCTTAAGTTCAAACTCTGTGTTCTTCTATAAACAAGTTGATGATGACTGTTAGTCCTCGCCCTAACAGTTTGTCAAGTCATTATGCGTGAGTAGCATCAATTGAAAGCATTCTGTTCTGTGCAAAAACACACAAAGCTAAAGTGTAAAGCTGCCAGGCAGTATTCCTTTATCATGCTGACACCAGTCAATTTTAGATCTTTCATGATATTGCAGTTGATCTTTTAGGAGAAACCTTTTCAATATACTTTCACACCACTTAGCTTCCTTTCCACCGACGTTAAGCCTCCGTCATCGTGTGCACAACCCTGCAGCAGATCTGGGCTCAGATCTTACTCTCTGCTCTGATTCCAAACTGCACTATAAAAATTCGGTCTGAAACTAGATGTGGCTGTGCTTGAATGGACAGATCATAGCAGGCTATTTAAAGATGAGAGGCCACGGTGGAAACAAAGCCTGAATGACAAGACCACACTTTGCCGTGGGAAAGCTCTGTCTGTGTGTGTGTGTGTGTGTGTGTGTGTGTGTGTGTGTGTGTGTGTGTGTGTGTGTGTGTGTGTGTGTGTGTGTGTGTGTGTGTGTGTGTGTGTGTGTGTGTGTGTGTGTGTGAGATATAGATATCTCTTCTACAAGGGTATGCCTACTGTGTTTGTGTGTTTGTGTGTGATTTGCCACTGATAATTTGGCGCAGGATGCTGACACTTGTGTCATCTGGAGCTTTACTTCTCCAGAGACATTGATATCATCGGCCTCATTTAAACATCCCTGCTGTGAACGCATTAGGTGAGCTCCCCGTGTGAAGTCGCTCACCAGGTGTCCCCTCGGCTCGTCCTAACCACTTTGAACGGAGACAACGGTGTCTTGCCAGCCCCCGAATGGCTCTGCGGTGCTGGTTATAATCGGTGGTGTCAGTGAGGAAATGGATCAGCTCATCGCGGTGCTTTTGCAGAGGGTAGACAAAGCTTGAGGGTGCCATATGACCCTTAACATCTATGCAGATAACCTTAGTTTCCATGAAATGCCCTGGTGTCAGGAACCAGCTCTGTTATTTTCTGCATTCACACCACTGAGTTCCACCCATTTTCTGTCCCTGTAGTCCTTAACATCCTTTTTTCTCTTCTCTTCTCTCCTCTCCTCCTCTCCTTTTGTCTCCTCTCCTCTACTCATTTCTCCTCTCCTCTCCTCTTCCCCTCCACAACGGAAAAAACAGTCACAGTAATTAATAATTATAAGCTGTGGCAGGCAATAAAAAGAAGCATGGGGGAAGAAGAAAAAGAAGAAGAAGAAGAAACGGGTTTCTCCCTTTTCCCCGTCCCGTCCCCTTTGACATGTAAAGCGTGTAAACTTGGCAGGGCCAAATTGGTTGATTGCGGGCTACTGATGTGACCCATCTGGGGTTGAAACATTGTATTAGGGCTTCGCACGCTATTCCTCGCCACTCCCTCAGCTCAGCAGCTCACCCCCCTTCTGTCACATGAGGAACAGTTGCAGCACTGTTGTCGGGTGAGGAGGATGTGGATATTTGCTGTGTTTATTTTGTGTGTGTGTGTGCGCGCAGAGTGTGTGTAACGGGAGACCGGCCGCCAAATGGACGGTCCAAACCCAGCAGCAGCTGTGTGTCCTGTCGAAGTGTCCTTGAGCAAAACACCACATCGCTCCCTGACTAAATTGGATATGTGTCCATGTTTTTACATTGTGTTTTGTGTGTGTGTGTGTGTGTGTGTGTGTGTGTGTGTGCATTCTTAACTATAAGTGGATCAGGATCTGGAGTGATGTGTGACAACTTATCTTAACTGGAACAGTGCTGCAACTCTTTGCATAAGAAACAGCATAAAGGACACTCCAGTTGTAATCCACAAAAATCACTCTTACTTTTTATTATTTTAGAATCAATTGAAATGTTGTATTAATAACGTGTAATTGTAAAATTGATACATCGTGCAACTTCTGGTCATGGTTTTGTTTATTCAGCTGGAATGTCATCCCACCAGATTTCCCAGCAGAACAACAGAAAACAAGCCACAGTTTACGAAGCCCTGATGCAATAGAGGGGGAAAGAGGATGCCTCGCCTCGCGTGAGTCGCTCACAGTGACACAGCAGTGTTTTTGAGCTGCTCATACTTTCCCAAATCAGAGATATTACTGTTATTCCGGACACATCCTGAAGCTATTGCAGAGGAATTTCTGTGGTCCCGCTCATAAATCAGACTTCAGCTGCAGGCAGAAAATACTGGAGGACAGGCCTGCATAGTGGAATACAGCGCAGCTCCAGAAACACATGTTCTGCACTTCTACCTCAGACGCATTTGGTTTGAGGTGTCTCAACGTCTGGAAATCCAATGTCGAGTTTATGGAGGAAAAAACTATGATCTGTCTTCAAATCACTTCAAATCGTCCATTTGTTTAATGTCCGGTGCTGAAGTGGACTTTTGAGCTCTGGGTGGACAAAGCAGCTACTTCAGTCTGAGGTTTAGAAACTCATAAAAGCTGCCATCTCACGTCTCACTCAGTACAGCAGTTAGATGTGATAAGATGAAACTTTGAGGATTTTTATCAGACAATCTGGTCATTGCAGCAGAGATAGAAGAGATAAAAAAGTAACACATGAGTAGATGTTTGAAAGTAGATGCCACTTTGTTTGGCGCACAAGTCATCGAAATACTTCTCCACTACTAAATTAAAAAGGTATTATATGAAACAGCCTTGATTTTAACTTAATGTCGGGGCACTTGAGGTGGAAGAGCCTTTCTTAGATGCAGAGTAATGCTTTAAATGAAGTGTCAGCATGGAAACGGAGCTGGAGGCTCAGATCTGCGGGTATGGGCCCGGGTCCAGCGGTGTTGCCCACAGGTCTCAGCTGCAGGGCGATACAAGAGCCGAAGTGGAAGTTTATATGCTGCTAGGCCCAAATGGTGGTTTACTGACACACGGTGTAATGTGAGGTTCATTAGCGTGGAGGCGATAATTGCGCTGGGTAGTTTGAGAAGTGTGCCGCGCGTTAGGCCCTGGTGTTCAGCACAATTGTAAGAATTTCTCCTTGAAGCCTTTCTGAACCATGTCCTTTTAGATTCCCTTGCTTGTTAAACGGAATGTTTTGCAGAAGGAAACCTCCATTATTCACATCAGGACTCTAACCGTTGTTGGTTTTGAAGAGTTGACAGATACATGCATGCGTTCCTGTTTGATTACATTTCTATCTCCAGCTTGAAAACAAATATCAGATGCACATGATCTCATCTTGCATTTCATCCATGATTTTTTGAAAGCAGCTGTCTTTCTAAGTAACCTAAATCCTAACAAATCAAATTACAAAATGACTGGATGGTATACCTACTATTTACATAAATCAAATTAGCCTGCGAATCTTCCCCGAAACTTTTTCCACATTTCTCCCTTGCCTCGCCTCGACATTGCAGTGCTGCTCTTCACCATCTGCAGCTTTCTGCAAAGTTAAAATCAAGTATCCTGCAGCAATCAGACATGAAGGAACCTTTTATTTTCCATGAAAATGGCCAAAACCGAAGGTAATATATGTAAATTGTACTGACTACTTCCGACTTTGCTTCCATGACAAGCCGAGTCCCATCTTTCAACACATGTTGATGAGATCATCTCCAGGGTGAAACACACAAACAAAGATGTGTCATAAGCTCAAGCAGAAAAAAAGGCTGGACCACCTTTGACACAAATAAGGACTCACCAAACCGCACTAACCATTTGGATTAAAGGGATTCAGGCACTCTGAAGAGACTAATTTAAAGACAAAATTGGTCAAGAAAAAGTGCGTCAAGCTTCAAAACACTGAGTCCTACATTTCCAAATAATGCAGTTGAATTGCATCTTTTTGTGAGACCTTTCTCACACAAATCCACTCCTCTAGTTTGCAACGCAGGGCTTTCTGTTAGAAAATTTCCCTCTCGAGCTGTGTGTCATCGCTGTGTGTCATCGCTGTGTGTCATCGCTGTGACATCATCAGGGTTATCTTCATCGTCTCTCACTGGACAAAGCTCGTCCAGAAGTAGCTGTTACAGCGGAGTCGGCCGCTCTGCGTGCAAAGTGAGAAAAATAGTCTTCCTATTCAGAGCGACAGCCTGTTTGGAGAAGGCAGACAAGTCGGTGTTTGTTTACCCTCTGAAAATCTCATTGGTTGTTTGGGAATTAAACACAACACAACACACACACACACACACACACACATACATACATACACTCATAGCGTCACGCCAACACCAGATGCCAGGAAGTACAGTGGTGACTGAGTGGCATCCACAGCAAAGCCCCGCCATGCGTGACTCTCTCCTGACTTTTCCTCTTTTAGCAAGCTTGCGTGATCTTAACATCACTCCCCCATCATGGCCCCCCCCCCCCCCCCTCTATATCCTGCCCTCACACACAAACACACGAGTATATCGCCTGCTGGGCGATAGAGCGGGGGGGTATATGTCCTCTCCCTCCCTGAGCCAAATGAAGTGATCGGAGCAAACACTGTCAGTATAAAGAAGCTTGGATTAGAGTGTTGTGGTGACATGCGAGGGGCACAGATGGGAGGATGTGAAGTGGACAGTCACGATATGTCCAGACCTGACAAAGGATATCTCGCTGCGCTCACCTCGACTTCTTTTCAACTGTGCTGCCACAGCTCACGTCTGAATTTTTAGAAAAGCTGATGCTTTCGTTGGAGTGACGCTGCCAGTAGCTAACACTTTGTCCTCTTGTTCGGTACTTTTACACACAAGTATTAAAAGACAATATTAACGCGAGTTATGACGGGTATATTTGCTGTACGTGGTTGTAAATCTGTACTCACATTTTTGCCTATTTTCTAAATTCTTAAGATGTCATGTCAAAAGGCATCATCATGTTTGATGTTTTGATGCTGAGATGCTTCTGGGTCGTTTTTTTTCTGTGAGCAGCCAGTGTTTGCCTGCCGCCCCGGATCTAATACCCTGCAACCCAGGAACGAGGTGTTAGGAGGATAATCAGATTACTGTTGGGTTAGCGTGTCGCATAATGAATTAGCTCTGTCAGAGGCCAAATTGTTGTGTGATATTGTTGGTGAGAGACGCAGAAGACGGGTCACTCACGTTAAAGCAAAGCTGACGGGTGACGTGAAGGAAGATCAAATCAGGCAGAAACTATCCCAAAAATACTGTCTTTGGATTTATTTTATTTTTACTGAAAAATCAGCTTTTGGTGGGGCGACAACCTTAAATTGAAATGTGACTGTTTGTATGAGGAGAGAGAGACCTTAAATACTGCATTATGCTATTGCTCTCGATTACTTGCCTCACAGATTAGCCCTGGTCCTACACACACACATTCACACACACACACACACACTCACACACACACACACACACACACACACACACACACTCACACAGAAGCACAGTGGATACTGAACACCTCTGATAGTGTCTACTGACTGACAAGTTAATGGCTTTCATGCATTAAGCATGGTCGGCATCGTGGCTATCACTTGACCCCTGCACACATTAACCACCTCACCTGTGTGTTGGCGTATGTGAGTGTAGCGTTTTGGTGAGGGCTCTGCAAGCGACACACTGTTCACACTTGTACTTTATGTCAATACATCTTTTAACTTATTGTTCCCAGTGAAAGAAAAATCACGTATCGCCAAATTGTGTGGTTTTGATTTGTTTCACGGAAGGATTAGATTTCGCTTCATGGGTTGAGAAACTTCTCCTTCCTCTCAGACTAAATGAAGCATTTAAAATCTCATTGTTTTCGTTCAAATGCATTGTCACGAAGCTTAAAAGCCAATGTTTTTTTTCTCGGGACAGCGACATTTTGCTCCCGCAGAGTTTCAGCAAAGTGCCATAAAATAACTTTTATACTCTTTTCTTTCCGTTCGTCTGTTTAACTCAGTACAACTCTTCTCATTAGTGCATTATGTCAGCCACTTTGTACTCACGTTTCCTCCACTAAAACGATGCCTCTCTTGAGTTCAAGCCCAGCGAATGAGCACAACTTGTTGATGTCGTAAAAGTGCTCCGTGGTTAGCATTTGTTTAGCACTGCGTGCTGCAACAGCATTCGCGTAGTTTCCCTCCCCATATGGATTCAGCCTGGGGGACCATCTGTCCGTTATTATTTTCCTCAATGGGCCGAAACAGCGCCATCATCTTTTCAACAGATTACCTTCTTGTTATGGAGAGGCTGCATGGATTAAAAACAAAAGAAAGAAAACAAATGCTAACAGGATCAAAAATAAAAATAGTGAAAGGTGTGGTTCTTCAGAAAACTTGTTGAAGACCGCAAAGCGAGTGATGATTGCTTTCGACTGGCCAGCGGGGAGGAGAACACGAGGGGGATAATCTAAGGCTTGTTGTGCTTCTTTCTCCCTGTTATTGTGAATAATGCCAGTGACACTAGTTGGCACGCAACACAAGGAACCAGCAGAGCTGCAGACTGTAACCTTCGCTCTGCTCTCCGGCTTTCTTTTGCCCTCCTCCCCTCTCATGCAGGAATGCAGACTGAAAGACAGGGCTAGAGAACTAATAATTATTCCCTGAGTTGTTGTTAAGAATTCCCTTTCTCCGTGTGAATTAGCAGAGGCACTGGTGCGTTTTCTAATGAAAAACTCAGTGTAGGACAACTGAGTGAAATGAATGAGCTCCATAATAAACACTTCATGGTCGTTTATTCTATACATTGTAAGTCAACGGCCCCGTGCTCTGCAGTACGTTTGTTCCAGTCTAGATTTTGATGAAGTCGACTTTTTGGACCAAGGCCTGGACCTAAATAACTCAATTTATGAGGAGCCTGAAAAATATTTGATGCCTTTTTGCTCCTCCTCTCCCTCTTCATCCCTCTCTTTCTCACTCTGCAATTTCAATCATATTTAACTGATTCCAAAGCACTTTAAATTCACCTCTCATGGCACATCTGTTTCCATGCTGCTTGTTTGTTTATGAAGCACGAGAGGTTTTCATTTCAAATGCATCTCTTAATTAAACTCAAAATCGGGGAGATGGGCTTAACAGCAAGCAGCGAATGTTCACATAAACTTTACAGTTTGAGGAAAGACGCGCTGCGCGTTCATTTCCAGCTATTGAATCTCAGACCGCTCGTGAAAATGGAGATTGTGCGCGAGCACAGAAATAGAAGACTTGTGCTTTATTGTGGCCAGGTGGGGTTCCTAAATGCAAATTTTATTAACCGCCAGCTTGAGAGAGCAACAGCCATCTTCATCAAAACAGGAATCCAAGGGAAAAGCTATTTATCGAGTAACCACGCCAACACACACTGAGCTGATGTCCCTTACAGTCATGAAGTGTGTATCTCAGATGTGCACACATGGCACAAAGATTCCATTATTTTGTCACCTTTATGCGTGAGAAATGTATCAGTTCGTTCTATCAATTTTACAGTCGGCTAACCAGAAGAAGAAAATAAAAGTACTTTACCAAGGATTTTGCCTTTTGGGCTTTAGCTTGGTAGAAAGTGCGTCAATAGTTTCCCCACAAAAGTCAAAATATGCCTGGACACCGAGGTCCCCCAAAAGGAAATGAATTCTATCTCTATTTGAATGAGCTAATCAGAGGAAGTTTGTGATAAATAGAGACGCATAGGAGAGTGGAGAACAGGCCTGACAATGGAGGTCCCCCCCCCCCCCCCATGACTCCCTTGTGTTTGTCATTTTCTGCAACCGCGAACTGTACATGTGATTGTGCACGTGTGTTGTCATTCGGCCTCCGGGCCGGGTTACTGCTCGGATATGTGTGTGATCCACGAGGGAGTCCGTATCCTGAGTTCACCCCCGCTGAGCAGACTGAAGGCCGGGGCCGACGCTGGTGCTGGTGGAACTCGGCAGATCCCTGGCAGCGGCACGCAAACTGGAGCGTCTTGTTGTCTTCAATTAAAAAATACACTGTGGCATTCATTTGGGTACATTCAAATTAAAAGCTTTCCTGCGTAACTGGCTCATCTCACGCAACACATGCCTGAATGCAGCCTGTGTGTGTGTGTGTTTGTGTGTGTGTGTGTGTGTGTGTATGTGTGTGTGTGTGTGTGTTTGTGTGTGTGTGTGTGTGTGTGTGTTTGCGTGTGTGTGTGTGTGTATGTGTGTTTGTGTAAGCGGAGAGCATTTCATGCTGAGGCACATTCTCCCCGGGCCTTCATCCATTTGCATCCTGTTAGTTTTTCTAATTGTCTGTATAAATATTGTACCACGTTGGCTTTATGTTGTGGTACATTTTTATTCCAAAGCTTGACAAGGCAAATTTAGACAGCCCTTTAGCTGGTGTGTCACTCTTTCAATGGGTTCATCAGAAAAAAACATTTTTCTCCGCTGACAAACACCACGCTCACATAAAACATGTGCGCCACAATCAGTCATATTCTCTATTTATAGAAGCAGTGTGTGTGTGTGTGTGTGTGGAGTGTGTGTGGCGGCAGTTTTTATGATGCTCCCGTGTATACAAGCCACATACAGTAGCAGTACACAGTTGCCATACGCGTCTGTTTTGCCCGAGGGCTCATGCGTGGAGACAGATCACTCCTGTACAACAGTCGTGTGTCTGTTTGCCAAACAAAACAGAGAACTAGAAACAATTGAGTTTTGCATCCCGACCTCCAATCTGTGTGATCCCGTTTGCTCGGCCATAATATCACTTCCCCTTCACTTCAGCGTCTAGGCTATTGTTTATGTTCTATTCAGGATCAGAAATCACATTTTGTATTTTTTTCCCCTTCCTCAGAGAGAGACTTCCTGTAGCGAATCCACGTGCACACTACTCTCAAAAATCCCTCACTCACGTTTGGATCTCCTCTGAAAGATGATTATTCGTGATTCATGCCGGGACGACAAGAAAAGTCCTTTCTGTAAATGTGGTTTAGTGAACAAAAAAAGGCTTTAAACTCTGGCAGTCCCTCCCTCCAACTGTAATCTTATATGTCACAGTGGAATACATTGTCATCCAAAACAATATCGGGGAGGATTAGCGACCTCAATCCAATATTAATACTGGTATCAAGGGTGATTGAAATTTGAATGCATACTGTTTATATCCATCAAGTGGAACCAAGTGGAAAAAGCTTCTGTTTATCTTCAGGAAAATATGAAAAGCGCCAAAAACTTTCTGTCAGTGAGTCTTTTTTTCTTCTCTGTGCCACACTGCAAAAGAAAAAGAAAAAAAAAGTTGAAAGATTTGGACAGGCCGAGATCCGGACATTTGATCTGTGGCATAATAGTATTAGCTTCCATTACAGTGCAGGCTTAACCTTTTTGCGGAGCACCATTGAGCGCTTGCCAGCAGTCATCAATATTTAACAGCTGTTGCTATTATGAAATTCTTTATGGGCTAATGTGGCTTGCCGGCTTGCACGCAAGGCCTTGGCCGGCCGCCAGCCCACTGTCAGGAGGAGGGGGGGGAGATTGACAGACGGCTCGCTCGCGTGACAACCAGCCCTTGATCGGCCAACTTCTCTCTCTCTCTCTCTCTCTCTGTGTGTGTGTGTGTGTTGGTGCTGCTGCTCTCTCTGCTGTGGATTTCCTGTGCCTGCGGGGAGAGCGAGAGAGAGAGATGGTGAGAGAGAGAGACAGAGAAGAAGAGCGCTGAGGGAAGGGGGCGGGAATAGGCAAAGGAAGTGGCTGTAAGCCAACCCGACCTCATCGCACACACACACACACACACACACACACACACACACACACACACACACACACACACACACACACAGTTCTCTCTACTCACGCAAGCCTTGTGGAAGGGGAGGGACTGCTGTGCAGCACAGCGTTTCGCATGTTCAGGTCCGGAGCTCTTTTTTTACAAGCCAAAAACCACAGCAGAGGATCGGCTGCCAAGAGATGGCAGTGGCACCCATGCTGCTGCAAATCAGGGAGACGGAGAGCCTGCATGCAGATGTAGGTAGTATGGATGTGATTGGGCGTCACTCATTAGCAAAACACCAACCCTCTGACAGAGAAAAAACTAATCATTTCGGATAAGATTACTTCTTACCAGGGGTGGGGAAAATATCAGATCCCTTGCTTGAGTAAAAGTAGCAATATTGCAATATATAAATACTTCAAGAAGTAAAATTACTGCATCAAAATTGTGACTTAAGTAAAAAAGGTATTCAAATATTATCGTATTGGATTATTATGACGAATGCATTAATGTTTAATGAGCATTCTACCGTTAATTTAAACTATTTGACATACTGTTGGGTAGTTTCTTCTACAACAGTGCATACGATTTTTTAAAGATCGTCATATGTTATATGTGATATATCACAGTAACTATAGCTGACAAATAAATGTTCAGGGCGGTCCTCCACTACTTATTACATATTACCTGAACTGGCATTAAACTGAGTATAAAGTGATCAAATGTCTAAAGAACACCCAAAAAAGCAGTAGTAGCCACCTGTTGGACTGGGTTTGGAGCAGTGTGCATGCAGGTTGGTAGGTCCCAGGTTAAAACCGTGCAGCAGCTGGTGTTGTGTCTATGAGCAGCCATGTATGAACACTTACCTGCTCCTCGCTGCATATTGCTCTGGATAGCAGCGTGAGCAGGAGAATGGAGCCGGGGTATCACCTACCATTCAGTACTCGCGATTTCTGAAGCGCTTTGAGTCGTGCGACACTCTCCAACATAATGTCGTGCCATGCCAGCTTTGAACCTAATGCACAGGACTGCATTGAAATATTCATCTTTGCATCTCTCGTCATTTTGTGAGACATTCCTTTGTGTTTGACCTCCATTATCCCCAGAATAAAAGCATGTCGGTGACACTATGGGTCCACAGAGACATCCCCCCCTGCAGTGCACAGCTCTCCCTCCTTATAGAGGTGTTCTTCTTTCTCTCCTCTAGTTCCTCTTCGTATTTCTTTTTTTTCCGGCTGTTATTGGTAGTGTGGGAGGAAGTGGCTGTAAAGGAGAATACAGAAGAACAAACCGAGACTTTGCTGCTACACGTCCATATGCCCCACGGCCAGACTCACCTCGCCCCCTAGAGGGGGAGAAACACCTGATTGATGTGGACTGAGCCCTAAACTCACACATACACACACTACGCAGCAATCTAAAGCAATCCCATCTAAACCGCATCACATTCTACAAGCAAGTCTTTCCTCCCTTGCAGCATCTCTTTCCATCACAGTCCCTATTCGTAATATCGGATTATTTTTTCATTTCAACAAATCATCGAAGGTGTCCTCTGAGCCAATTGAAGTCCCGAGACAATTGTGACTCGAATTGTGCCAATTGAATCACAATGTACTTGATGTGTGGCGGGTGGTCTTAACGTTTTGTGTACTGAGTGGAGGTGGAAAAGACAGACCGGGGCCGACTAAGGGAGCGAGACAATTTCAGCCTCACCCCTTGGCAGCATCGACATCCCGCTACTTGTCACTTTTTACTTGACACCCCGTCCGCACACAGAGCACATAAACGCCTCGCCATTACCCACTCTGTTTTCCTTTATAGACCAGGGAGAAAATGGAGGCAAAGAAAAGCAAACCCGAAGACGCGAGCGGTGATGAATAAAGCCCGTATTGTCGGCAGAGGAAGTGCATGTGCCATTAATTAATCATCCCGCGTGTTTGTCTTTCCTGACGCTGCATCCTCTCCAAAAGCTGCCGTAAGAGAGAAAACAAAAATACGTTGAAGGAGGAAAATAAAGAGGCTTATTAGCTCCATTTCCCTCTGCTAGTTTCCACTGGTTGGATGATATTGCGTGATTGAAGAGAATGGTGTGTGTGTGTGTGTGTGTGTGTGTGTGTGTCTGTGTGTGTGTGTGTGTGTGTGTGTGTGTGTGTGTGTGTGTGGCTGTCTGAGTCTGTTTGTTTGTGTGTGTTTGCACCTGCAGGAGGTGATGACAAAATACTTAACATTATTACTGGCATTTATGAGTTTACTGAGCGACTGTCAATGCAGTCATCAGCGCTTACCTGATTTCCATCATTCACATTGAGGCCTTTATTTTCACTCATTAACCTGATGTTGCAACCGGGGAATGATTAAACATCAAACATGTACAGATAGAAAGAAAAACAAATGGCTGCATTTGCTTTGCGTGCTTCAGAGTGGAATTAAGAGAAGGGGAACTCTTTCAGCATCACGAAATCGGTTGTCGATCACCTGCGATGCCGAGTTGAACAAAGAAAGGGTGGAGAGATGAGGAGGAGGAGGAAGACGGGGGTTCATTGGGGGAGGAATGGACAGAGGACAGGAGACGGTAGAAGGTTAAAGGGGGAGGAATGGTAGCCGTAATGGGGTTATTCGGTGGGGGTGGGGACTGTACGGAGCATTGGAAGACACATACATACTTAGATAGTTCTTCGTAATGAGGCTATGGTGTGTGTGTATGTGTTGCGTGACTAATCGGTGCCAGCTACAATGAGTGACGGAGTGAAGGGCTGATCTCTTGGAGTCAGCCACATGCCCACTGACAGCACGCCCATAAGAAAAACACGCAAACATGCCTCCGACACGCCACACACACGTCACCGATGCACATGTGACATTTCTGCACGCCACGTCCGTGGAGGCTAATTGCATGTGTAGACACTCTGGCATGGTAGTAGGTAGGCCTTTACTCTACAGCGGAGAGATCGCTGCATGTGTATAGCAGCGGTTGATGGAGCGTGACTCGTTGCATGTGATATTTGTATAACTGAAGTAGATGTTCCTACTCTTTTGAATATCAGATGACACAAAAGGAGCAGGAGAGTGGTGAGCTTTGTAAAGAATAAAGAACATCTCAGAGCCTCGTTTCAGTGCAAATAAGTCGTCCCAAAAGCACTAAATGCTGCGCTCTACCTCACGCTTGGTGTGCCAGTGAGCCTCTGCGTGTGCGTGCGGCCGTATCGTGTGAGAAGAATCCCGTAAAGTCATGAAATCCTCCTCTGTTTTGCCTCGTTAGACGGCCCCGCCGCACAGACTAATACCTGGAGATCACGCAGTGCAAGAGGAGACTGATGCCATTAATGTGTCGGCCACATGTCTGCGTGCCGGTCCAACTCTTATCACTGCTGCATCAGACAGGCTTTTTGGTGGATTTAGAAGCTTTCGGAAATGCAATCATTGTTGTTATCGTCCTCAACTTTTCCTGTGTTGACATGGAAAGTCAAGAGTTAGATGTGTGCTTGATTTTATGTTCCAGACCTTGAATGCAGCAGATATGAGCACATGTCCCTGCATGTATAAGGTTAATGAAATGAAGGACTGGGTTTGTGTTTGTGGCTGCTCTTTTCATCTCCACCTGCACTTGTAACCACAGAGTTTGCTCAGTGCTTTTAGTTTTTGTTGTTTTAACATAAATATGCCCCTCGTTCCAGCCAATTGACTCTTTTCTTTTTCTTTTTTTTACAGCAAACCATGAGAAGCCCTCCAGGAAGCAGAGTATCAGCACTGCATCCTCAAACCCTGAACCCAGGAAAGAGAGCCTTCCACTGGCCACCACAGTCAATGAAAGCAGCCTCCTCCTGGAAGTAAGAAACCACATGGCTGTTGTCTGTATGTGTGGAATAACTCTGTGAACAGAAAGTATTATGTGTGCGTACGTATGCCATCCTAAGTATATTTCAATGATATCACTTTCCACCATGCTGCCTTCAAAACGTTTTTGGTTGCACCCGCGATTAAAATACTCGCTAGCTTTCATTCGCATCAGTCAGGAGAGCATGTGTGACTGAGTGAGTTGGGGAGGGGGGGGGGGGGCTCTTGTGTGTGCATGCGTGTGTGCCCTTCGCCCTTTGCCCTGACCTCCTTTGCAGAGCTGTGGTGTTGCGTGACATACAGGTGAGGTGGGAGTGTCAGAGCTGATGGAGGAGGTGTGGACTCACACATGCTGGCGGCTTTAGCAGCCAGTCAAAGTGTGTGTGTGTGTGTGTGTGTGTGTGTGTGTGTGTGTGTGTGTGTGTGTGTGTGTGTGTGTGTGTGTGTGCGTGCGTGTATGTGTGCGTAAGTGCATCTCTGTCTGGATGCATGTAGTCGTGTGTGAAAGTGAGCAGAAGAGAGTGAGAAGAACACACCACGCCTGACAACATTAATCAGAGCAAATCTAAGATGTATTTTTTGTCTGTTGACCTCAGACCTTTAATCAGACAGAATAAGATTATCATAAGTGCATATAGTTCAGGGTATGACACGTCGTGTCTTTTACATGATACCAGGACACCCAGTCGAACTTGGCTGTGACCAATAACGCACACGATGGATGTTCTTAATATATGTTACATAAAAGTTGAAAATATGTCGTTAGATTCCTAGAGAGGCGAATGTTTCTCTTGAAGGCATCCGAGCAGACAGGATGTCGTAGTCAGACACATGCAGCAGCACGCTACGTGGGAATTTCATTTAGCATCAGATCATTGCTACGCACTCAATACCTTCATGGATGTCTGTCGAACAACAAACCACACTGATCGTCGGCCAACAACTGCGTGCGCACACGCACAGGGGCGAGCTGATCCACTGATGCTTCTGTTAACGTGTTGGGTTGTCTCAACAAAAGGATAGATTGGCCGTAACGATGGGCCGCCTCCCGTTGCGTGACTCAACCTGCACCGGGGCCGCACAGCAAACTGTGCATTAGTTGTTACGGGGATGGGATCCCAAGAGAGGGGCAGGCGGATATGTGTGTTTGTTTGACGCGTACATTTTTCATGCTTGTGTATGTTTGTGTATCCATTTTGGAGGTTGATTCTCATAAGAAACATACAGCATATATTGTATGTTTTATTGTATAGATTGTATTTAGAATTTTGTATTTTTTTATGTTTATACAATATATGTTATATAAAATGTCGAATATCAAAATTTCAAGAGCCAACTTGCTGATGCAATCCATCCAATAGTTGTCGAGACATTTAAGTCAGAACCAAAAATGTCAGCCTCATTGTGGCGCTGGAGGAAAAGTCAGGGAATCACCAAAGTCAGTAGGGATCATCCTCTGGGGACCATACATATCTCTACCAATTTTCATGGCAGTTCATGCGGTACTTGTAGTGATATCTGCCTTCCCTAGAGCCACACCGCTCGCTGTAATGCATTTCTGATGTGTGACTGCGGTCTCACTCATTGACTCACTCATTTTTTTTCCAGACATCATTCAATATATCAGAACCCCATATTATGCTAACCTTCGTATGTGTGTGAAGGATATGGTTTCCTGATGGAAGAAGGTCTGCATGTTTGTCATGACCTCATCATCACTGCTTTCATCTCGCTGTGACAGCGAGACCGAAGGAAAAACCAAAGGAACTCTGTCGAAACAATGAGACACGGCTGCCCCGCCACCATCACCACCACCTCCTCCCATGCTTCCAAATCCAGTGAACTAATATTATATTTTGGGCTCTGCGTGCAAAGCGCCTCTTGCGATTTGTAAGTCAAAGCTTTTAGTCTCCCTGGGGCGGTTACGGGAGCCGGGGGCGTCGTAGTTGCAGATATGTGGCGGAGCAGGCCAGCAGCAGGTGCCTGTTTCCATTACCTAAAGGCTTTAGTATGCGAGGAAGTGAGAGAAATGTGAATGGAGGAAACACATAAAAATAGCATGCAGCACAGTGCAGCCAATAAGAGTACAGTATTTCTTTCTTTAGTACAACTATTTTCTTATTCCAAAATAGAGGTATAAAGGTCTCTCTCTAGGTCTTTAGCTTGGTTGTTTTTCATAAAGAAAATAGAATAATGATTATTTAAGAAGTAGAGGCATTTTTCTACATTGTAAATGCCTCTCTTATTCCAACATAAATGATGGGTGTTGCATTATGTCAAAAATAAATGCACTGTATTCAGCTATAATATATTTGTCATTCCGTCTTGGAAAGCCAGTTATTACAGTAATCAACTCTAAAAAAAACGTAGTGTTTTTGCCTTCACACAGTCTGTCAGGTCTCAAGTCCAAGGCCTATTTGTTCTCTGAAAAATAAAAAAAAGCCCTTTCGAAAGAAAATGCAGAAAATTGACGGTGGCATTTCATTGGCTTCGACGAGGAATGGAGAAAGGTGAACGGGCTAAAAAAAACTAATTGAACCCAACATGTAAATGTTGGCCTTTTTATGGCCTTGTTGGACCTCATAAAGGCAACATCACATCCAAGTATATTCAGACTGTTTACATGTCCATTTTAGAAACTATTGCTCTGTTCACAGACGGACAGGTGTCGCAGTCTGTCATGCGGTCGGGTTGGAGCGTGCATACGGGGAGCTGAGCATTACTCTGCTCGCTAAGGCAATCAGATCAATGTTAGGAGAAAGTGAGGGAGTGAGTGTGAATTTAGAGGCCACAGGGAGATATATGCCACATTGAACACACACACACACACACACACACACACACACACACACACAAGGGGAAGACCTGCATAGTCTCGCAGTAAAATAGAGATGACAGACTCTGGCAGCGACAGTCACGCAAGTCAAGTAGCTTTGCAGTTGTCACGCTATCACAGCTGTGCACAACACACATGCACACTGAAAGACTCTTCCACGTCTCCTTCCCTTGTTTTCCTTTTTTTTCCCCTCTCCACCTCCATCTGCCCTCCCCCCCCCCCTCATTTGACTGAAGCCAGTTATGTATTTATTGAAATTTTCTCTTTAATCAACACTTGTCTCTGTGAGCTGTGCCGGCCAAATACATAATGTGTGTGTGTGTGTGTGTGTGTGTGTGTGTGTGTATGTGTGTGTGTGTGTGTGGGTCTGTGTTTGTGTCTGGAGTTTCTCTGCTTTTAATCAACGTGTTTGGTATCACAAATCAAAGCATGTTAGCAGTCAAACGGAATTAATTATCAAAGTTTCTGATGAAATCCATACATTTAAAAGGGGAGCAAATTGGTGTGTCTGTCATCCTCAAGTTGACTGCTTTAAAAATACCACAAATTGAAATACCGCCAGAAAATATTCTAAAAGGCTTTATTTGGCCCACTCACTTCCATAGCCATCTGTCTTTCATTCCTGCTCCAGTGTCCAGTATTGTTCAATTTTTTGTTCCATTATTACCGGTATTTGCTGTTCTGATAATTATGGAAAGAATGATATAAATGTGCAATAAAAAGTCTGGCTTGAGTCAAATCCTGGCTGCGTAAAATAAATGTACAGTTATGGCTGTGACCACAGTTGGGTCGTAAATAAAAAAACATTTGACTCTGTTGTGTTTCTGCTGGGTGCAATCATGCCATCTAAAGCTAGCTTTGCAAAGACGCCACCGATTAAATCCAGTTGTTTGTGTTTGTCAATTATGTATTTGTTGCACTTGAGTTTATTTGCTGCATGAGTTGCCCTGAGTCACTGCTTATTCCTGTCTCTCTGTGCGTGTGTGCGTGTGTGTGTGTGTGTGTGTGTGTGTGTGTGTGTGCGTGTAGTCTCTTACAGGCTTTGCCTTGGTAGTGAGCAGTGATGGGATGGTATTTTATGCCTCTTCAACCATTGTGGACTATCTGGGATTTCATCAGGTGAGTTAAATGTCTCAAATATATTTTACACATACAAAGCTGAACAAAACATTTATCAACTGACAGACTAGTTGGCAGCATCATCTTCAACTGCAACATTTCCCTGAGACAGTAGGTGTGTTGTACTCAGCCGGTGTTTTTTAGGAACCCAACTTATCATGTTTTTGACTAATTGTCATCCAATGTCCTCGTGCCTGAGGCCGAGGTAACCTGAATCCATGAAACTATTTCAGGAATTTAGGCACCTGACAGCAAACACAGCCAGTATGAAAAATGCTAAAACAATGGTAATATTGATCAATTTCTTGTTGTGGTCTTGTTGTCTGATGAATATACAGTTTTAGGTCATATTGATAGAATGATCATGCTAATTAATATGTTATATCTCAACCTCCGCTGTTTGGACAGGAAGTTACTGCTCCCCACCAAGAGATATTCTGTCCGTCACATTACCATACAATTGCAAATAGTTGTGTTTCTGTACAGATAAAAGAGACGTTAATTAGTGAGCTTTAGAGGTGCTGGTAGGTGGATTTTCATTTGGAGATCTTGATTCCAGTCCTTATGCTAGACTAAGCTAAGCAGTTGCTAGCTTCTTATTTACAGTACAGTCATGTAAATGGTATGATCTTCTAATCTCATCCTCTCTCTCTTATTTACCAAAAAGAGTTCTTTAATAGCTTGGATGCATTATAAAATAAATTTAGAATCAAACAGGTGTCATCATTTACATTATAAGAGATATGCAACACCTAGTTATATACATTTTTCAAAAGGTAAGCTAATAAATCCACTCGTGGGAAGCCTCTCGTGTTGCCCCTTCTCAAAGTCAACAAGTGTCAGAGGTCTCCGCCATCATTCAGAAAGTTCACTATTTCACTTTTTCACCCGCAGACAATGTTTTCTCTTCCATCCATCCCCTTCTACTTTCTTTCCTTCCCATGCTACGGCTAATGAGTCAGAGTAAAAGTCTCTCTTTCAGTCTGCCTGATAACTCTATCTAGAGGGGCAGACTGAACCCTTTAAGTCACAGCTAAGAGGCCACAGGAAGGTGAAGACCCCCGTTTCACCCTGAGATACACACTGTGGGTGTCGGTGTGTGTGCGGGCACTGATAAGTCACCAACGGTTTAGCTTCCTTCCTCTCCGGCAGCTATACCCAGCCAGTCATTAATTATGGATGATGTCAACACAGGCTTGCCTGTACTGCGATGCTAAAATCATCTCCCTCCTTCAAAACCATGAATAAAGTGCTTTTCACTGTTAAAATCCCTCCTTTGCCCTCATGTCTGCTCACACACACACACCTACACGCACACACACACAGCACATTGACACTTTTGGGGTGGAAATTATTCTGCTACAGCGCTCCCACTTGGCTTACAAGCAGACCGGGGCAGTAACCCAGCGCCATGAAATCGACATGCGAACCACAGCGGTCTGAAAGATCCTGCCAGAGCGTGTGTCTGTGCGTGTGTGTGTGTGTGAGCAGGGTGGCATGGGAGCAAGTGGAGACAGACAAAGGAAATTAAAACCGTCAAGTGCATGAAATGTGTGTGTATGCATGTGTAAAATAAAAAGGAAATATGTAGTATATATAGTTCATATTTAAGACTACGAGCTATGCTATGCTAACGGCTCTGCGAAGCTGCACACAGGAACAGCGGCGTTTTGAGCTAAACGCTAAGATCAGCATGCTAACATGCTCACAATATCAATGCTAACATGGTGAAGATAAACAGGTCAAATGTTTACAGTGTTCACCATCCTAGTGCAGCCTGTTAGCATGGTAACATTTGCTATTTCGTACGAAACACAAAGTACAGTTGAGGCTGTGTGATAAGTTTGGAGGTACTAGACAAAGTGAAGTTTTAAACTAGTGGTGCTGGATGAAAAATCAGGGGATTTCCTCTGGGGACCTTGTATTTCTGTACAAAATTTAATCGCAATCCATCCGATATTTGTTGAGATATTTCAGTGTCAAATTCAATCAAAATTCACCAAGTCACACCAATACAACCACACAACATCTTTTTTATTTTACAGAACATAGCAGTAACAGTAATGTAAGTTCTGTTCATACTGCCAATTGTTCATCAATATGTGTGAGTTAACAAATGCAAAAACATACTCAAAAGAAAGAGCCAAAGCAGTTTGTGTGATATGCTCATGTTTGACCAGAGTCAGACGATCACTGTTTATCTATACATCAAATTAAAATCATGTAGTTCTCTGTACTGAAATACAGGTGACTTTAAATACAAACTGTTCTATATGAGAAACCGAAGAATGAATGAGTTGTTGACAGTCTGTCCTTGCAGTACATAAACCAAGTACTCACGGATCACCATGTTATATTTCAGAGACTGTCCCCAAAACATTCTCTTAGCCTTTCCCACATTTCTCGCAAATAAGCTATTGGTTGTTTTTAAGTCACATAGTTTGCCTCTAAGGCCTTGACAACATGTCACATAATTCTGAGCCCACAATTGTAGTCAGAAGGACACTTATCCCTAATATACCACAGGAAAAAAAGAAAAGGGAACGCTTCACTAAGTAACACCACAAGACAGCCCCGGAGAAGAGCAGAAAACCTCCACTGGCCTTTGATCCCATTTGTTAGCCTTTGAAGGGCAGCGAAAATATCACTTATTCTCTTTTCTTTTCCCCCTCTTCTTTTCCTCCCTGCATTTTTTACGAGAAACATAAACAATAGTCACTCGATCCGTCTGTCTGCCTGACTGCCGGTAGGGAACCAAAACCACAGGCCGAAGAGCCCGCCGAAGACGGTGGGAACAGATTGTGTTTTCAGAGGCAGGCGATCAAAAACCCTCGCGTGCCACCAGTGTGGAAATTATGGAGAGAGTGCAGGGAGGAGGGAAGAGGAGAAGGCTGAACGTTTTAGTGAGGAATCTGTCATGGAATGACAGAAAGCAAAGCTATTGCTGGAAAAGAGCGAGAGGCATGACGAGAGTGGGCTGGAACCCCGCTCACTCTGTGTGTGCGTGTGTGTGTGTGTGTGGATGGGGAGGGCAAGCTGGGCTGGACTGCTGTTCGAGAGCCGGTGTCACGCGATGTTTGACAAACACAGCTGCCCTCGCTGGCCCTACAGCGGCCCTTAGACTGTTACAGTACTAAGTAAATGCTCCTCTGTGTGTGTGTGTGTATGTGCAGAACACATATCTATTGATGCAGTGTGCATGTACTGTATGTTTCCGGGGACTTTGTGTGTACAGTATGGTCCTTATGAGTGTATCGGGGGAAGTTAACATGCTCCCTGGGAATCCTGAGGCAGGCTGAGTGTATCAGAGCAGCAATAGCAGGAATCCCCCGTCTAAACAGCGTCCACCAGCTGCACTGATGGCAGCACAACGCAGCCCAAAGTCAGTCTGTTGCAATCTCATGTTTCTGAAGACTTTCATGAGATGACAAAACAAAGAGTCTAAAACTGGAAATGTCCTTTCCTTGACAAACGTACTAAATGCCGTTCAATTTTCCCCGGCAGACTGACGTGATGCACCAGAATGTGTTTGACTACATCCACGTAGACGACCGCCAGGAGTTCAGACGCCAGCTCCACTGGGCCATGTGTCCTCCGCAGGGGAATTCGGCACACCAGGACGGCCAGCTAGCTGCAGGGGCCGGTGGGTAGCTTACTGGGAAGGGATGAACCAGTTCCCTTGGGCAAACTGTTGGGTTGAAATGTGGATATGGGTTTGATCACAGACATTCTTTGTTACATTTTTAAATGTTGAAGTTCTGCTAGTTACTCTTGAGATCTAGAGTATGTCTATCTCCCATTGTAGGTTTGACACAACATTTGCAGTTGAAATTAAACTCTTCTTCTTCACCTCCTCCATCTTTCTCCATTACATTTCAGGTGAGGACTTTGTAGTGAGCAGCCTGTTCCATTCTCCGGAGGCAGGGGGAGTTCCTCCTGAGCTCTCCTGCTTTCTCAACAGGTGTTTCATTGCCAGAGTCCGATGCCTCTTGGACAGCACCTCCGGATTCTTGGTGAGTGGTCGGAACAGTTAGTTTTCAATTAACGCATTAACGTTTACGTAGAAAAGTCCAGAGATATGCAATGAAAATTAAACCATGGACTAATTGTTGCCCACTTTCTGGGAGAAGACCCAGGCCTATAAAAAGTATTATGACCCGTTCTTTACAGCAAAACTTATTTTTTAAATTGTAGTGCGTACAGTTATACATAGTTGTATTATGAGGTAATTGGGTGCCTGGACACAGCAGCAGAATAGGAGTCTGGTTCATCCGTCGGGGCTGTGACTAGAGTGGTTTGGAGAACAGCAGTGGAAAAGTTCAGGGCCATGATGACAAAGCAATAAGCATACGGGTTTGGACCATTTCATCAGGGTCATTAAAGTTCACTGTCACCAAGTCTGCTCTGGCTGCACAGACATTTTAGAAGGCTGATTTATTCTGGAAGCCTTTATAGCCAAGTAGTGAGCAAATGGTGAGATGCTTTCCTGATCAGCCAACATAATTGCAGGCACACAAAATATTAATGTAATGCATGTTTTATTGAACATATCTGCTCGCCAGAAGCTTAATAGATGGCGGTGGGTCTTTGGTCCAGACTGAAATATCTCAACAACTAATTTTCTAATTAGCAAATGTTAGCATGCTAACAGACTGGAAGCGGACCGCTAAACGACCCTTAAATTATCTGCTAAATAGGCCAATTATGTGCTAAACATCAGCATGCTAGCATTATGAGCATGTTAGCATGATGATGTTAGCATTTAGCTCAAAGCACTGCTGTACAGCCTCAAAGAGCTTCCAGCTCAGCTGTAGATGCTTAGTCTTGTTTAAATACTATTGTGGTTCCCAGTGTGTGTATGGTTCTTTTTATTAAAGATGACATAAAGACACAGTGTCTCGACTGTATAGTAGGCTACACTGTGTTTCAGTACAAGTCGACACTTCCCAATGTTTCCTGGAATCAAATTGAAAACCAGTTTAAAGAGAAATATAACAAATGCAAAAGAAGACAAGTCAATGTGAACTTTCAAGGGAAATGAATAAAAATAACATGTAAGACGTTTGGAAGACCATAGCCTAAAGATCATGTGTTCAAACCAGTAAATTCTTCTTCTCTTCTCTCCCAGACTATGCAGTTCCAGGGTCGGTTGAAGTTCCTCCACGGTCAGAAAAAGAAGTCAGCCTCCGGGGCTCTGATGCCTCCCCAGCTGGCTTTATTCTGCATAGGTGTACCCCTTCTACTGCCCTCCATCACTGAGATGAAAATGAAGAACATGTTAATGCGGGGAAAGAACAAGGGAGGAGGTGAAGGGATGATCTCCTCACTGGAGCATGGGTGAGAGAACCCGTACAGTCCATGAGCGTCATCCTTGCAACGTTAACCAAAGTTAAAGGAATGATGTATATTCACACTGTGTCTTAGTGTAAAGCCACTGATTGTTTTAATGGGGGTGCTATACTGTAATTAAAGGTCAAGCTTTTTAACACAAACTTGATATTTCAGACACCTTTGGTCCTTTGATGCATTTTGGCAGCTTGTTATCTCCTCTGGAGATTACACTGATTTGCCTGATGGGGGTGCTAGAAGAAAAGGTCAAAACTATAAACATCAAAAGGCCACATCCGCTACATCAGAACTGCCCTCATAATTCATAAGGGCCAATATGTTTACTTTGGTAAATAAGTAAAATCATACTTTGTGACTACCTTGAGTGAGATCCATGAGGCAGCAGTACACAAACATATTCAAACACTCTAACAGTGTTAGAGTGATGAAAAATGGGCATCAGTCCTCGTGTATTATTCATTCTTTAAATCATTTCCAAGATATACCAGCGTATTGCCCAGCAACAGCTTTATGAACACAGACATAAGCCTTTTCCTCGCCCAGCAGGCTCCGACACCAAACCATACGAGTGCTGGATGCCTTACCTGTGGCCAATTAGGAGCAAATACATGTCCCAGCTTGGATGAGGCCCTCTGCGCTTCATGCATCATTAACAACTTTGGGAGGCAGAGCGGCCAAGAGTTGAGCTGTAGTCAGAGAGCAGAGCCCCACCACCCCCTCTGCTGTTCATTCCTTCTAAGCATCATCCAGGTTTCTTGAGAAACATACCAATTACTTATAAGTGGACGGCATGTTGGCTGGTTGGATCACAAGGAGCTCATAGGGTTGGGTCTTCAGTATGAGAACACAGTGTCATGTTCAAAATACATGGCAGCTGGGAAACGCTTGAAAATGTGTATATTTACATAATGTTTTTAAAAAGACAATGTGTGCTGCCTGGGTCCAAAGAGGTAATACTACTCCAAAGCCTTATCTTATCAATATAGTGTTATGTGATCCAGTCGGCCCTTTTCACACCAATCATTTTGACATGTAATTGCAGGGTAAACACAGGTGTTTTTAATCAATTGTGGCCCTGGTACTGTGCATGCTGGCTCACTGGAATGGCTGTGGCATGCTAAATAGAATGAGGGCATAATTATTTTTGATCAATTACACCTGTGTTTACCCTGCTGTGACACGTCAATGCTGTGAAAAGCTCCTGTTGAGAAAGAGCAAAGAGCGGCAAAAGACAGTCAGAGTGGGGATTCACGGGAGAAAAAAACTTGTTTTGAAGTCAAAGTTTTGCCATTACAATCAGAAGTTTGAAATGGCCAATTGTTGTCCTGCCAATTAACTTGGATTGCGGGCCATCATTGATCTTTGGGCTATGGATGTTGACTCTGTTCTCAATTTTCAGATGAGTTGAATCCTGGAAAAAATGAGTCACTTTTGGAATGATTCTCTCGTGAACTTAAGTGAACCAAACCTAGATATTTGGGCTTTGAGTCACTCATCAATCAGTAGAATAAACAATCAGTTTGTGGACGATCCCATATGGATTTCTGGGCGGATCAATGATATTTCAAGAGACCACCTCTTCTTGAATGTCCTCAAGGACCACAGAAACATTGTATAATCTACTGTGATTGTTTTGTCATCTTGTTTTGTGACTAATGATATCCTTCTTCCATCCCTCTCTCCTCCCCACCCCTCTTTTCATGCCTCTCCTCTCCCTCACAGTGAGCGAGGGGAACAGCTCCGGAGGCATTCCTTCGGTGGAGGAATGGGCGACATAGCAGACCCAGTCCTCCTCTCCTGTCCCACTCCTGGTGCAACCCAGCGGGGTCACCACACTCCCTGGACCCCGCTCTCCAAAGACAACCTCAAGTACCGCCCTGAGGGTTACTACAACCAGGAGGAGCCCCTCAACTATTGCAAGACCACCATGGCGTCCCATCAAGGTGTTAGCCCAGGCCTGGGCTGCGGCTGGCCCCTGCGGCCGAACTCCGGTCCCCTCAGATCGGGCCAGGGTGTCGGCTACATCCCCTCGAACCGCATGAACAAGGCCGGCCAGTGCGGGAAGCCATACCGCCTTTCCCCTAACTGCCACAGCGGCAGAGGTGGCGAGGTGTTTGTCTCTAAGCTCTACGGGAACGTCCAGATCCCCACAGACCCGGATGCCTACTGCGTGGACCTGGTGAAGAACGAGAACGGCTACGGGGAATGCTACGATGGCATGATGCCCGAGATGCAGCCCATCAAGGTGGAGCACGACTCGGACTCTGAGAACGGCTGCGATGCCTACGGGCGACCCTGGGCGTGCCGCGACCCAGAGGCCGTCGACCGCCGCTACGGCAACGAGGTATACGACCAGAGCTCAGGCCTCCATCTCAAATCAGAGGCGGAATATTATGATCCGCAGTACTCGCCCTGCCAGCGAGGGAAAGCAGGAATCAGCCCACCGTACAACAACGGCAACTATCAGAACTATGCAGTCAACAACGGCGGGAACACAACCGGACGTCTGTTGAAATGTGACAAAGACTTTGGCAATCACAACGACAACAGCCAGTTTAGTCCTCAGAGACTCTCTCACTCCGACTCTCTATGCAGCAACCAATCTGTCAACCTCATGGACTCACACGTCTATCCACAGGACCCTCACAAGGCCTACATGCACCCGGACTACAACAAGCATGGCACTTACGAGTTCAAAGGTCACGGCCTGGTCCATTCCATCAAGCGGGAGCCCATGGACTCCCCACCGTGGTCTGAGAACGCTCACAACATAAGCCAGTCCATGATGGTTGGTCCGAGGAACATTATGCCATGTGTGATGAGCACGGGGCACCACAAGTCCAGTCCCTACATTTATTTGCCATAAGAGTGATTGGAGCAAACACAGCAGATCATTTCTCTCACACACACACACACACACACACACACACACACACACACACACACACACACACACACACACACACACACTCTCTCAAGCAATCAGTGTGCATTAAAGTACTTTGTATTGCGCCAAATGCACCAGCATTACAAAAGGATTCCCAGGACATTAACATTTAAGTGACTTCTTCTTCAGTCCGATGAAGAGGTCACAAACAAGGCTCAGGTTCTAGTGTTCGTGTTGTGACAATCAAAAATAATACCTTGAATCCAGTTTGTGGATCGGCGATTTAGTTTTTAAGGGATACATTTTGTAGTTGGTTCCTAGCACTTTTGGATTTCGTGAGACAATTTATGTCTGGAGACACAATTTCATTTTAGTTTTATGTGTTGTGCACACCTGGCTTTTGTGGGAGGAACAAAGATGTTGCTGTAAAAAGAGACTTTATTTTTAAAACGTTGTACACAGGAGATGACTTACACCTGCTGCTGGGCTTATCAAAGGAGATGGCACACAGTCAGTGATAACAACTTAAAGGATGATCTGCTTTGATGGTGGTTCTGCATGTTTTAGTGCGTCAACATCAGCCTACCTTTTTCATGAATGCCCCCAGTGATCTTTGAATGGAATCTCGTGGTTTCTATGCATTTTAGACTTGTATTAAATCAACTTTCAGAGACTTGAAACTTCATCAATTGCAGTAAAGAAAACAGTTTGGTCCCTCTTCATTCATGCATTCCTGCAGCTGCAGAAAATCTGTTTTCTAAATGCATGACACAACCAAATTGATATTTTATTCACAACTACTTTGTTTGCTCAAGATTTATGACCTGAATTTGATTTTCCAAGATCATAGCGTGCAATGCTGTGCTTTTGTCAGAGCGCACATTTATCCACCACAAAGGACAGTTTAACAACAACAACAAAGGTTTCTCCTTGCAAATGCAGAAAGCTTTGGAAAACGTTTTAGTTCATAGACGGAAACATGTAAAACTATTGGCCAAAGCTTTAAGCATATTCACTGCATCTGTTTATTAAACTAGAAACTGAATACATGAGGGGGCGGATGAAGTACCACCACCTGTGGTTGAAGCATGCACTCCTTGGCTCTGAGGTAAAGGATCACACTTGAATTGCCCTTTAAGTTGCAGGACCTAAGATGAACTTGGACCTAAGAACGATGGTCTGCACCGCTTAAATGACCATATAATTACTCAGTTGAAGGTTTGTTTGGACGAGGTAGAAGTGTTTGAACTGAAGGGAAAGAAGACTTTTGTTAATAGGTTCGATGTTATTCTTCCAACGTGCACAATCATTTTTATCATATTAAGTCATGCAACCTGTCGAGCATACGAATAATGAATTTATTTATGTCATTTTATGTCAAAGCTAATGTTGTACAGTTTGGTTTAGTGTTCATGGCAAGCGCAGCATTTTAACTCCATACAGCCTGTCTCACTGCAGACACGACACATTTCCTTTTGAAATGAATATACACTTTTCATGTCGTCGTTTGAGTCCGAAAACATCCGACCTTTTCGTCACAATCAATGTTTTTGCACAAGATGAATTAAAAAAGCACCAAATTGATTCGCTGTTAGAGTCTCAGTTCTGTGGAGCTGCTGTTGTAGTTTCGGAATTGCACTACTGGGAGTAGTTCAGTTGAAGTTCAGCCTACCCAGACAGGTTTTTGAGACAACTGTACACGGTGTCACTGTTTTGACTTTGTCTTTTTCTCTCTGTGTGTTCATTTCAATAAATGTTTGATGATTCGTATTTATTGTAAGAGGCAAAAGTGTATAATTTTTCAAAAACTACAGTTTTGAAGGCTTTTCTGTTTCACTAAGGTAAATAAATATGCCTTTTTTTTCTTGCTATCTTTTTTGACAATTGTTATAAAAGTCATACTTGTCTCATGGAGGAGGTAGCTGCAAGGTAGCGAACACAGTGTACATATGCAATGTCTTCCAATGTTTCTACGTGTTTTTGCAAATGGGACTTATCTATTAAAAGACTTTTTCTTGATATGCAAACTCTGGGTGAAGTGTTGTTCTTTTGCCACGAGGCAGATTGAAAACAAGGCAACCAATTACTGCCAGCTTGGTGGGCGAGTAACATATCAACATGTCCCACATGATGGCATTCTGGACTACCACCAAAAAACAAACAAATCCACAGTAATCAGATTACACATAACTAGTCACTTAGACCTTTTTAGAGAAGACATTTTCACTTGCCGCAGTAGGAAAAGCACAGGTGTAAATAATGGAATTAATGATGGCTTTGATTTCAGGTTTCTGGTGTCGTGCATGCCGCCTCACTCTCATAGTGACACCTGTGCTTCTCCCGCTATCACAAGTCAGATGTCTGCTGTGAGAAAGGCCTGTGTGAATATTACACAGCTGTGAATGACAAGCATACTAATCTTTTAGGATTTGCAATAGATGAGTGAAAGCGAGCAGCAACATGGCTTTGTGCAAGAAACTCTGCAGAAGATGGTACAACGTTCCAAGGACTTTTTCATAGTAGAAATATACATATTTCCTTAACAATGCCAAATGAAAACCATGGAGCTCAAATCAAGTAATGTGAAATAATCTCATGGTTTCCTGCTCTCATTAACGCTCTCCAGAATTAAAAATTCCCAAATTCTATGGTTCAATTAACAGCCGTGTCTCTTTAGCAGCTTTTGAATTTTTCACGTACACCAAATGTGGTCTCATTCTTCAGATTTGTGTCTCTATTAATAATAAATACTCAGCAGAACAGGATACAGAGTATCTCTAGCCACATTGCCTGTATGATTAATGTGTTGTAAAGTTGGCATGACAGCTCCTTCACACGATCTGAGAAACTCAACACCAGTCTCTCACCACTGTCTAGGACGAGAGCTCGAGCCAGGGGAATGTTGGCATCCACGGAGAGGTATAGGGCGAGAACGGGAGCAGGGAGCAAGAAGAGGCAGAGATGTAGCCTAAAAGCTGTGGTGAAGTCCTGGTCCAGGGAATTCTATCCTACGAGGTAATTAATTGCGTTCACTTGGCACATCGGGTTTAAAATCGGCCCTGAACATTCACTGTCTACTTTATCCAGTGTTCCTCCCTCTGGACAGAGGAGCACTTCATTTTTCATATGAAAGTTGCATTGTAACAGAGAGAATCTGATCTTTCATCATTACATGCATTAAATACTGTAGATTATATTGGCTCTAAAAGCCCCCCAAAAAAATCACTTACCAAGACTAATGAAAATTACAGTTTCAGCTTGAAATACAACTATTTTCCTTTTCTAAAGTCAGTGACATCTGATTTGCTTATATTAGATGTAAATTGGGTGAAAGGAAACTTCTAGGGTGATGCGGTTGCAGATAGTTGGACACAAAATAGAGGTTTCGGAATAAAGCAAATGGTGGGCGACCTATAATTACAACACTGGAACATGTAAAAGTATGCATTAATATGAAGAAAATAACTGAAATCACACCACATGAATAGCTACTGCAGGACGAGCGTTCAGCACTATTTGGCACGGTGGCCACATTCAAAACCTCAGGTTATATGACACTGTGAATTTTTCTCTTTTGCTTTAATGCAACTGTAACACCACGAAACAAAATCACACATTCAATAATTGCTCTTTAAATGACCACAATGTGTTATATATTTGCACCAAGAGAAATATAAAGATTACATTTTTTGTATTTAAATTGCGTGGGCACTTGGCCAGTTAGGGCCACAGAAACACAATCATGTGCACGTGTCATAGGCATGATGAGTATAATAGCGACGTCCCAGGTTTGATTGCGAACAGACTACCGTACTAACTCATTTTTAAGAATAAGGCTTTTTGATTCCGTTAATTTTGTTATTTTAACCTTATTTGAAGCAATAGAAACAACACAACCTGAAAAAAGATACCTGCAATATTTTTATTTTATTTTAAAAGTGCTGTGAATGAAGATAATAAACGATAGAGTGGAACTTCTGTGGTTAAAATATCCTCTGCTAGATTTACAACAACAATGGAGTTGATGCAATTGCTAAAATTTCAAATGACCCTGCATCAAAAACCACAGAAGTCACTCACGTGCACAATATTAATAATGGATGGCCATGTTAGTCTATGTATGTGTCCGGGGGTTGGAAGATAATTGCTATCGAAGCTACTATTTCTCCATTTAAAACTACACTTCCCTTACAGTAAGTGTACGCCAAACAAGGTGAATTCCTCTGGTTACCAGTATGTTGTTGATTCACGATGCAACAAGTTACACAATGGCCATATGCGTGTCAGCGTTGGTGTTTTGTACACCCATGTAGACCCGGACAGTAAAGAACAGTACAGAAGAACTGTTCTCTTCCTCTTGGCTTAAAACATGCTCTATCCAATTAAGATATTACTTCCTCCTCCAGTTGCTGTCCTGAGACTGAACACTGTGTTCACTTGGGCTTTCACTTGAACAGGAACTTAACATGCATTTAATCTCAACAGTAACATTTGGGTTTCCCTCCCTGGGCACCTTTGTGTGTGCGGCAGGGCTTGTTGTGACAGGTTATGTGTAACTGCCTGAAAACGAATTAGTTTCATTACTTGGCAGTTGGCAAGGAGTGGCACAATATCATACAGGGGGGATAGGAAGGGCTAAATGGTGTTAACATAAGTGTTTTTGATTCATACAGTAATAAACAAAAAATGGTCCACAGGCAGCGTTGTAGAGTTTAATAGAAAAAAATAAGTTTTTGTGAAAGGAATAACTACATGAGTACTGTTTTTGTTTTGCTCACCAGACATGCACCCACAATGTGGACACTGAATATTCAAAGCTACAATGGTATCCACCCCACTAAGTGCAATGTTAGACAGAGCCGAACAAGGAGGAAGCGTAGCGCTTTTCAAGCTCTATAACATGAATTACATATGCAATTGTGCCCCTCTGACATACACACAGTTTTCTTCACAAGTGAGTAACAACTAACTCACACGAAAACTGTGTGTAGTATCTCTCTCCCGCTTTCCCCCAAAGGAAGACTTTGCTTTTGTCTCACTGCAGTGAGACTGATGATGTGACAACAAGAGAGCAGAGAGCACATCCAATCAAGAGCGAGGGGGAGACTGCTTTGGGCAACTGTAGTGTAGGCAAAGTGTTTGATCCTTGTTGACAGCTGTTAGGGGGAGGGGGTGTGTGTGCAGACCAAACCTATAATCCTATATACCACGCAAGGTTGCGTGACCGTTCATACCCCACTCTTTGCTGCTCCACACATCATTTGCCCGAATTGACCACACACACTCTCACACACACTAGTACACATTCATATAGGCAGATGCACCAATGCATACATAGACACAACAAAGTCCACATCTCCTCTCCCCATATCCCCCAGTGACAATGAGGAGAATCCTTGAGGGTATATCACAGACATGCATGTACACACATGCATGCACATTATCATGCACATATACACACACCCTACCAAGCACATGGGAGACAGTCACGCAATCCCCCGCCCATCACCCCCACAACCTTGCCACTTCTTGCTTCCCGACTACAATTAGCTAATGAACTATGAACAGCACCTTGCCTTATTGCTTACTTTCTTTAGCTCTGTCAAAGCCTCTAACGCAGTAGTGCCCAACCTTTTGTTGTTGTCTGATCTATCCCCACAGCCCTGTCAGAAGAACTCAATGATCGCTTTAAACCACCCATCATGTTCCAAATGTATTCACTGAAATTAAGTTTGTTAAACTGGATGTTATTTAACACAATTAAATCAGTTTTTCATTTGCACTACTACCAAACGAAAACTGGATGTTTCAAACATTTACCCATTACTTTTAGCTATTTATTCTGACAATTCATAACTTTATCAATAAGCCATTTCAGCCATATTTTGCGGGGTTTCCACCATTTCCAACACTTTAGGCTAACTATTGCAACTGTTTTTTTCGAGCGTAGCTTTTGGCTGAACAGGTTATCCTACTTTCAGCTAACAATTTAAATTATATTTCCTACCTTTAGCTATTTCAACTGTTTATCCTACTTTTAGCTGTCTATTTCAAACATCTACCCATAACTTTTGACGATTGCAATCATTTATCCATCATGTGTAGCTAAGTATCAACCACCTATCCACGATGCAGTACATTTACCTAACGATTTCAACTGTTTATTCACGACTTTTAGCTATTCATTTGAATCATTATCCAGTATTTTGCTCACTCTTTCTGCACTGCTAGCTTGCTAACTACTTTTCAAGCAGCCTCAGTCTCTAGGTGTCCAGGTGTTACAGCTGATACGGACATTACGTATCACTGTAATAGGTTTGTAATTTTGACTTTGTCAAATAAATTGAGCTCCTCTAAAATCTTTCCAACCCCCAGGGAACCGGAGAGGTACAAGTATCCCTGGTTGGGCACGACTGCTCTAGAAACTCAGAGGAAATCGAGTTGAAGAAGAAACAACATTCATATTTCCAGTCCTGGGGATTTAAAAATAAACTTCAGCATGTGAGTTTATTCGGTGGGATGCAGTGTAAAAATGAAATGGTGTATGTGCCCAGGGGCGACCAGCCAGTTGAAAGGTTACTGAGGTGCAACCTGGTGATTCATAAACTAGATATGCAGGCCGCAGCTGACACAAATGTACGCATGCACACAACACACAAGGAAAGCGTTCACAGATACACAAAGGGCTTTACAGGAATGTCTCAGGAAAGCAACTAAATCAACCCTCTACTGTGTATCTCACATGCATCCACGAATACATGCTTTATTGTCATTATGCACTCCCACATTCAATCCCACGGCGCAAGGCCAGCAAACATGATCTGAACCTACAGGACTAGCGAATGCTCTAATAACTCCCGGGTGAGATTAGGGGGAAGAGTACAGTGGGATTATGGAGCCACTGCCAGCACTGTCTGTTTTGCAGTTTGTTTATCCTTCAGTTGGCTGATTCATCTGCGAGGGTCACCAGAGGATAGACGTTTGAGCTGCCTCGTATGCTGGCGAATGCTTCTACCTACTGGTCACGACAGCACACTGCAACTGAGGAAGAGTCAAGTCTTATTAAATCACATCGCATGGCACGAGCTTTGAAGCCATGTAGAATATTTACATCGGAAGATGGAAGCGGCTGTTATAGGAAAGCATGATTCTGTATCCGTATCTGGATTCATTGATAATTACCGATCACAGTCTAGTCATTCGTAGTTCCACAACGCAACAACATATTTAAAGACAAAACATTCCCAATTCATGAGACTAATGTGCAGTATTTATCCCAGTCAGGTCACAAAATTGATATAGATTTACTTAGCGATACACAATGTGTCCATTTCTCCCTCTGGAATGAGAAAGTGCTTCCCATTCTCAAGATGGCAGTGACAATGGCAACCAGAAACCTCTGAAGGGTGTGTGAAGTATTTTGATGCAGAGCTGTTTAACATCGTGGTTGTTAAACTGTGGAGGGGCTGTGTGTGTGTTCTCTGATCTGCGGTTGGTGTTTTGCCCTTGCCAGCAAATGTAAAACATCTGCTTTGTCATGTGGCGTGGCTACAGGTGGAAGAACAGACTTCAACGTTTCACCCGAGAGAAAGCAGCACAGCAGCAGTGTTCTGCCCTGTGTGAGTCATTGAGGATTTAAGTGGCCTACAGCGGCAAGCATGTAATCAATGGTTTTAACTCTGAATGACTGAAATGAACCAGTGGATTTAGTCACTCAGAAAATGGCACTGTATGTATCCGTTCTGTCCTAAAATGATTTAGGTTACAGGAAGTAGTTAAGTACCCGGGAGACTGAGAGTTAACAAAATATAGACTTTATTTTTGAGCATCCATCGTCCATCATCTTCAGTTAAAATGACTGGAATGTCACTCAACCTTCAGTCTCTGTGGAGTTTGAGTCGGTTTGTAATGGGCTACGATCTGAATCAAGATGGATGAGTTGATGATCAAGAAGAGTAATCCAGCCAGCCAGATTGACACGAAGGTGTTGTAGCCTTCAAACTCCAGGAAGTAGGCTGGGCCCAACCAGATACCCTGATGGTGGAGAGAAAATATCAGAGCTTCTTCATACCAAAGACAATTTCAGTTACTTTGTTCAAAGCACTGCAAACCCAAAATACGATGAAGTAAATTACCTGTCCGGCAAACCAGAGGAGGAGCAGTCCCACTCCCTGTTTTAGTGACAGACTCAGGTGAGGGATGACCAGAGGGAGGAGACACAGGTACCACAGGAAGTACTATGAAAGGATGACAAACATATGGCCACACCTGAGGCAGGTAGGACAAAACAAACGCTACTGACTGTAAAGCCCCCGCCCCCCCCAGGTGCAATCACTTTCACTCAATGACCTCAGATGTCTACGTGTGCGTCCTGAGTTCATTCACTTTAATGTGTTGATTTTTCACATTATTCTGTTGTGATGTCGTCAGGTGGTTCTCTCGCTAAGAAATATGCCTTTGAAAATAAAAGTCAAGTCCAGAGTCATGACACTAAACTAACTACAAACAACAAAAAGACAGTATCTCTTCTTAATTGGATCCTATTCCCCCCAAACAAGCATCCTTATTGTCTTTCTACAGCTCATCTCAATGCTGAAAATGCTTTAGGACTACAGAAGCGAGTGGGGAAAAAACTGGGTGAATATTGACTGTTTTGATGTACCTGTGAAGTGCAGACTTTGTTGAAAGAGACAAAGATGGCGGTGTGCAGGAAGCAGCAGAAAGCCAGGTCAGAGTGAAAGGCCCATGACGCTACCAACAGCAGGATGAGCTGAGGCAGGAATGCTGCCAGGCCGAGCCACTGGCTCCACCCGCTGTCTGTGCCAACAAAAGAACGAGACCAGGCTTAGAAAGCTGCAAGTTTACACTCCCAATCAAACAGATGAAAGGAAAACTAATAAAACCAACTTTAAATCTGATTTAATAAACAACCACTTCATTGCTGCTGACCGTGTACTTCTGCACATGAGCTTAAACTCGATGCTGGTCTTTGTTCTGTAGTTCTGTCTGCAGCAAGGTGTCACGCTAGGAGGCTATGAAGGGATGGAGCGGTGAATACCTGTGGTGAGGTAGAGCATATAGAAGTATGGCGAGAAGTTGTGTCTGATGTCCCTTCTGGTCAGATGGTACAAGTAGGTCTCATGAAGGAACTCCCATCCATACCTGACGGTTCAGGAAAGGATTATTTTAGTGTATTTCTTCAGATAAGGGAGGATGTAGAGAGGCTAATATTGAGTCGTATCAGAAATACTTAGTAGCTTCTCACATGTAGTAGAAGAGGGCTGTAAGCACACAGAAAACTCCTCCGGCCACACTTGCAAAGAGGAGCAGCTCCCGGTTGAGGAAGCTTCCCGTAAACCCGATGAACCTCCTCCACCCCTTTTGGTCCTTCTCTGGTCTGGTCTCTGGCGTGCGCAGGGACAGAGCGATGGGCAGAGCGTATGTAACGGGGTAGATCTTCATATGGACTGACAGACCATAGAGCACGGCTGCCCACGTCAGATGCCGGGCTAGAAGGAAAACCAGGTCAAAAGTTGAGTATCTACATTACGAAACATTATTTTAAAGAGCTTAAAATGTATTTTTGAAACTCAAAAGCTCCACACACACCATCCACACCCTTACCTTCCATACAGAGTAACGTCCCCAGCACCAGAGCTGCCAGTATTGACTCAGCATTCCCTCGGCTGGACACTCCCATGGGCAGTGGGTTGAGTAGCCACAGAGAACAAACACGGCGCGCAGTCTGAACATAAATCCCCCCCCCCCAAAAAAACACAACTTAATCTGAACAGTGTATTTCCAGGAAGGCTACACACTGTTGTTTTACAGGACAAAACGAATGAGGTATAAACAACACAAATTGTTAAAAGTGCCTCAAAAACATACCTCCGAGCTCAGACCTCTCAGACGGAGGATTCTGTAGATGAGCAGTCCTGACAGCACGTCACACACAATGAAGAGGATCTTGCCAAACACCAGGCTGAGATAGATGTTCGGGGTGAGCAGCCAGGCTAGGAGAGGGGTGTAGCGGTAGGTGGATCTGTTGTACGGGGACTGACCCTGTGCACAGAAGCAACAGAGTGTACTCATCATGCAGAATAGCACCAGTCCATGTTATTGGATCATTATTACTGAAGCATTAACATGCAATACGCAGTACTTTATATTAGTAGACATATTCTGGGACCAAGCAGCTTTATCTGACTACTTCACTGCTGTCACAGACGTTATTAGACTGATGTTACCTCAGTGATGAATCTTGCAGCATCTGTGAACACATGGTAGTCAATGTCAGTGTACTTCACCACCATAGTCCTGTCCTGGTAGTCTCCATAAGCGACCAGCGCCAGTCGTAAAGCGAAGGAAGCCGTGAAGAGGACATGCTTTCCCGTGAGCTTGGTTATTAGCCTCTCCATCACCAACCAAGCAGGGAAACCAGTTCAGCAGGCAGCTCCGGAAGCTAACTAAGCTAGTTTGTCGTCTTTCAGCCAGAATAGGTCAGCCAAAGTGTCCGTTTCCCTCATCTCATTATCCCCTCCGACTTTTAGTTATACAGTCGTCATGTATTGTTAATAAGCGATTCGTTTTTGAATAATCGGACTTCAAACAATGACAACCAGGAAGCAAACCGGAAGTGCCGTTCCTAGCTTTTTCTTCCTTGCTTTCTATTCGGGGCACAAACACGCCGATGCATCAGCGCCAACTACTGTGTTGGAGTAAGATGCGTTTACTGGCATACATTATGTAACGTTAGTCCCTTTGTGAGAAACGACAAATCCCTTGTCTTCCTGTGTTATGTTCTTCGTTCCTATACACCACTGGTTAACGAAGTATTTTGTTAAGATCAATCTCATGTCTGTAAGTTAAATCAGCTATAATCACTCTTTTAAAGTGATTAGTGACTCGTCTAAAACATTTAAAAAAGGAATAACTTCAATAGAATCATTCTATACACTGTAGCTTCTTTACATTCTAATAGAATGTAAAGAAGTTGCATTAAGTTGTATTAGAAGTTGTATTAGAATGTAAAGAAGTTACATTCCAACACAATGTAACTTCTTTACATTCCAACACAATGTAACTTCTTTACATTCTAATACAATATAACTTATTTACATTCTAATACAATGTAACTTCTTTACATTCTAATACAATGTAACTTCTTTACATTCTAATACAATATAACTTATTTACATTCTAATACAATGTAATTTCTTTACATTCTAATACAATGTAACTTCTTTACATTCTAATACAATGTAACTTCTTTACATTCTAATACAATGTAACTTCTTTACATTCTAATACAATGTAATTTATTTACATTCTAATACAATGTAACGTCTTTACATTCTAATAGAATGTAACTTCTTTACATTCTAATACAATGTAACTTATTTACATTCTAATACAATATAACTTATTTACATTCTAATACAATGTAACTTCTTTACATTCTAATACAATGTAACTTCTTTACATTCTAATACAATGTAACGTATTTACATTCTAATACAATATAACTTATTTACATTCTAATACAATGTAACTTCTTTACATTCTAATACAATGTAACTTCTTTACATTCTAATACAATGTAACTTATTTACATTCTAATACAATGTAACTTCTTTACATTCTAATACAATGTAACTTCTTTACATTCTAATAGAATTGTCTTTTGAAGATGAACAGGACATTTTTCAGTTTCAAGTAATGACTGGGTTGTTACTTTCGGTGCTGCTTTATTATTGATCATGTTTTGATATTTGAGTCATGTTGTGGATGATCAGATGGAGTTATGATGGTAGCAGTCGCCCAATTGCAGATTCAGCTTGAGCAAAACCTTTCCCTGTTGTGTTCAAATCAGGCCCACAGGAGTTTACAAGGCAGGTGTCCTTTCTCTAAACACTGACCTGATGCATCAAGTGGATATTTTTTGCTGAACATAATATTATGCATTTGCCCTCTACAGCCTCTAGTCGGAATGAGCATACTTATAAACGCACTGTTACAACTCCTTCATAGTGTCATATTGCTTTTCGGAGAATTATGATAAGTTCATAGTCGATGCAAAAGTATACTTGTGTACAATATATTATGTTGAACATTGTTGCTCCTGGATGGATCACAGCCATCCCAATTATTGTCAACACAGCTCATGTCCTTGGTCATGGTGCCACAGCACTTAAAAGAATAAACTTCATAATTCTCAAAATTCTGACCCTTTGCTTTTTTATTTACAGCATTCACTTGTACTTTTACTTTCAATACTTAAGTACATTTAATATCAGAAAATTACTTTTGATACTTAAGTACAATAAATATCAGATACTTTAAGACTTTTACTCAAGTAGTATTCTAATAGGTGACTTTTACTGGTGTCATTTTCCAGTAAGGTATCGTTTACTCAAGTATGGCTTTTGGGTACTTTATACACCACTGTGTTTAACACACCATTACATGTCCCATTGCTCTATCACGCAGCATACGTCTTATTTGATCTGCTATGTAGAATTAAAACCTGTGTCCAGAACAGTAAGCCTGCTTTGTTTCTTCTCATGTTTCTACATCTAAACGCTTACAGGTTCACTCAATCCCATGAAAAAAGTTATTCCAAATGTTATTAGACCTTCATGATTGTATAGTGTAACAGCCCCAGTCTAGAGGGTTCATACACTGTGGTTTTCTTTCAAGAACATGTTACTCTTTTGATCTCAGGGAAGACACGCCTGTAGGAATAGGACACTTAAAGTAGTTCCTGTAGTATACTTAGTCTCCCTCATATATAATTGACCAAAGCATTACTACTGTCAGCGAGGGTTAAACATTAACAGTAAGATAAAGGCGTCTCATAGACAACCAGTGTAGTAATAACACACAAACCACAATGACCGATCAAACTGCAGGTTATCAATCTTACACAAGTGGTTGAACCAGATCTTAGAAAATGTCAATAAAATGATTTTCTTGTGACAAACTATTTTTAAACCACACACTTTTATTCCACATGTAAAAGCACAAGGATACATACACTAACCTGGACTCAATGCCATTTCAAACCTTCATGTAAGCGCTTGTTCTTTATAGTCTATATTTATTATATGCATGATGGTACAATTACAAATAACTGAGCTTTCCTTCACTACACCAATCATCTATCTGACAATGGGATTCATATTATCACTCTCTTCTCTTTGGTTGACTGAACATATAAAATGCTGAAATCGTTCGGCAGAAAATGTGCAGCAAATCCTGCAACACTCGTGTATTCATATGGTGTATAAGTAAAGTTAACGTCTTGGCTGGAGGTAGAAAAAAGAGAAATTGTGATTAAGGCAAATTCTTTCAAAGGGTGTAAGGCTTAAGATAAGATACATTCGACTTTAATGGTAAAGATTAACTAAGGTAGTGTGTGAGGGTGCAGCAAATAGGGCCATACGTGCATTACAGACATAAAGTGACGCAGATCCTACGGATGAGATTAGGTATTACACACAGAGGTGACGCCAACAAGAAGCCGCTCTCAGGAAATTTCAACACCAACGACTTTACTAGTTCTGGTGTTGAAGATAAAGGACGAGAACTCAGGATGTGGTTAGCTATAGGGAAGTCCAGGGTGGTGATTCTCAACATACTTCCAGTAATGCTTATATTGTACACTGTTACAATAGTAGTCATATTGTACCCCCCCCCCCCCCCCCCCGTGCTGTTGAGAAACACTGCTCTAAACGGCTCACTCAGGGGAGCAGTATCGGCCAGCAAAGAGAATGCTCGAGGAGGCGTTGTGTCGGATGAAGAAGAGGAAGGGGTGGTCTGCGGTGAAGGATTGCGGCATGGAGCGCAGCATCATGACAGCAGCAGTGGCGGCAGCCGCCTCCGTTCCCTCCTCATTGACCTCCACGAAAGCCTTGTGGACGACCTTCGACAGCACCAGGTCGTTGCCGGGAGACATGCCTGTCACAGGAGAGAGCGGAGATGGAATATAAAAAAAAAAAAAAAACACAGGGTCACGTGTCACCCTGCATGACATGTCTGATATATATATATATATATATATATATATATATATATATATATATATATATATATATATATATATATATATATATATATATATATATATATATATATATCTGATGTGATCCAGGCACACGTCCTACCAGAGAAGTCACACATTGACACGTCGAACGCGTCCAACATGCCCATGCTGGCCAGGACATTCTTCATGTCATAGCTCTCCTCCATCTTGAACCGAGGCAGCCCCACCCGGATCTCAACTTCATCCATCATGTCTGGACGAGTCCACTCCACAAAGTTCTCATAGGTCAGCGCCTTCTCCAGCTAGGGGGCGGACACACAATCAATTATTTGTTTGTCTGCGTCTTGTGGATTTCTTTATGAGAGCAAGTGTGTGTATGTGTGTGTGTCCCACCTTCTCCAGACCCGTTGTACATGCTGAGCTCCTTTCCTTTGTAAGGCATCTCGAGGATCTGTGCAACAGAGGGTTTCAAAAATTACAGCAAATTCCTGTTACTGGTCTGACAACTACATAGTTATTTGTTATGTATTAACAAGATAGTTTATGGGATTACATGCAACCAAAAAAACAACAACCTTGTTCGGTATTTAGTTTCACAGTTATTGTACAATGGATCACAATCAAAACCTCATCCATTCTCCTTGGAATCGTTCACATTACATGGAAATCTCGTTAAATCCTGTTTAACCTCATTAACAAAGTTTATACACAATTAGTTCAGCTGTTGCCTGGTCAGTTAACAGTTGTTTGATTGATCAACAAACTAGTTACCTGGCAGTTGGCTTCCGGGATGTAGGTGACGGGGAACTTAGATTTCTGGTACATCATCTTCACTGACTTGGTTTCTTTCTGACAACAAGCAGAAAAATACGCAAGCTTGAAGAGAAACTTAACACCAACAGAAATGTTGTGCACATCGCCTGGTTGCAGTGATGTAAAAGTGTACTGCAGGGTGTGGTCAGTACATAGTGACATCACTGCTGGGTGTGGTCAGAGGCGCAACAAACTTGGCAAAACGGATTGCCGGTTCTTTTTCACGGTTTCCGTCACCTGCTGGTTAAAAAATCACTGCATGCACTTTTAGCATTTTGTCCACAAGTTCAACGTGAGGTCACTTGTTATTACTCAGAGGAAAGTCAAACATCATCACATTTTTTACTCTATTTGTCAATGTTGTACCATTACATAGGCGTGTCTAGTGACTCAAACTCTGCTTCATTAAAAACACACCTTCTCTTCCCTTCACCAAATGGAAGCATCATTTCTGGAGTGAAGCAACCTATGATTAATGCGTAGCTGTTGGGAAACGCTCCCTCCAAGTCTTGACTAACTTCCAATACAAAAGTGTCAGACAAATGCCTTTTCAAATTGTGTTCTTTGAGCAGTGTTACCTTGTTGAGTCTGAACTGAGCATCCTTGGTGGCACTCTCTTGAAACTGCTTGTTCCAGTTGCCTTTGAAGTAGATGGCATTGACCAGCACCAGCCTGGTGAGGCCGTCCACCACACCCTGGGCCAGCAGGTCCTTAATTTTACCTGGTAATCAAAACAGACACGGACGTGAAGCAATGCCACACAAATGGAAGCGTGTCTATTGCCATGTTTCCATGTATGTTGGCGTGTATGGCCCACCTTGTGTCTGCTCGAGCACCCATTTGTTGATGTTGAGCCTTGCCGCCTCTGAGCTGGCTATGAAGTCCACCGCCTCCAGCTCTGCGCTGTAGTGCTTCTTGGTTTTTCCCAAATAATCCTGAAATCATCAACGACACATTGAATGAGTCAGATCACCCAAACAAAAATAATCTCTTTGCTTGACTTTACTTCGTTGTCGTAAAAGCCAGAGAAGTATTTCCACAGTTTAACTTGCTTGTATGCTGGCGCACTGTCCACACCCTCATTCATCGTTCCCTTCTTACAAAGCTTAAAGATTCCTATGTGTGCCTCTCATTCACTCCGGCCTAATATCTAAACTACACACACACCTCAACAAACTGGTAGGACTGCTCCCCGTACAGTCTGTTGGCAACATTGAGGGCATACGGAGCGTCAGCCTTGTTGAGCTCGCTCAGCAGTTGGGCAAAGCTAACGTGGACATCGTCCGGGCAATCCTGGGTTTTCAGGCACTGTGGAAAAAAGTAGACGAGTGTTACAGAGATGCACTGAGCACGTGACAGACCAGTCTGTTATAAACAGTACATTCAACGGGTTAGCTTGCCTATTAAGTGATGAGTTTGACAAGTTTTCCTCCATGCTATGCATCAGCAGTTTTGCATACGTTACATTGAGGGATGGCGGGCAGCAGTAGCTCACCTCAAATACTTCCTGATATATTTGCACCGCAGAAAGATTGGTCGATAATGATGTACTGGTGGGAAATGGACTGCTTGGACATTCTCATCACTTAATAGGTATGATACATATTTTTTGTACAGTTGAAGGCTTTCAGTGTTTCACTCGCCACATACTGTACATATTGCATCTGAGAACACCTTAACCATTTACATGTCAATGTTAATGCACAGCATCCCAACACAGACTGAATAATATGGCAGAAGGCAAAAAAAAGAAAGAGGGACCACTTGAACACCTTTAACACAGACTTTAGAGAATCCATGGAAATGAAAAGCGTGGACGAGTCTTTCAGGAAACAGCCACGTGAAGACGCCATCCCTCCACCGCGTTGTTGTTTACAGGGTTATCTTCAAAAACGCATGACCAAGCTGTTTATTCAGCTGGATTCAGTGCGGCGTGTATCCAAATCAGTAAGACCCTAAAACAAACAGTCACTTTCCACTAATCCAAGAAGGCTATACACAAGAATAAGGCATGCACACAAAAGGAAACAGCTTAATTTGTGTGGACACTATTTTACTAATTTTTGTTGTAAGCGAGTCTAATCACACTGTGGTTTCCAGCAGCTGCAAGAGATTTAAAAAAAAAAAGCACACCAGGAAGAAGGTATCAATAGAAAAGCCGGGACTACATTCCTGTGTATTATGTAATAATATGTGGTTTCAAGCCGTTGGAAACACACACACACACATACACACTAAATCAGCAGATTGGAGATCAGCAAGCAAAGCAAAGTGAAAACAAGCGCAAAATTCTTTCCCGAAGCACCGGCTCTTTGCCTCCGAGGATCCGCTCACCAGGTGACACCAGACTGTTAGTGAAACGCCCCTCAGGGAGTTAATCATTCCACGCTGTTTGCTTTGTTACCATCTTCAGCAGATGCGCTGGCAGTTTGAACGGGGCCTGCTGCTGCATCTGCATCTGCTCTGCTCCTGCATGCCGTGGCTTCTCTGCCTCGGTGAAGCAGAGGACCTACAGTAGGGGTGCAGTTGTGTTGACTGTTAGCTTAGACCCCATGTGTCTCTGGACGGGAAGTTAGAATACCCTCTTAGCAGTGATGTGTGGGTTGATTTGTATGCAGTACATTTACCTTATGTTTGGAAGATTGATCAAAAATGATGCCAAACCATATGGATCCTATCGTTTGTTCAGTAAAACACTTCTCTACCGTTTTAAAACCCCTCTCACAGAGCACAAAGAAATACAGAGATGATGATTGTAGCTGCATATTACATTGCAGGTACCAGTGTATGCGCGGTTCAAAATTGGATTGAATCATTACGTTAATGGTTGGCAGGAAGATAAATGACAAGTTCTTGCAATCCCGGATGATGTAATTGCTGACCCACACATTTCTTAGTCCCCTCAAACGGATTGGAGTGTTTGCTGAGCAGCTGTTGGCAAGCTGGCTTCATGACCAAGTTAGAGGAAAACCAGTTCTACGCAAACTGCACTTTTATGGTAACTGGTTGCTAAAAACTCAAATCCTCATAAGCGGCAACATGTCACCTCTGCTCTCTTTCATGCACACACACACACACACACACACACACACCGACACACCACACACACACACACACACCACACACACACAACACACAAGTCATAGCACTCACCAAGTCATGCATATCGTTAGCGGAATGCTTCCACCTTCTGGAACAAACCCAGTCTTTATACAAAGGACACAAAAGGACAGCGCTCCTTGCTTTGCACAGTGAACTCTTTCACAAAAGGCTGTATTTACAACAGCAACTTTGTGCCTGATACTGTCGAGCAGCGTAGTAATAATCCTTCTGTCATCGCATCAGAAGACTAAACACTATTACCCCTCCTCACAATGAAGATCCTTATGTAATCTTCGTCAACATTGCCATTTCAAGTGACTGGAAGAGATGTGGTGGATTTAGGGCGAAGCCCTGCCCCTCCCACATACTCCCACTCCCACTCCCACCAGCCTCAGAGTTAGCTGGGTGTGTCTTTGCGTTCGCAATCCTTTAGAAAAGTGTTGTTGTTTTTATTCTTCTGCTGTACAGACTGCCACTGTGTGAGAGGTTTTTTTTTTGTCCTTCCTCAAGGTGTTAAAGTACAAATCAGTCCATTATTCCACAAGTATGTTGCTATTCATAACTATTTTACGTCTCATGAATAGACATAAATTAAATGAAGGAAATTCAGTCTACAGCTGCTGTACCTACATTGTTCATGAGAGCATCGAAAGAGTAAAATCAGTCATTACTATTGTCTGATTCGGAATAGTTGGGTTTATTTATTTCATTCATTAGAATTGATTATAGAGGACTGCAAATATTCTTCCAGCTGACATCCATTCAGCGACTCAACGTATGACACCCAGGCAAGCCAGAGAAGTGTCTGCTGCACATAACATAATGGGAACCGATATCTTTATTGCCCTTACACTTCAATATTATGTTTCACGTTCCCATAGTAACACAACAAAGAGCCCCCCCCCCCCCCCACCCAATGAAACCTGAACAGAACAGATCTTTATCATCTTTGCTGACGCTGAAAGAAACCAACCGGTGATTCATACTGAACAAGTGCCTACACATCTGCAGTACTGCACTCTGGCCTTCATTCCTACCAAATCTATCCCACCATCTTCATTGTTTGCTTGAAATTGTCTCAGAGAGGCGCTGGGTTGAGTCTCTGGGAGTTTTCAGAAGACGCAGCTCGTGGTGGTGTTTTTGCCGGAGTGCATTTCACAGTGTGAAACCTGCATCCTATTGTCCACCACACGGACAAACCAACGAGGATTCACAAAATCACACCGAACCAGGTGCACCAACCCTCAAAGCCATTCATGTTAATCTTTACCTTTTCACAAGGCCAGTCGGGTGTGTGTGTGTGTGTGTGGAGTGTGGTGTGTGTGTGTGTGTTGTGTGTGTGTGTTGTGTGTATACTGTACCTCTGACATCTGCGTGGCTGTGTTGCCCCTGGCCCCCAGCATCACCATAGCCAGGGCTGAAGAGATGCTGAAAGGGGAGTAGAAGATATTCGCTGTCTTGTCCTCATCTCCGAACTTTTTGAGCAAAGCCAGAGAGAAGGTGGTGTTGGCCTTGGACAGAGGGGTTGGTGATGCCATTGTGTCTACAAAGAAGGGAGGGGCAGACTAGCATTCATTATTGAATTACAAACTTTAAAAATGGTCTCTTTACTGAGATATATTAGTAATATTTGCCAAAGTAAAGTGGTGGTTGTTTTTTGTTAATTTAAGATGATTTTGGCTGCATCGTTGGTGGTGTCTATGCAAATTCACCTGTAGATGGTAATTATATTTACAAAAAAAACTCATATATTCAAGAAAGTATTTAATATATGATGTTTGTCAATATAATTACAAAACATTATAAATTCAATAAAGTATTACACTTCCGGATTTTTCATGCAATAATAACAGCTGAAATAGTGAATATGGCTCGTGGATAACAGAGAGTAAAAAGTGATCGTGTAACATTTAGTAGCTATATATCACAACTTAGAATAACATATATATTAGCATTTACTGTACTTCATTCTTAACGCCAGATCACGAGTCAACCAGGTTAAATGCCTGTCAATCGTCCTATAACACACGGTCGATCACATTATATCTGAGTTGTACAAACGAGTAAACTTTCTACTCGTAGAACTGTAGATAAACCACAATTAAACTCATTCTCTACTTACTGACAGAGACTTTTCTTGTGTTCCTCTAGTGTTCAATAGCCTTTCCGTCACAGGAAGACTTCTGTTTAAACCATCAGTTTTATTATTTACACTCTGGCTGACACGCCCCAAAAACCTCGCTAAATGAGCTTCCGCATTCTCATCAAGGATAGTAAAAGGAGGAGATGCCACGTGTCTTCACTGCGGCGCAACACATGCGCAGTGAAGTCTGGTCTGCACTTGCTGACAGGCTCATTAGCTGGCGCACGAGCGTACCTGAATCATATTGTCAGGCGGAGCGCAACAAAAGAGCACCTGTACGGGCACCATCCCGTTATCTCTAGTGCCGACCGACGTCACAGCCTCTGCTTCACTGCGCATGTGTCATACCGCACGGCTCAAGAACGTGTCCCAGCCTTCTTTTAACAAGCCCATGGATGTGAATAAGCCTTAATGCTCACATCTCATTGTACGGAACCCGTACGGAGAAAATAGCTTTCAGCTTTCTCATTCTTTCTAAAGTTATTGCTGTATAATACTCTTAAAGGGTACCTAATGACCGTTACTGAAGATAAATTACTAAAGATAAATAATTATTATTATAGAGTAACTATTATTGCTGTAATAATAAACACAGGGTTTCGTTTGTTTGTGGCTTGATGTAATTAGGCTTGATTTAGTACATTCCCAAAAAGTGGATCTATTTGTGAATACATCGCTTTTCCTGAGAGTATTTTGTGATGTCGATGACAAAAGATTCCTGCAAAAAGAAGGGAAGTGCTCATATGATTGTAAGTGTTATTTCTACATGAATCAGTTGCCTACGAGATCGAGGGGATGGAATTAAATTAATATCACTGAGGAAAACAAAACCTTCATCAGAGAACTTGGACTGAGTTATTTATTATTATAGTTCTGGAAATACAAGATCCCTGGTTTTGCTTGCATATGCTTGTTTGATCATATATTTGATACTGTATTACTATATTCTATGTTTGGGAAATACAGCTAATGAGATTTTTATTTTTTTATGGAAGTTATTTTCCAGTTTGCCTATAGAATCAAGGAAAAATAAAATGACAGCATAAAAAAATGTACAGTGTTTCCAAATCACACTCCTTTTATACAAGCACAAGAATACATACTGTTGTAATAGTTTGGATTCAGTAGCTGACAAAATCCTCTTTTATTATAGTCCACTCTCAACATACTCAAATGGTAACATTACATTATATTGCATCTTACTAATGATGTGTGGCTGCAACAGATCAGAGTGTTTGTCTGAGATAGCAAATGATACAGTGTGATTTTCCTACTCAACTACAGGCAAAGACTATTTCTAAAATACACATAATCATCAGGAAAATCACTCATTGGAATTCTAAACAACCGACTGGGCAACAATTGGGAGACTTTCAGTTTTTTACCTTTGGATGTAAATGTGTTGGTTCAGTGAGCCAGTTTTAACGTGGCTTTCCCACAAAATTGTGCTCTTGATAGAGCGACAAACACACGAGAATTCAGATTTATATCTTTCACTTAAGATGGAGAATGTGCTTGATAGCTGGGGGAATGCAGAGGTGCTGTGTACTTGCTCGATCGATGAACAAAAACTCGAGGCTGATACAAGACTGTGGCGACAACGTTACAACACTGTGATGTTCCACCAGATGGAGCTCATCACAAGAATTCTTTGAGACAAAGGTAAGGAATGAGGGACTCATGTTGCATATTGATGGTATGTTAGTGTGCTTGATGCGCTTGTGTGTGGTTCTCCAGCCACTTTTATCGATTCACCCCAACTACATAATCATTGCATTGATTCACTCATTCTGTGGAATTAAAATTACAGCCAGGGTAGCTTTTAAAATAAATATTTGTTAGCTCACAGTTCACTTGCTGTTTCTGTTTTTGCTATAATGTAGGCTATTCGTCTTGTAGTGACTGTATTCTAACTATGAAAGCAAATTAATCTTCACCCAGTGGCAGCGGCACAACCTTAATGTAAACACTTCTGTCTTTACTCCATGTTCATTGTGTAGAAAATAATATAATCGGTACATTGTGTTGCCCTTTGGATGCTGTTACTAAAGTAGGTATTATAACTCAGTGTTTAAACATAACAGTGTCTTTGCTTTTACTCTTGTGGTTTACTCAGTACATCAAACAGATGGCAGAATTATGTTTACATAAAGAGGAGAACGTCTGGAACTGTAAGAGATTCAGGTATCATAAAGACAGCACGAGCAAAATATTCTTTGTGCTCAATTACAAGAAAAGTCATTACAGTGAATCTATATATATACACATTTATATTGTATTTTACACATGTCATTTGGAGGTGTAGCATGCTGTTCCCAAGGGGATTGCAATACACTGTAGTGGGATAATGTTAGGTGTTAGAGGTAGGGAGTGTACATGTGGTCTTAATAAGATGGGTTTTTTTCATGAGAATCCCAGCTGTGCGCGTGTAGGAGACAGTTTCTGTCGAGTTATGTTTGATACTCTGGTAAGTGTAAATGTGTTCCTTTGATGATTGTTTTTAGCCATTGTGAAAAGCGGCTCGTCTGTTGTTAGCCATTGTGTGGAGAGAATGAAACAGCATACTTTCTGTTTAAGTTCAAATACTTGTCATGAAAAAAACAATCGGATTTATGAGAATGTTGTCTAATATTTTCTGTTCAGTAAATTAATGGTGATAATTAAATTCATATTAATGTTTAAGGTGGAACATGTTCAAATTATGTATAATAAATGGTTTGAAGGGACCAAGTAAAAAAGTTAACGAAAGGAAAATATAAATAATTATTTTATTAACAGTCTGGCTGTGCTCGCTTTTTCAGAATGAAATTCCCTCTTTGTGTGTTTTTTATTCAGCTGTGCTGCAGGTTTAATGACGCAGAGAAAGAGTTCAGTCCTGACCTTTAACTTTGAACAACTTTATTTGTCTAATTTCCACCGCTGACGTGATTTTAGCCTCACTGTGACTTTTACCTGAAGAAAAGGGCTTATTGTCATAATAATCCTAATACATGTTCTGTTCTTTTTAGGAGTAATCTGTTTAAAATATGCAAATATATCAGTGGCGGCTGGTGGAAAATGTTCAAGGTAGGGCTGTGCACATCAGGTGCGGCATATTTACCGGTGCGCTCTATATCACTGTAAAAACAAATTTACGCAAATATTATTTTCTCATGGTGGAAGCAATATGCAGAGACTCTTCTCACAGCATCACATTATTGCAGTCTCTGGTGATGGATCATGAAAAAAATGTCTCTTTTTGAATGAGAATAACACAATCTTGCTGTCATGGTGTACGTCTTGGAATCCCCTCACACAGCCCGGGCGGATTGAATGAATGGGATTAAACACAGAGGAAGATTACAGCTGCACTGTGAGTGGAGCGATGTGGGATGAAGCTGCTGAGGTGCTGGTTTCAATGCAGATCAATGCTGCAGCCCGGTGGTGACAAAGTGGAGAATTTCACCAACATAAACCGAAAGTCAATTTACAAGTGATCAAGGATGTGTAATCAGTTTAAATCAATATAAATAAAGAAGACAGACAGGTTTAGTATCTTCAGACACATTCACATTTTACATGAATGAAACTGAATTTCTTAAGTCTGTCTTGAATCAATAGTCAGGTGCTGCAGGTCTTAATCACATTATCATCCCTCCTGTTCATATTCATGAAGAGATCCGTTCATAATCAATATCAGTGATGGGGACAAGATCCTCAGTCCTCTTCTGTACGAACACGTCTTTAAAACTTTATCCAAAGCCAGTTTCAGTCCTTAATGCTAAAATACCACATGTTGTGATATGTGGTAAATCATCTCATTGTAAATGGTAAATCATCTTGTTGTGGATGAAGTATGTCCTTAGTTATTGGTTATACATTATAAGATTTTCTAAATGAAGAAAATGAGTTGATGAAGTCTCATGTTGGAAACAGAAACAGACGAGAATAACTTATTTCTCTGCACTATTTGTGTGGGTTGGGTGTTTTATTCAACTAGAATCAGAAGGATTCCTTATTGGCGAGCCCAGCCATGAGACTGTGGATGGTCGTGGAAGCGGAGTGGCCCACTGTAGGATCTGCCCACAGAAGATGTCTGACAAGCTTCATTCAACCATTGAGACACCAGATAAGAACACGTACACACTACATGATGTACACGATGACTCGTACACCCAACACACACACAAAGACAAGGAACTGAACTCTTTGAATCTCATTTAAAGGAGCATGCTTTGAAGATTTACACTCAGAGGGCTTATTCTTTGTTTTTTTTCTATTTTATTTGGTACTTTAACAATCTCTACAAAGTGCAATGTTGTACAAGTTTTGTTGTAAGGCAACAAAACTGTCAACAGTTTAACTCAATGCAGAAAGTTGAAATTATGAGATAGCATGTTGTCTGTGTACCGACATTAAAACTATCGCAACAGGTGGACAAGAGAGGCAACAGCCCGAAAAGAGGTTTTCCAACGATTGAAAAAGATCGACAAATAATCCCAAAATGTCCACGAAGAGAAAAATTGATGCAGAGGGAAGAAAATGTAATGAAAGATGGGAAAGTGAATACATGTTTGTGCTTGAAGGAGAAAAACGGGTCTGTCTTCTGTGTTGTGAGGCGTGTCGGTGATGAAGGATACAATTCACGTCGGCATTTTGACACCAAACACGGAGCTGAATTTAGCCTCCAAGAAAAACATCAAACTGTCCAAGAATTAAAAGGCAGACTGCAATCACAGCAGAATATATTTACACAGCTACAGCCCAGTGCATGCTGAAGGTATGTGAGCAGAGCTCCGACCAGATACAGACTTTTACAAATGTCAGTTTGTGAAGAAACACCATCGCAGACCGAGTTCATGAACTAGCAGCAATCTAACAACACAGCTAGCTAAGAGACGAGCAGGTACTTGTGTTTTTAATTCACTGTTGATGAAAGCACAGACAACACGGATACATCATCTATCCATGTTTATCAGACCTGACTCTCAGTGAGCAGCTCTTGGATGTAGCTGCCATGCACAGGACGACGACAGGGAGGAACATTAGTGATGCAGAGAGGTGACACAAACAGCTTTGAACAAAGTTAATGTAATAACTTGTGTTTGATATTTGTCTTTGTTATTTTCTTTAATAGTTTTAATCTTTGATAGAGTAATGTGGGTTTCTTAACCCTCAATTAAAATGATTTATGTTACAATAACAGAAATGTGTTTAAATATAATTTTTCATTTATATAACTGCATGTACAATATGTTTACACTTAAATAAACAATAATCAAATGCAGAGACAGTTATTTAACAATATGTTAAATAAGTTACAGTTATACAGTCTTACAGTTACAACCGGCCCTTTGAGGGCGACCGTGATGCTGATGTGGCCCAGAGTGGAAATGAGTTTGACAGCCCTGCTCTATTGCTATCATTGCTCAGAACTAGAGGTGCTACACACCTGCAGAGAACAGACTTGCGCAAACAACTACAAAACTTTCCATTTTGTGACAGATGAATGCACGAAAGGATGAATGTAATGTGAAGGTGCAGTGTGTATGATGTGGATCACAGTCACATTTGTGCAGGATGACAAACAGAAGGTGGACAAACAGACTCATTGAGTAAAATGCATGTACAAAAAGATATGAACAAGATTTAACCCCACCAAGCTCCAATATGCACTTTTATTTGACCTAGCACCATACAGCAGTTTCTTTTTAAAGGCTCGCTAGCAAAATCCGGGTCTTGAAAATATTGGACAGGAACAATGATGAGAATTTACACACACATTCTAGAGCAGTGATTCTCCATTTCTTCCAGCAATACCTATTTGCATCACAGCCATATAGAGTAGCTTCAATAGATATATCTCTCCTCTGGCTGAATCACTGTGCTCTACAGGCATGGACGGATTAGTGAAGAAGGCTACTCTGCACAGATCCGTTTGAAGTTTCTGCAAGAATTTTTGTTGGGAAGTCACAAATGGACATAAAAGGACCAAAAAGTGACACGAAACTATCAAAAAGAGACGCTAACATACACAGAGGTGCGAAATGACCAAAAACGAGACCCAGAACAACCAAGAGACAGGATACGACCACAAAGACACAGTAGTTCTCACTCGGGGGAGCAGTATCGGCCCGCAAAGAGAACGCTCATGGTGGGGTTATGTCGGATGAAGAAGAGGAAGGGGTGGTCTGCGATGAATGTGGCAGGAATCATTAAAGCGCGTTCCGTCATGATAGCAGCAGTGGCAGCAGCAGCCTCCGTTCCCTCCTCGTTGACCTCCACGAAAGCCTTGTGGACGACTTTTGACAGCACCAGGTCGTTTGCTAGGGACATGCCTGTCACAGGAGAGAGAGTCCATTTTATTTCCGATGTCAGGTTTTTGTTTAAATTTCAAGTGCGACATTTTGGGTTTTGAAAGACATGTTTCTGTATGGGAGGTGGTGCTCTTTCATCTGTCTGTTCAGATATGATGTGCTCTGAGAATAATTTTACATTTATGGTGCGTTTCTCACCGGAAAAGTCACTCTTTGTGACATCAAAAGCGTCCGCCATGCCCATGCTGGTCAGAACATCTTTCAAGTTATACGTCTCCTCCATCTTGAAGCGAGGCAGCTTCACCTCAACCTCAGTTTGACCCATCATGTCTGAACGAGTCCACTCCACAAATTTCTCATAGGTCAGCTCCCTCTCCAGCTAGCATTGGTGCAATGTGAATTATTAATTGGTCCGTTTAAAATTGTGCATTTGTTTTGTTGTGTGTGTACACGTGTCCCACCTTCTCCAAGCCTGTTGTGTCGTCCTCTATCTCGTCGGGCAGGAAGATGAGCATGCTTAGCTCCTTCCCTTCATAGAGCATCTCTAGGATCTGTCCAAACACATTATGTCTTTCTTTTCATTTCATTTGAAGATAATCTGATTAGTTACAGGAATGGACATATCTTCAAAAACGTAAGTCTGATAGAACAATAGTCAAAATGGAAACAATTATGGTAAATCCATTCACTGTATTTAAAAAGAAATCTGTTCTCAAATCCCCCAAATATCAGATTGCATAGCAGACAAACAGACATGGGCAAAACCACACTGATGAAAAACACAGACATTACCTGGCAGTTGGTCTCAGGCATGGAGGCGAGACTGAATTTACTTTTCTGGCGCATCATCTTCACCGACTTCGTGTCATTCTAAAGAAATCAGCAAACAGAACAAGCCCTTTTCTTGTTGAGTCATCATTAGGAATGGGTATCATTAGGATTTTAGCGATACAACAACTCTTAGTGATACTAGTGATACTCCTTATTGGTTCAGTTCTTTATCAAGACTCTAATTGGTTATTTTTCACAACTAAATAATTGCTTTTAGGATATGTATATTATTTAAAAAAAATAATACATTCATAACATGATTGGAATTTACATACATTTTAAAACATGACGAAATATGAATGATATCTCACTGGAAACAAATCTAAAATGTCAACAAATGAAACAACATTCCTGAGTAGCATTTATAAAGAATGAAGAACACAAACATCAGTCAGTATCAGTCAGTCCTCCTGTCCTCTGTCCTGAGGAGGGCTGCTTTGTCTCAGCCGGCAGAGAAGTTCACAAAAACAAACTCAATTAAACGGACAGACGGCTTCTGTTATAGCTATGGGCGCTTGATGAGAAGCTACTTGTGTTTACAGATGTATTGAAAAAGTATTGTCTTTTTACTCGCTGTTGTTTTATTGCACTTACAGTAACGAGCATAGCTGTCGTATAGCAATCGTCAGTTGGAGGAGCTCAGCCCCGACAGAGAGTGCAGAGGAGATGCGAGCTGCAGTTTGATGATATATTAGCCGTCACCAAAACGTTCAGAAGTACCGATAAAAAAACTGATAAGGTGGGAGCTTATCACTGCTCTGGTCTTTAAGAATTTAGCACCGGGGCCCAGTTAATAGCGTGTGTTGGTACCCATCCCTCCTTATCATCACATCAAAAGGTCCAGTTTATGATTCTTCTGATATCATAGTTTTAAATAAACACTTCAATTATTACGATGGAAGCATGATGTCTTTACATTTTTTGCAAGACATGCTGATTTCTTTTCTTCAGACGTTGTGCAGCATTACCTTGTTGATTTTAAACTGAGCATCAACAGTAGAATCCTCCTTGAACTTTTTGTCCCAGTTGCCTTTGAAGTAGATGGCATTGACCAAGACCAGTATGGTTGCGCTGTCCACTATATCCTTCTTCAGCAAGTCCTTGATTTTTCCTGGTGGTCAGTATTGAGCAAAGACATCATTATTAAGACAGCGACACAGACTAGCAATGTTTTTATCCAGAGCTCAGGAAAAATTGATTTCATATTCCACCACAACTTCTAGAAGTACTAATACTTGAAGCACAAGAACAAGAGATGCGTGAAAAACAAGGAACAGAAGGCTCAATTATAGAATCAGATAGAATCGTTTTATACTTAAAAAGAAAATAAATATTACATAACCCATTGGACACAAAACGTAAAGTAAAGATGGGTCAAAGAACTTGTACACATCAACTCAAAACCTGGGTGTACACGTACAGTATCATGTAGTCTCTCTCTCTTTTCATAAGAAGGAGAGGGCTTGGAAAGGGGCCATGTAGTTCCTAATCTATGTAATGTACTGATGAGTTTGTGTGAGATCTACCTTGCGTCTCCTTCTCCACCCAGCTATTGATGTTGACTCTGGCGTCCTCTGCCTTGGTTTTGAAGTCCACAGACTCCAGCTCAGCGTTGTAGTGCTTTCTGGTTTCTGATAATAAATCCTGGAAGCAAAAACAGCACATTCGAACACTCACACCACAATTAGATACTCACATTAACCAATCCACAAGGAAGAAATATTTCAAGGAATACGCGGTCATCTGCTTGAGTTTCATTTGTATATTCACAGTTTTCAGTTCTCTGAACAAAGAATGGATTTGTTAATCTCTGATTTTGAAATAAAGCCAACATGAGTGGAGTGTTAAAAGCCCTTATTGGGTATGATTTTCTGAGAGCTGATTATGTAACTGACCCATTGCTAAGACCCGCCCTAGAGCGCCGACTGGCCAACCATAGCTTATCAGCAGCCAGCCCCGACCAGTGTCCGACAACTATCCGGCTCTGCTCCATAGACTCCAATGCAAACGTTTCCCTTCTGTCTGCTTCTCTCTGAGATAGATTTTTTCTCCAAAATAATTGTTAATATTTACTCAGTGGGTGCAGTTAGTGACAGTGTGGGCTCCATGGTAGCTCTGAGAGGGGGCGGGGCTTAGCAAAGGGTCCATTGTCTCATACAGTTAGCAATTGGATGTGTTGAACCTTGAGAAGCAATTGGATCCAGCTCACTAGAAATTAGGGTGCACATTTACAGGGTTGCAGTTCACTTTCTTACCAATTAATCAATTCATGCAGAGCAAAACAGGCTCACATACACACACCTCAACAAACTGGTAGGACTGCTCCCCATACAGCCTGTTGGCAAGGCTGAGGGCATACGGAGCGTCTTTCTTGTTGAGCTCACTCAGCAGTTGGGAAAAGCTAGTGTGGACATCGTCTTCACCATTCTCAGGTTTCAGGCACTGCGAACAAAGATGTGTTACAAAGATACACTGAGCCAGTGATAGATGCAAGACAACTTTGGATTATGTTAATATGGACTATTGACCTAGTGGTCAGCTTACCTCTTAAATAATGAGAATAGACACCAACATCATCATTAAACCCTGGTGCTCCATATACAGTTTGCAAACGCTGTGTTGGGTGTTTAAACATTACCAATGCAGGAAAAAAACCTTTTAGCACCTTTAATACATGTCATGAATCCATGCTGTAGGCCAATGCAATTGTTTCTCAATTTGTCTGTGCCAGCATGGAATGCTGCCCAGTGAAGGGAATATAAAATGGATGATTTTGGTGTCATTGTTCTCATCATTTACTGCAATTAGAATGACTTTCAGCAAAACCTCCCACGACCCGGAGGTTTTCAGAAGTTAAATTTCTCTTCATGAGACCCACAGCACCTTTTGGAAAGAATATGGAAAAAGGCAAAAACACCAAACAAAAGCCATCACATCATGAACATTATTGTGAAATAATAAATAACCCATGTGGACGGGGTTTTTTTGGCAGTTGCACACCCATTTGCTCACCAGTATGTTGTTTTACACCGTCTTATTTAAAGTGGACCAAAGACATTTTAGGATGGAGTGCTTTTGCTGCTTTGTCAAATCACCAAATTCTCCATCTGTTCATAACTCCGCTTGTTCTGCTTTTTAAAGCTTCACAGTACTCTTCATATTTCCAAATTGAGTTTTAAAAGATGTAGTACGATAACATTAGCGAGCAAAGCAGTGGGAAATGAAGTGTGAATACCAAAATCTCAGTTTTCCTCACCCGATGACACCACTAAGCCTAATCATTAATTATGCCTTTAATTTTGGCTTTGTTACCACCTTGACCAGGTACTGAGGCAGTCTGCTGGTGCGCTGTATCTGCGTCCGCAACTGCATCCGTGTCTGCATCTGCGAGTGCATCGCCGACTGCGTTTGCATCTGCTCTTCTCCCGCCTGCTTCGGTTGCTCTGCCTCAGTGAAGCAAAGGACCTGTGGGTGCAAATAGTGTCTCTCATCAGTATAGGATCACTGTAAAGGTGATAGTGTGTGTGTGTGTGTGTGTGTGTGTGTGTGTGTGTGTGTGTGTGTGTGTGTGTGTGTGTGTGTGTGTGTGTGTGTGTGTGTGTGTGTGTGTGTGTGTGTGTGTGTGTGTGTGTGTGTGTGTGTGTGTGTGTGTGTGTGTGTGTGTGTGTGGCAGGGAAAATTGATGCATAAGTTAACTATATCCATCTGAAGTCTGGCGACTGACTAGAGAAAATGAACCTCTGTACAGCCTCATGCGGAGTCACACATACAAACAAAGGCATGCATGTACACATTAACTGATGATGCTCTTCTGCTAACAACAAAGTCAGAATCCCTTCCCAGTGAAATTCCATCGCATGTTCATCCTCAACTGCCCACATAGTCAACTTCACATCTGACTGAATTGTTACTCCATCGACATCCCGACATCCCCGCAGCCTTAATACACATTTTTTATTCTGGAGTCACTCCAGTCTTCAAGTTCTCTAATTCCCTCAGTCATAAAGTATTCACATCTTTTACGTAAGAGTAATTCCATGCTGTAAAAGTCGTAGTCATTCAAAAATGTTACCAAAGTAGAAGAACATATGTTTAGAAGTTTAAACCCGAGACTGAGTCAGCATTTTTGCACTTTCGGGTCTCTCGTTTAGAAGACAATAGGTTTTTTAAATATGTTTTTGGTTAAATGCCTGAAACAAGGCCTGCTGTTAACACAAGCTGAACAGATTTTAACGTTTTGTTCTATGAGATATAATAAGTCAGTGAATACCCGTCTCGAGAATTTTGACGCTTTTACCTATCTTGAAAAAAGAGACTTGACTAATCGTCATCACTAGAACACTAGTCCTCCGTTATGTTAGTGGTGGTGATGTGAAGTCATGTGACCATGGTGTACGGTAGTTTGTTTGTTGCCTGACGTTAGCTTTTTACTTCTGGTGATTGCATTCATGCCTCAAAAATCATGAAGTTGTTCATTTGTAAAGATTATCTTGCTGCAAGTATTATAAACATTTGTTTGCCAAAGAGCTTTTTTTCTGCAATATGCTAAAATACAATGGAAAACTCCCACTGGCTTATTGTGAGGGAACCATTGCGACGTTAACTTCCAGATTGGCCTTAAAAAATGTTGTCATCCCTGCAGCTCTCCAATAACAGCAAAATGAACTTAAAGTTACAATGTCACACGTCTCTGTTTTGTTCTCTTTGGCGGCACACAGCCCATCAGCCCAGTCACCTTAGTATCAATCAGCAATTGTTTACATGAAAATCTTCAGGATTTCTTTTGTGAAAGTCTGAAAAATTTACAGGCTTTGTCGCTTCACTGTGCTGATCATTTTTGTGGTCTACAACACAAAGGAACTACTCCTCTCCCTGTAATCCGAGGCAGAATAGAACAGATCCCTGCTGATGCTGGGAGACAGAATGAGTAATAGATGCATGTCCAAACACTTTCTCCTGCCACACCCACTCTGCAAGACAATGAGCTCAACGTTTTCCATCGCAAAATCTGACCAAAACCCTCTCATCTCTTCACATTTCTGGGTCTGAATCATGTACTCATGTTTTTAATATTTCTTGGAAGATGCCTCTTCTTTCATTAAGAATACATTATTAAGAGAACTTGTTTACATGACAAAGGTAAACCTGAGCCTTTCTCCTTTAATAATATGGTTGCGAAATTCCAACACCATGACCAATCAGATCCACTGACTTGCAATGACTTTTTAATGCATGCCTGTACAAACACATCCAGATGGGTGTGTTAACCTGAGGACTGAAACTTTGTACTGTTCATTTTGAACTGTTAAAGTGTGTATACTGTACCTCTGACATCTGCGTGGCTGTGTTGCCCCTGGCCCCCAGCATCACCATAGCCAGGGCTGAAGAGATGCTGAAAGGGGAGTAGAAGATATTCGCTGTCTTGTCGTCATCACTCAGCTTTTTGAACAAGGCCAGAGAGAAGCTGGTGTTGGCCTTGGATGTCTTGGATGAGGTGGATGTCGCCATTGTGTCTGTTACAGAGCAGGAGCATTACTCATCATCGCACTATAAACCGTAGCATATATTTTATCGGAAAAACTTTTTCCAGCCACAAGAATAGTTCTTTGTCTGCATTCTTGCGCTTTTTACACGGCTGCTCAGGGACCACATGAGCGGTGTTTCAGAGACGCTACTGAATCCATATTATGGTTTTCATGAATTTCAAGTCTTCGGCCTCTTGGCTTAAATCGTTTGCAGTTGTACAACATAAGCAGCTTCTGGATTCCTTGAAATACTTTTGTATTGTTTTTGGTTTAGAACTTGGCACCATCCTCCAACAATACTCTCCCTTCCCCAGACACGTGTAGACAAATCCTCATTCTTCCTTTACCATCATCTTTTCACTCACTGATTATTCTAAATCGATTTAGATTTTAAACAAAAGTGAAACGTCACCAAACACAGTAGAACTCACACAGATATTGCTTATCACTGCTCGACCACTGTTACCATTGGAAACTAGGTAAAAAGTCATGAACTGTTACTAAAACAGGGTAATATTATTAACTGTCGCTCTCATCAAAATCAAATCACAACAAGGCACATACTGTACTTACTGATAGAGACTCTTCTTCAAGGCAACAAGTGATCGGGAACGATTCAGTGAAAGAAAGACGTGTTCTGTTTGAACCATCAGTGTTATTTTATTTGAAACACCCAAGCTCAAGTAAGTCTGGCTGCAGCTTGAGAAAGTATCTAGAAAACACACCCATCAGTAAAAGACACACCCATATCATGATTTTGGCACATGTCTTGTGGCAATGGGTGTGCTTTGTGAGAGTCTGCTAACCACAGACACACCATCCTAGAAACACTACCTCGCAGGTTGTAAGCCTCCAATAACCAGTCATGTTGCGGTTTATATCCCTGTCTGACGAAATGTCATCACTTCATCATTTTATACCATGACACATTTGTGTGAAATTGTCAAAGTTCATTCTTGAGTACATGTTTGAAATTTGAAGAAATCTCCTCTAGGCGTACCTGAACTGTTGCGTTTACGGAAATGGTACGGACACAAGTTCATAGTGACCTTTGACCTCCAAGAGCTAATCAGTTCATCCCTTTTTATTTACAGTCTATGGTTCATCCTTGAGTCCAGGTGGATTTTTGTGCCAAATTTTAAGAATTTCCCCCCAGGCGTTCTTGCGATGTCAAGTTCACGAGAATGGGCCAGACAGTCGGGTGGACAACCCAGAACATAATGCCTCCAGCCACGGCTGCACAGAATAGGTCATGAATAGATGGAGTTATGGTGCTGAGATAAAGACAAGGTGTGGTCTACAGTACATATAGGAATAACCTTTAGAAACATCACAATAGAAATGTCTTTAACACATTTCTGATCAGCTGCACTGTGAATAATGAAATGTATCAAGCAAATCAAACTGGATTTAGAGCTCATAAGTCCTGCTATCATTGCAGGTGCGGATGTTGTGGCATCACAGAATAGAGTTCACATTGTTCTTTGTTATAGGCTGGAAAGGTAAAGTAAATTTGAGACTACAGTGGCTGACTACAGTGGGACATTATTTGGCATCAATGACAAATATCTTTGGGTTATTAATTCAGGTGCAGTTTCTTTTCAGATATTTGAAGACAGTTTCAAATGTGTATATTTCTCATATAATGTTGGTACTATTCACCTGTGGCTCACAAAATATAAGGCTGCTTGATTTCTTTTAATATGCGCATGCACACGTTGTATTGTTTGCATTTTGTAAATTTGGAGATGCATTGATATAAAAAAACCTGTTTCAAATTGTTTTAGTAAGTTTGGCAAAAGTAGAATGAGGGAGTACTGGGGTTAAGGCCTCCATTTGCTTAGAAGGTTCTGCATAATCTGATCATTTTATGTGATTTCACTGCTTCCTCGAATGCCAATATTGTTCCCATTAGATGACAACAGATTTTAATTTTAGGAAGGAAATATTGTTATGATCTAGTGAGTTGAATGTATTTGATTTTATGTATAAATCGTAGGGATAAACCATTGGGATTTGTAGCATTTTGGGTCAGAATGGACTTTATCCAGCGAGGAATCGTCTGGCTACTTCACAGAAATACGGATACTGATACTTCAATATTATTTATGCTACAGCGCCCCCACCTGGTTATCTTAGCGCACTGCAACTGTCGTGGTCCGAATTCAACCGAGGTAACATGAACAGGGGAGGGGAGGAGATAGTGCAGTGGAATAACAGCAACAGAACAACCAGACATCGGGCTTTATACGTTTAAAAAATGATTTTCTGAAGGAGACGGATACTGGCTTCCTGGTAAGCGAACATCGGTGTCATCATGCGTCATCTTTGTCCACACCGGCTGCCCGTCCTAGCTCACGAGCTAACTTGAGGGTAACGTGATAGCCTTGAATCACAGGGTCCTTCCACTGGTATGGAGCGCACAGCCAACGCCGTCCAAAATGTTATCGATTTAGTGTTACCTTGTGTATTATTGTCACAATACCTTGTAGAAAATAGAAGACAACTTTTGACCAACTGTTGGAATTTCTACTCCATTCGGCATGCAACTAATATTATAAGCAGCCCCTTTATTTGTAGGAAACCTACTTTGCACCGATGTGAATTGTAAGCAACTATAACTAACGTTAGCTAACGATAGCTGCAGCTGCTGCAGCTGTTTTGCTTGGTGGTTACTTGACGTTACTTGACGGTATTTGTATATTGCCACATTGTGTTAATGGAGGTCGTACTCTTCATCTATCGCTGTCAGGTTAGCTCGCGTGCTAACTTTGCCTACCAAACGCTAGCTACATGATCATTGGCCGCTTGAAACGTGACATAAAAGTATAACGTTGGTTAAAGCAGGATATTTGCCAACCATCGTTCTGTAGTCATGCTGGCTCTAGTCGCAGCTCTTTCTACATGTTTCCTAAGCGCACCAAAATAGATATAGTCACCAGATCTCCTACGGGGCAACACATTGTAAAAACCACTGGGATGCGCTTCAGTGTCTTCAAATGGTCACTAGTAGCCAGTATAATTGTTCCCCAGAAGCTCTCAGGAGTAAGCAGCCTAAATATCATCAGTGTCATTTTGTTAATTTAACCAATTCTTCCTTTGTGCTTTTGTTCTGTAATGTTTCCATCTGTTTTTTCTTCTTCTTTTGACCTCTGGCCTTAAATTTACATTGAAATATGTATTTTAACATCCCATACACCCATTGCAATGTGTAGTACTAATGTGTAATTATTACGATAATCACACAGAGGCACAGGGCTGGTCTCTGTAAGCGCCACTGATGCTGGATTAATCCAAACAGGTTTGACAGGTAGCCAACAGTCTCTCAGGCTGACCTGATATCAATATCTGCAGGTTCCTCTTTACTTTCATCTCGTCGTGGCTTTTTGCAGCGTTTGCTAGGATCAATCAGGCTGCTATGAGAATAAGTGGACAAGAGGGTCTGACTCACTATAATTATCTACAGATCTTCACAGGCCCTTTCCCATCATGCATTTTACAAATAATGCACAAATCCATGAATTATGAATGATATGTGGCTCATGTCAATAATTAATCTGCCCTCACAGTCTGGCACCATCATTTAAGGATGTTTGCTGACAGATTCTGCTACATTGGTGGAAGTTTAAGAAAAATCTGAGGATCCCATTTTTGCCACCTGTATTTAGGGAGGCTTATAGTCCATTTTGATCATGATTAATAAAAGGAATAAAGATTATTCTCTTATTTTTCTTGGTGCAGGGTACTCGGAATCGTTGTCAGCCCCCCCACGGTGAGCGTCACTGCTTCACTTCATTATTGCACAGCTTCCACTGAAGCAAAGCCAGGTCCGTGTGAAGAGCCTGGTTGACTACTGCGGTGGCGGGGCAGGAGAACAAAGCTCAGGAAGATGGCATCACCCTTTGTGCCTGTCCCCGTGCCGTTTGACAGAGCCTTGTCAGCAGGTAGCAGCAAGCTCAGGCGGCCACAGCGAGCCTCGTCACTAGGCAGCGTCTCCAGCATCTTGGCCGGGGAGGACCATGGAAGAGGATGCGGAGGATTAGGTTCCCGGCGGCAATCCCGCGGCATGGACAGAGGCGGTCGGAGCAGGACACCACCACCCCTCTTCAGCCCTGTGACACTGGCCAGGGTGAACGGGACTCTGGAGCCCTCCATCGAGTACTCCAGCTGTCCACGCTCCATTTCGGATCCTGCTGGGAGCCAGCAAGACGAGGAGAGGCCCTTTACCCCCACTTTGCTGGGGTATGAGGTCATGGAGGAGAGAGCCAAGTTCACGGTATGAAAGCAGAAAATGGGCTTGTCATGACAACCTTTTTGAACTTGTCTATCTGTGGCACAACTTTCCAGCTAAGTGCTCTGATTACATTTGAAATGCTATGTTATTTATACCAGATATGCTCACTGAGGACAAACACACAGCATGAGGAATACTAGAGATTAAAGGTCAAATGTCAACAATCACTTCATAAAATGTGGCTTTAAGTTCACGTGTATTGTCTGATCTCTGCTGCAGGTATTCAAGGTCCTGGTCAGGAAGACTCCCGATGAGAGCTGGGTTGTTTTTAGAAGGTACACAGACTTCTCCAGACTCAACGACAAGGTGTGTTTGTTCAGAAAAACGATGATGCTAAATATCTGCAACAAACGAGCAACACTTCATTTTATAGGGTTGTAAAATAGCGATTAAATCTATCACTGAAATGCAGTAATTCAGTAACCCCAGGCAAGAAGAATGGAAACACAGGAAATGGGATCCCCCTGGTTAGGAGCAAGAGGTAAGGGGGGGGGGGGGGGGGGGACGTCTCTATCGTTCTTGTGCCTTTTCCCGCAAAAGGCAGCTGTGATGTCCATGATAAATGGTCTTTTGTCATCCACCTACTGTCATGTTTGAGGCCTCATTCATACATTCAAATGGCAGGAAATGTTTCCGCATCAGGTGCATCCATCAATGCGGCACGTATGCACAAACATGTGAATGATATTCCTTTGTGTATTTATCTAGAAGTTATTGAAGAGGACTTGGCTTTCTGTGCACACAGCCAAACATGCACACACATGATTGATCCGGTTTTCGGCATGCGGCACGGTCTTCACACTGTGGCCGGAATCAAACCATTGTGTGTTTAGTGGTGTGGAACCTCACCCAACATTGTTTTACTGTACGTTTGTGCACATGGCTCAGGCTGCTAAGTGAAGACAACGATGTGTACATAGACACTGAACCCACCTCCTGCTGAGCAAACTGACATCAGGGCCTCTCCTCAATACAGTATCTCCCATAGTTGACCACATGAAAAGAATTCCGCCTTCCACTATTCCGCCTACCGTACATCTGTTTTTGAGGATTTAGTAAATCGCGATGGAAATAGGCGTGATTAACTTTGAAGGCTCCAACTGAGGCAGTCCGCACAGGACAATGAGCAGAAGAGGTCAGCCCTAGTTCTTATCAAAGGCAGCAGTTGGTCATTTTTCAAGGGGTTCATTTATAATGGTATTGTGACAAGTTTGAGTTTTCATGTCAAACATTGCACACGCACACTGAGCAGTACTTCCAGAAGCTGTGTGGTTTGGCCCGTAAGCGACAGTTCCTCCCGTCAGGGTCGTATCTCATAATGTGGCAGGAGGTTGATGCAAGGGTCATCAGTAGAGGGGATGAATGTCTTCCTTTCTCTGCTCCTGAGACTGTGGGAGCGGTTCTCGAGCAGAGAATGCCATGCCAATGTAATTTACTTCAGGGTTCTCCGGAGGAGTCGACGCATGTTTGCGTCACAGTTGAAGCGCCAGGCGACAGCCGTGGCCAGAGGCATTGTGCTGGTTAGATTTTGGTGGTCGATGGTCAAAATAACTGTGACCTGACAAAACATGTTTTTGACCAAAACTCCAGAATTAATATGTTAATTATGGCAATTTCACAAAAATAGCTTACAGGATCAAATGATAAAGTGATGACATTTTGTACAGATATGTCTCTAAACTGCATTGTGACTGGTTGGTGGAGGCATACCTCCTAGTTTTTGTAACATTTCGGTGTAATGATGCGATTGCTCTTCCTCCACACTGAATCACAGCGCCCTGCACATGTAATGCAGAAGTGTGGCGCGAGTGCTTCAGGGAGCAGCAACGTACCGTTTCTCTTTGCCACTCTTACCTCACACTGTCCTCAGCTGTGAAGTGTTCTTTCACGATAACGGCTGTGACTAACTCTGTGAGAGAGACCATGTGATAAGTGTGTGTTTGTGTGTCTTCTAGCTGAAGGAGATGTTCCCCGGCTTCCGCCTCTCGCTTCCTCCCAAGCGGTGGTTCAAAGACAACTATGACAGCGACTTCCTGGAAGACAGACAGTTGGGACTACAGGCTTTTTTGCAAAACCTGGTGGCACACAAGGACATCGCCAACTGGTATGTCACATGATTATGCAGAGTCTTTTGTTAAAATGGAATTATTTTTGCCTTTTTGTGTAAACGACGTGGTCATCTGATAGTTGATAAACCCTTCATTTTTAAAAAGATTTTCTTATTACTGAGCATTCTCCTCGACAGCCTGGCAGTGAGAGAGTTTCTGTGTCTGGATGACCCACCTGGGCCTTTCGATAGTCTGGAGGAGAGCAGAGTAAGTGTGCATACGCATGTGACGTCACGTTAGCTCGTGTACTGTATGTGCTATCCGTGTCATTTCAAGGCCTTTTAATTGATCATTGATACAGTAGCTTTGAGAACCGACCATGTTTTGTCCGTCACAGGATGTATAGAAACCAAGACTACTCTAAAGTTCACACTTAGTTTTTCTTTAGACTCTTAGATATTTACTTGACCACATTTTTTTATTTTAGATTAGATATGAAAAGAAACACCCAACTGCAGATCAGAAGACAGAAAGAAATACATTAAGATGGAAGCTTTGGAAAGAGAAAGGTATAAACAGGTTGTGGCCCTGAGAGCTCTTGTAAAGTGACCTTTTTTATACATCTTCATTTGCTGCCATATCCATTTCTGCTGTCACCAGTGCTTTTATTGTTTTTATTGAGCTATTAGGACTGACCTATCACCATTTTCTCCCTCTCTCACTGTTTGAGATCTCTTTTCCTCTGTGTGTGTCTTAAGACTACAGTAAATACAAAGCTTTATATTATCTGTATTATTTATATGTATTTTAGCAATAAAAACGATACCCAGCCCTACATTTTCCAGGGATATCATATGAAGTGACTTGAACTCACTCACATCACAGCAGGCAATGAACATGTTTCACTTGCCTCTTGATTGGACCTGGACATGTTTTCAGGCTGACACCAGGCAATGATTTTAGATTCAACAAGTGGCTTTATGTTAAAGTAGGGTCTGCCATGTTGAGGTATCCTGCATGCAGAAATGTTATCCCCGTCGTCTCCTCTGTTGCTTGCCAGGATTTACCCGCCAATCCTTGTTTCCTACTATATTAAATATTTTCTGTTCATCTTTTCTCCGTCACTGCCTCCCTCCAGGCGTTCTGTGAAACTCTGGAGGAGAGCAACTATCGTCTCCAGAAGGAGCTGCTCGAGAAGCAGAAGGAGATCGCCTCCCTGAAGAGGAGGTTGCAGGAGAGGGAGCAAGCCCTCCTGCTACTGCAGAAGCATATCAAGTCAGTAGACACACACACACACACACATACAATACAAGGAACGGGTTTTAACAAACTACAAAAGACAAAAAATTACATACAAGCGGCGCACATGTGGTCCACACTATGTGCTGCTTCTTAGGCAGAGGGAGGTGGTCATTGAGGGCCGCACGCAAGTTCTAAAATAGCATCATACGTAGTAACTAAGTCAATAAAAACCACCTGGTTCTGTGTGTCTCTGTCCGTCCCAGTGGCGAGTGTGTGAGCCCCGAGTCTCTGTGCGATCTGTCAGCTCAGGGCAGCGAGAGCAGTGCAGATGTGGAGTCGTCCGCTGCAGAGGCTGATCAGGATGTGCTCGACGACACTGGGTAATGGACACACACACACACACCACACGCAGTAGTGAATGAGATTCATGAGTGCAGCGCCAGAAAACTCCACAAATGTAGAGACCAAACACAACTCACACGGCCCCGTTCTGAAGTGAATCCCAGCATCCCATTCTCCGGTTGGTTCTATTACACAGAGCAAATGATGCCGAGTGATATTCCACATTTGGTGTTTTTCTGCCACAAAAAGAGAGCCCCAAAATACATGTTCTAATGCTTTAGGAAGTGGCTCAGGAGTCGAGGGCACAGTTAACTGGTCAACGGTTGAATGCTGCATCAATCACCCTATGGAGCATCCATGCATTGTGACCTTTGCTTGTACAAATACACATGTCTCTAAAGCCCACGTTTCCCGTTTTGCTTGTGTTTTCCTCACGTGACCGTGAAGCTGTAGGCTTCTTACTAAATATGAAGTAAAGCATGTGGATCTCCCTTCAGTTAAACCATGGCTTATTGACTATCAGCCGTGGTGAACTTGATTGGCCGGTCCGAAGCAGTGTGCACTTTTCTCTACTACCTAATCAAATGACAGAGGAGGAAATAGGCACAAGAAGACGGATGCATTTGAACCCTGTGCTCTGCTTCCACCTATAGTTGGAAAAGTATTCTAATGTCCATAGCAGAAGTAGCAATACCACAATGGAAAGAATACTGCGCTACAAGTAAAAGTCCTGATAAAAAAATACTGTTATTGCTACACACACGCTTGGATACAAATGCAAGACTTTTACTCTCTTACATAATACCAGGTTATGTTCAGTAATACTGGTCCTGTTATGAGTCCTGGGCCTGCTGGTCTAATTGATAAGCCTCCTAACTGTAATGTTTAAGCACTTTATCTCAAAATGATGTACCGGTAATCTGATCTGAGAATACTCCTGTTAAACGTTCAAATTTACCCGTCAAAAGTTCCGCCTCTCATCTTAACAATGATACACTAATCCAATCACAATTCTTTTGATTCATCACTAACTATAAGCTTCCTTTTTTTGCACTGCATTGATTTATTAGTCCTTACCAGAAAATAATCCCAATTGCTACAGACATACAGATCCATTATAAAGCATTATGAAGGTTACTTTAGATATTTTTAGAGCCCATTATTTTTTATTGCCCATTGACAGGATATCCAATGTCCTAGTATCTTTATCCCCACATGACTCCCAGATATCAGTGATCATTTCCAGTAATTGATCCAATTTGTAACTGGCTTTTTAATGTCATGAAATGCAAAACCCAAACTGTCCTTTAATCATTTTGGGCCCAAATGACAAACCTTTGCACATGGCTGTATCGACACATCAGCCTCTGATCTGTTCTTTAAATAAATGATTCGTTGGCATGTACGTCTGCAAAGGTACCATTGATTTTAAAAGTGAAAATATGAATACCATTATTATTTTTTTCATCATAATCACACCTGTTAGTGTGCTTTTAAAAAAGAAAAAATGTTCCCCTTCCCTTCTTGTGTTTTTTCGACCTTCACATTTCACAGCAGTGCTGCCCCAATCTGAAAAAAAAACGAGTCCCATAAGATGTGAGGTACTTTATACTGTATACCAGCTCAGGCTGACACTACACGGGCATACTGTCTTGTCGCATTCTTCTTCTCAGTAACCTGCATCCCACTGTTCACTTGAATGGAGGTGTCCTTTCTCCGTGGTATCAGGATGCAAAAGAACAGGTTTCTATTATTTTCACATCTTGTCTTAATACCATGCTCGTATGCCATACGTGCAGTTAATTGTTGCTCTTATTGTTCCTAATATCCACACTGGCCATATATACTGTACATGACATGTGAGCATTGTATTGAGATTTCCATTGGAGAACAATATGAACCTATCTTTTATGTGATTGGATGTTTATCAAGGTTGGGGTCATTTCACTTTCAGGAAAAGATCTTACCTTCTCTTACACAAATTCTCTTAAAGGGAAATTTGGCACCTTATGGGTGGATGTCCCAATCAGTGCTCATGGTACATGTAGTCAATTAAAGAAATTAATTCCTCAGTGTGATCCCCGCTGCAGCCTGAATATCCGATTCATCAAAAACAGTAAAATGTGTCCTCGTCCATAACATCCTCACATATTTCAGCTGTCGCATCAAATGCAGGAAGGGGTTTTCTTGGACAACAGGGCTTCAGGCCACAAAATACATTTAAAAATAGACACTAAAGTGAAGTTTTTTTTGTAGTATTTCCCATTTTTGAATTTAACTGTCCTGAAAATGATTTGTTCCCAACCGTGGCACGTATCCATCGTACTGCCGTGTTCTGTGCTCTGTGAACCTTTTGGCTGTGCCACACTGCTCCCCTGCATCATATCTGACTAACACGTGCTGTTAGCGCCTCTCTTTCACACGGTGATGTGGGCATTGTAGGTTGTTGGATTTCAGGTCTTGCTCCTTCCTCTCATCATCTGGTTTCATGACATGCAGGGGAAATCCCTTAACTGAAGGCAGAATGAGTGTGGTGGGAAAAATAAATGTTCTCATCCAAACATAATCCCTCTCAATCATCACTTATGACCCATTACAAGTGTGTTGTGTTGTATCTGCAGATACCCTGCACACTGTCTGGATTTTCTTATTTTGCTCTGTTGGGGATGTTTCTGAGCTATAAAAAAAGGCCGGAAATAAGTAAGGCAAGCGGATAAAGCTCGTTCCAAAACGAGAGTGAATCTGGGGCTGGCTTCTACCTGCTCGTCCACAAACCGACAAATCCTTCTCATTCTGCCTTTTGAATCAGCATGTGTAAATTATACCATCTGTTTGAGCTGTCTGGTAGTAATGTATTCAACAAATGGCTAGTCGGCTCGTCACAAATGGTGTGGAGTTCTGTACACAGACATCTCCTTGTTACATGTCATGCAGTGTGAGATGGAAGAGGATCCGAGGTAAGAACCTGTCTCCCTGCTGTGTTTTCAGTGGACCTGTAACTTGCTGTTGTCGTGGCATTAATAACACGTCCCTACAGTATGCGTCTCCTTCCAAGGATGGCTCCTAAGTTGGGCTATATTAGCGTCTCTCCTCCACTGTACGTTTCCTCTTTGATCCTCTCGGTCTGTCTGGCTTCATGTTGTCTGAGGTGTACAGCTCTCACGTTGCGTTGCATTTGAGTTGAATAGGTCAATTGCTGAATTTGTTTCCTCTGCTGTGACCTCCTTATCTCTAGTGGCAGATGTGAGGTCCAACCTTTGCGATCCTCCGCCTGTTGGTGTGGTCCGCCACTCAGCGTCTCTCCTCCGGTCATTGAGGTCACTCAGCTTCACCACCAGAAGCTGGAACAATAACAATGAACACTGGTCCCCCTCTCCTCCTTTTCCCTCCATTTCCTCCATCCCTACTTCATTATATTTGAGTGCTATTCCACACCCTCTTGTTTATTTTTCTGGCCTCTCATTTACCTTATCATTCCTTCCCCCCGCCACAACTCCAATCTCCTCTTTTCACTTTCCACTTTGTTACCGCTGTTTGGCCTTTCAGTCTTGGAGATAGATCTGAAGCAGCAGTTATCTCAAGATCCGTGTAAATGTTAAAAGGGAACATCTTCATACTGCAACAGCCTGTTTCACTTATATTTCCCCCTACACAATGGGTCATGGGATATTTTAGCTGGCCCCTACAGAAGACATCCTGAAGACCTCACTCAACATGTGCAAGATATGAACTATATCTTGAATTACATGGTTACACTTATGTAAACTTAAAACTAAGTTGATCTGTCTTGTGGGGATTTTTCAATCCTTCCCGTTTACTTTTGAACCTCGTACAGCCAGTCTGAATCAACTTGATCCTGCAGTCACAAAGTCAAAGTGTGGCTTCTTGACAAAAAAAAAAGATCACTTAAAGACATTCACAGTCATGACAATCTACAGAAAACCCGAACCATCATCTCATCAGTTTCTGCAGACGTGCGTTGTGGCTCATCACTTGAGACGAGAGGCCCTCCTCTCAAACCAGAGAACCCCCCCCCCCCCCCCCCCCCATGTGACTATAGGGATAAATAAAAGTCTGGATAGATTAGATGTCTCAGGATATGCACCAGTAACCAGGTGGGTATCACAGAGGATTGATAACTTTATGTACTTCCATGTCATTGCTTTGTCCGCCATTGACTCCCATTGAGACTATAGACTGACCTGCGTCTACAGGCCTCGGCTCCCCCATGTGTTAGTGCCATGGAAGATTTCTGGGGAACTAAAGTCCTGTGAGAGACCATGCATCAAATCTGTAATGTATTCTATAGAGAGAGAGAGAGAGAGAGAGAGAGAGCCAAGGAAATGTGGTCCATTGTTGCTTTTAGAAGAATGTAATGTCATTGCCCTGACAGTTTGCTTATGCCAATTTAAGGAAAGTCCATAAATATTTACAACACTAAACCTCTTCTGGCACCTTGCCTGTTAATAGAGTAGACTGAGCCTGGACTGGCATCAGTTTCCTCAAGGTATACCTAGATGTTGTAACATGGGTATCAACAAGGGACCAGTTCACCCATTCAACAAAAAAAATAAACATGTTCTACTAACCTACGAGTGTGTGGCCTTGCAGAAGGTTTTGGTCATATCTGCTATAGATTTTAACGGTGATCTATGTACAGAATTCAGTGCATTAACATAGCAGCAAACAGCTATTTGTAATGTAAAGATATAAACAAAACCGGGAAATACCGGAAGTGAACAAGTCACCATTTCTACGGTGGTGTCTCTCGCATGCAGGCTGTTCTAGGAAGTGTAAAATGTTCTACTTTCAAGTTTACATTCCGTATTAACTTACTTTTAACAACGATGTCGAGAACAACCTGCACTTATCAGCTGCCTAATGTTAGTCTAACGTGGTGAAACAAGTAACATCAGCCAAGTCAACACTGCTTAGCTAGCGTAGCAACGGTTAGTGTGCTTCAGACAACTAAGCTAACCTAATGTCCTTGTAACAGCCTTCAATTTTACTTTAATCAATAAACAAATATATACTAATCTGTCTTATCTACACCAACCATTTAAGTAAGTTACTACGAGTAACCAAGGACGGACTTGGCTGAAAGTTATCAGTTAACACGGTTAGCAGACACTGAGTCACTACGACGTACATTTTAGTGCACGCGAGTCTCTTTTGTTCCCCACTGGCGATGTAATGGCCGCCACTGTGCATTGTGCTCATATGGCAATTACCGCTGATAATGCCGCCCCAGATCGTTCCCCTTTGAGGTAAATGCTGTTAGCTCTCTCAGCACTGGTGCCGTCATCTGCGCCGTTTGGTGCTTATAGCACCGTTAGCTTCTAGCCGCAGGCTCAGCCGGCTCCATGTTGAAAGCCATGTGGAGGCATTGAATTCCGTTCTCAGCATCTTTAAATATATCCACTTCTAAGGTTTCTGCCTCTATCTTCATCCAATTTAGGTCAATGGAATTTTTGTTTGTGGTGCCCAAAGTAAAATGGCAATGAAAAAACAGTAATCCACAGACACGGGGAAACCACCATCTACCGGCCCATTATCCCTCTTGACAGGGCCATCTGAGGGTAACATCAGGAGGAACTGTGACCTCTGCACATAAAACCAAAACTATCTGCAATGCTAGATTCCTGTAAGAGTAGGCGAGAACATTTTGTCGTCTGGATGAACTAACCTTTCACATCTAGGGTTGCTCATCTTGAGACACTAGCAAGAGTATGTTAGCAGCGGCACTCGAGTCAGACCAGAGTCTTGACAATTCTGCGACTATAATGCATAAAGTTGCCTGTATGATTTTGGGTCGGGGGCTGATAAACGCTTAATTTGCAGGTCGGGCGGTGCAGATTGGCTCTTATAGCGGGTCGGTGGGTGCGGGTATTAGAAAAGAGTGTCACCAGGCCCGAAAGCCATACAAAACACTTGAAGGGCAGTGGTTTCACATTTTGTAGTGTGTTTTCACTCTTTGATGATGAGTTAATGAAGTGTATAACAACCAGAGCTCGATTGAATCGTCTCACACTCGACCTGGAAACAAAGGTTATGTGATGCACTTTATGGATGAATGGCAACCCATAACGTTGGCTAGGATATGCTTTTTACTACTTCATTTGTTTGAGACAGAAACGTGCCTTTTCAACCACTGAATCTGTCTTGAGTTCCAACTGGATCTAATGTGTCAATATTTGATTTATGTATATGAGTTTTGTTAATGTGTTGTTGTTCTGTAAATTCCCTTCACGCGTAATTCTAAGTGCCTTGAACATTTTTCACCTGACTTTTCTTTTGATGTGTTTAAATAGCTTTATAGATTTGTGCAGAACATGAAACAATTCCACTTTGTTCCTCTGATGGAAACGATCTTTTAAATAACCCTCATGTGTATGTTGTTGCTTGGAATAGAATGAAGAGACTTTTTTTTGTAATGATACATGAATCAATATGAAGTTTTAGTTCACCTATAGTTGCACGATGAAAGACTTAAATGAATAACCTTTGGTGTCACTGTTAATGTCCTGCGTTTCAAAGGGGGGTAATTCACTGAGACGTCTGGTCCGAAATGAATACTGTGGACACAAAAACATGTCACAGCAGAGATGTTTATCAGAAATAAATATTTAATTCACCCACAATCAGACATGGAATGATCTATTGAATACACGTGTATGCTTCTTCACATTTAAAGTCTGCCTTCATGAAATCAGATTAGTAGTCTGTGCTTGGGTGAAATAAACTGTCAGGTCTCATAAGTGATGAGATGATGTGGGTTTACGGTTACTGTGAGGCCCATTTTAAAAGTGTGATGCGTTCAAAATGTAATAAATTCTTATCACAGAAATATCCTCTTTCTTTGCCAACATAGTATCTTCTAAGCTTTTAAAATGTCCCTAGAGAGGGGACTGTATGCTTACTGTCTGCATAGTAGATGTTACACGAGATTGTAACTCGTGTAACATCATGAACAGTTGAAAAGTAAATGCAATGATGCGTTAAGATACATTGTATTCATAACGTATATGTTGAAGTGAAAGGAATTCACAAATCCTGATAAATGGAAAAGGTAATTGATTAATGAACATTTTTGGCCATGTCAATGACTGCATGTCAGGTCTTTTGAGTCAATTCGAAGTTGATGGCTGGCCAACCCAGATGAGACCTCGAGATCTCTGGAATGAAGATCCCAGAACCAAGAACTGCCAACCGTACCCCTCTCCTGCCACTGCGATAAGGTAAACATAAACTGTAGGGTTGCACCGATACCGATATGCAGACCAGGTACGAGTACTTACATTATAGTATCCATATCGAGGGATGAGTACTTAAGTTAGAATTGATAATAAAAATATCCCCATAGTCGAAATTATGAGATAGAAAGTCGAAGTTATGAGATAGAAAGTCATAATTCCGAGATAGAAAGTCAAAACTATGATAAAGTCATAATGATGAGATACTTAAACACAGAAGCAGCTCTTTGGCTGGTTACTGTACATTTGAAATGGAAATGTATTGTGAGTACATTGAAGACTACTTCAAACGTTGCTTTAAAAACACATGAAATACTTCATGTCATTGTGCAAACGCACCCTTGAAAGGATTTTAAGCTTTGAACAAAGTTATTGTAATAACTTGTGTTTGATATTTGTCTTTGCTATTTTCTTTAATAGTTTGATCTTTGATAGAGTAATGTGGGTTTCTTAACCCTAAATTAAAAGGATTTAAGTTATAACAGAAATGTGCTTAAATATATTTTTACATTTATATAGCTACATGTACAATATTTTTACACTTGAATAAACAACAATCAAATGCAGAGACAGTTATTTACCAAAATGTTAGTAGAGTAGTTACATTTACACAGTCTTACATTTACAACCGGCCCTTTGAGGCCGACCGTGATGCTGATGTGGCCCTGAGTGAAAATGAGTTTGAGACCCCTGCCCTAGAGGCAGCTCGCGCACCCCCAGGGGTGCGCGCACCACACTTTGGGAATCCCTGGTCTAGTACAACACTCCCTTCACTGCTGACACAGAACCGCCTGTCCATCTCACACTCAATTTTACCCTCACTTGTGAACAAGACCCCGAGATAAAGCACTTAAACTCCCTTGCTTTGGGCTGTGACTCACTCCCGACCTCGTGGGTGCAATCCACTGTTTTCAACAGATCCAAAAGACTTGAAGGTACTAAAAGGTTTATCGACAGGAGAATCAATATTTAAAAGCAATACAGAATACCTGAGAGTCTTAGTTAGAATTGTCACCTGGCACCTGACTTTTGTGTTTTCCTTTACATAAATAACAAGCGGTAGCTGGCAACGCAATACGCGGTTCTTTTCCCTTTTTGGGGGGGGGGGGGGGTCCATCGGTGCATCCGAGGAGAGGCAGATGGTTTCATTCTGGATGAAGTTGGCTGTCGTGTGCTTCTGCTTTTGGATTCTGCATTTGACCGCAGTCAGCGCTGGACAGTACGGCCGCAAGTCAGGCGGCAAGGCCAAAGCTCCGCAGAAGCCTCAGCCCCTCGACGCAGGTGAGTGCATGGGTTGCGCTGTTTTACTCGGCAGGCCGTTTCTACAGTTTATAGCTCACTAGTAACTAACAACTGCACGATTTTAGTCAGATGATGAACGCAGATACTCAATAATAGAGACTAACCTACACTAAACTATTCATTTACAATTGAGTGTGTGTATATTTTTATATAGACAATCCTACAGTTTACATAAAAACACTGTACATATTTTTATAGAAAAATATATTAGGACTAGGCTACTACACAGTATGATGAATTATGAACTGCAAAATGTATACACAGAATATTTTGAATTGTAACAATTGCTATTTAGCATTATTATAATGGCTTAGGCCTACTGCTAAAATGGCTTGTTATTAGAGTTTAAATACAATCTAAACCGGGACTAAAGGAATTCAAACGGATGGATTTGTCTGAATACGAAATTACTTTCGTACTTCGTCGTCAGAAGTGATGTTGAATTGAACCAAAATGTGAAATCCTGTACATTATGTGAATATAAGTCTGTATCGTGGGGTTGGACTGGGGTGGTGGTCGGGCTCATCTTTATGATGTCACGTTGTGACAGATATGAAACTGACCAAAAGATAAGATAAGACCAAACTGCATGTATCCCAAGGGAAACTAGCTGTGCAGCAGTTGCAATAAAGAGTGGAAGATTGCAAATATTAAATGCCAAAATCAGATTAACAGTATATGGATGGAACATATATGAACATTGACGGCTGGGATCCATCTATAGATATGTACAGTATCTGATTTATTGTAAGAGTACCCTACATGGTTAGTACAGAAAATGTTCACATTTGTAATTGGACATTATGTCCCATCATGTGATGTGAGTCAGCTGTACGGATTTGGCCCAATGCTTTGTTACTCTTGTCCTTTGTTTAGGTTATTGTACATTGAGAGCAATGGAGTCAAAATGACTTGTGTGTGTGTCTACACATATCTTGCCAATAAAGATTCGGACTTTGATTCTGAAAAAATCAACTCCGCTACACAAACAAAAAGTGATAAAATAATAGCCTACATATAGCATAACATATACTAAATAAAATGTTTACAGTGACAGCATCCAAGAGATATATCTTTTAAATGATGGCCCTCTCCTCCTCACAGCAACTGTAACATGTAGGGTATCTGAAACACAAGTGCTAATAACTTAACAATAAAGTGGTCTCACACTTGGTGTTTTGTTTTCTTTAGCAGTTCTATGAGTAGGTCCTAAGAGAACTGCAAGGAGGGGAAGAGGGACGGCACATGGACGCGGCGAGAGATGTGACTCATTACCAGCTTATTATTTTTAAAACAAAAGGCGGCACAGTGCCGACGCAGATATTTCATACATGAGACGTAGCAGACCTGCAAGAAAAGCAGTAGGATTCATAGGCGCAGATGTGCATTCAACCACAGACTATTGGACTATTGGACCCGTTCATATGAGTCAGCTGTCCCTCTGTTGCTGTCTGCAGTGTAGTCCAAACCATAGACTGTGTATAGACTGTGTATAAGAAGTGGACGTAGTCATCGTGACGTCACCTATTGGTTCGTGTCGCCATATCAGTTTTTTTGCAATGAATGGAGATTACCATATTGGGAATTCGGAAGAGTGATGTAGAGAGGCCGTATACGGCTCTGGTATCATACTCTGCTTATGGTCTATTTTACTCTAAAAGGGACCATGATTTAATAAATGAACATCATGCTTGAAGGAGACTTTGAACTAGCAATTGAGACCATAAACTTTTAAAATATCCTTATTGTGAGATCACTCTAAACAACCATGTTATCTTGAGATAACGAGATAACTAATTTGTTATGACTGGAAATCCTAAGGTAAATGTATTCAAACTGCAGATGAGCTGACATGATGAACTTGGTGAGGTAAGCGGAAGGATACCATAGGATTAAACGTGACTATGTCCGGTTTTCAAAATAGGGTGTCTACAAAGCGTGCGTATGGGCACCAGTGAGCATAAAGTTTGTAGGGTAGCCTTTACGGCACTGCATCACGGTTTCTGGCCTGGAAGGGCACTCTAGTGGGAACTGCATCACATTTTCTCCAATTAAGGGCCCACATTCCTGCACTTCATTTCATTTTCTCCATTGGAGGGGCACTCTGGAGGGCACTTAATCTCGTTTTCCCTTCTGGAAGGAGACCCTAGAAGGCACTTTATCATGTTTTATCTACCATAGGAGCATCCAAGAGGGCGCTTTTGCTGCATTTCCATGGAGCACAAATCTTTTCAATCTGTACAGATCACAGCTGCGTTTGATTCCTCGTGACATGTGCCTCAGGATGTTGTCTATCCTCAAATGAAAGGGAGGGGGGGGGGCTCCAAAATGCTCAGATTAGAGTTACCGAACAAAAGTGAAATTTAGTTCCAATCTTTGTGAAGCAAAGGCAACAGGTTAATATCCTCCCTTATTGTCCAGCAGAAATGCTTGCTGCCTCCTATTCTGCAGTGACCTTGATGATGTCTAAAGAATCAGGCGGGACATGACATGGCTTGCACTGCAATGACGTGGCTGGTTCTTAATTTGCCCTCTTGCAATTCCTTGAATTTGTCTCACCATTTCGCCGTCACACCCTACCGACAGTAGTTCCAGAATCCCTTCGTCTCCCCAAAAGGTCTCTCCACAAGAGTCTTGTATAAATGACCCCTCTTCTTCCCCCTCGGATGTTCGTTTTTCTTCTAGTTTTGCAACATTTGCAGCACGATCAAATGTCACGAACCGGCCCTCTGCCATATTGTGAACTCCCCAAACAATGACCACGCCAAGCGTCAATCTCCGGGGCTGCAAAATGAAGCCAACGCAGAAGTTACATGCTCAGGTGTGGAAGTGATTTCCGACCAGCAGAGTGATACAAGTAAACATGACATAAACATTGCAGGTTCAAGCCGTACCTCTGGGGCATCCGGGGTGAGCCTCCCTCTGAAATTTTATTTTTTGATAAACCAGCTCTTTTGCTTTCTTGTGCACTCTGGCCTCTTAGTTACACATACATGTGTGACATGTACATGTTTAGAGACCTGCGTGTGAGACCAGGCGTATGAGGCTCACGCACATGCTTAGCATTGGCTTACATTTAAAATTATTTTTGGGCCGACACTCAAAACATTCATGGTACAGATTTGACTGCGTATGTGTTGTACCCTATATGACAGCTCCTCTTTTAACTCTCCTTGTACCTGGCTTGTTATCTTGACTTGTTGTACTAAAAGACAAACGGAACAAAATAACTTCCACAAAGTCTTTACTGCATGGTTATTGTGTTGGATTGCATTAAATTGTACAGGTGGTCATGTTTATATGTCCACCATAAGTAGTGAGATGAGTTGGCATGGTCTTCATCACTAAATGAGTTGGAGTTGAGTTTATACATTTTCCATTCTTGCTTATAAATTATTTTTGCATCTGAAACATGCTAGTTGTAAATATGAGTTTTTGAACAAATTTTAAGAAAGACATGTTGAGCGTTCAGTGTTTACCAATGCACTTTGGCGCCCTCTGCTGGTCTGTATACACACACACACACACACACACACACACACGCACACAAATCCTGCCAACATGCATGTTAATTCAGCAGGGATAACATTAAATGATCAAAGTTGATCTTCGGGAGAATAAATAATTTAATTGAAGCAATAAAGAATGCCTGCGTGCCTTACTACATTATCTTTTAAATTGTCCCCAGCTGTCTTATATTTGTGTTTTCTTTCCTTTTTTAAAGATATTCTTTTTCATTTTTGATTTATTGACAGTGACAGCTTGGAGAGAGACAGGAAAGGCAGAGGAGAGCGAGACAGGATGACATGCAGCAAAGGAAAAAACTCTTGACACAAGGGATTCAAGCCCGAGGAAGTTAGCCAAGGCAACCTGATATTTGTGTTTTCTTTTATATCAATAAAGATAACTCCACCATGAATTCACCAGAATGCAGGAAATAAGGTTTTTGATGCCGTGTTCAGCAGGGGAGGAGAACTGCTGACCCTGACTGAGGATATTCTCCAGCGGTGGAAGACCGCTTTGAAGAACTCCTGAACCCTCTATGGAGGAGGCAGAGGTGAAAGACTTGGGGGAAGCCTCACCTGTATCCATGGCAGAGGTCTCTGAGGTAGCTAAGAAGCTCCTCAGCGGCGAGGCACCAGATGCGGATGAGATTAACCCTGAGATGCTGAAGGCTCAGGACATTGCTGGTATATCTTGGTTGACCTGCCTCTTCGTTTTCAACATCTTGTCAGTGTTTGTAATATCAGAATATTAGAGCAGAGTTAATAATTGAAGTGCAAAAAAAAATCCACACGTGCAAATCTAAGACACTGAGCTAAAACACTGTGATTAAAAATCAATTTCAAATGGATTCGGGCTAGAATATAGGAAGTCAAAATATATCTGTCGAGAGTGGACATCAGTTGTGCAGTTGTAGAGGTTAGATGAAAAGTGGTATGGAGAATGGAAATTTTGTTTTGTCAAAGACCAAAATTCCATCTGAAAACAGGAATTTATGAAATAGTCTACTGTCTGCTGCCTTGAAAGTAAATTAACAGCACACTTAGCTCAGCCGAAAGCAATGGTTTCTATAATAACTATTATTCTATTGGTTTGCTAATACTTGATTTCCAGTTGTTACCCCTGCTAATGCTGCATACTCATGTCCTTTGATTCACAGACAATGAATCTATATTGCTATATAAATCGTGAAAGAAATTCCTGGATGCATTTACACTCAGTGGAATGTGATTAGAATGATGAATATGCCATACAGTATGCCAGACCACGACAGCGTCCTCTGGAGCACCCAAAAAGAGCAGCTTTGCCTCAAATTACACCAGCAGTGACCAGAAGTGCAAAAAACGTCTCTGTGTGTAGCACCCCTTTAATAAATGCAGTGCCAGAACGACAATAAGTACTTCTGCATATTTACAGACAAACACATTTGAAGATAAAAGTTAAATAATCCACTTGGTCAAAACTAACAGCGATATAAAGCAACATGTTGTTGATATACCATCGGCCTCATCAGGGACGGTGATGAGTCTGCGTACAGACGGGAGGCTGAACGGCTGGTCCTCTGGTGTGGTCAGAACAACCTGGAGCTGAACAAGCTCAAGACTGTGGAGATGACAGTGGACTTCAGGAGGAGCCCCCCAACACTGCCCCCCCTCACCATACTCAACAACACTGTGTCTGCTGTGGAGACCTTCAAGTTTCTGGGATCCACAATCTCCCGGGACCTGAAGTGGGCTCCCAACATCAACACCATCAGGAAAAAGGCCCAGCAGAGGTTGTACTTTCTGCGCCAGCTCAGGAAGTTCAACCTGCCTCAGGAACTGCTGATTCTTTTCTACTCAGCCATCATCCAGTCTGTTCTCTGTTCTTCCATCACTGTGTGGTTTGGATCGGCCACCAAGCAGGACAGAAACAGACTGCAACGGATTGTCAGGTCTGCGGAGAGGATCATTGGTTCCTGCCTGCCCTCCATCCTGGACTTGTACACCTCCAGAGTCAGGAAACGGGCTGGAAAGATCACTGCAGACCCTTCACACCCTGGACACAAGCTGTTCCAACTCCTCCCCTCTGGTAGGCGCTACAGGGCTCTGTACGCCAAGACCACCAGACACAGGAACAGCTTCTTTCCACTGGCCATCGCTCTCATGAACAATAAATAGGTTATACTACACTATTACCACCACTAACAACTCATGCCATTGTCTATAGGTTGATGTTCACATGTATATATGTATATACACACACTTTTTCTTCTCTTGGATATATATGTATACTTGTATTATAGCTAAATGTTTATACCTACATCCATTCTACTTTTTTTGCTGCCCTTTTTGATTCTTTATACATATATTTTTCTTGTTTGTTGTAAATTTGTGTTTGTACATTGTGTTTGTACATTGAGAGCGGAGTGGAAACCGGAGACAAATTCCATGTATGCGTAAGCACACATGGCCAATAAAGCTGATTCTGATTCTGATTCTGATCTTGTGACCCCATAAAATGTATCAATATTTTCCTTTTGACCCCTCACTACTGGTGATCATCTTCTCAGATGGGTTGACTGAAATTATTTTTACAGCCAGAAGTGGTGAAAGTACTCAGTGTTTGACAATTAAAAAAATTGAAAAAGTCAGACAAATAAACACTTTTTGGGTAACAGAAACGTTTGTTCTCTTTAATGTATCATCCTGTGAACCCTCTGATTTTTATTGTGACCCCTTTGGTTCCTGACACCCAAACTGTATGGGAACCACATACAGTATGGTATTTGACGTATACTGTATATGGTATTTGACGTATACTGTATACAAACATACAAGTGAAATTAAATAGGTCTTTCTGTACGACAAGATACTAAGGTGAGCAACATTGCTGCAGAAGTAGCTAAAAATAGAAATGTGCGCAATATGCGAATTTAATGAAAAATACAAATATATATTTTTAAAATCTATTTGGAATACATATAACATATAGGAATGATGTGCTCGCCTTCAATTTGGCAAGTAATCAAGATAGTGTCTTAGTTTGTGTACTGTAAAAACCAAGACACAAATATGAATATTTAAATCACGCTTTTAGAAGGTAAAGTAATGTAACATACGGTCTGGTCTAACTGTCGATGACTGTAACAACATTATACATATATCCACAGTGTTGACTCAGAGGGCCAACTCTCGTGTCCCGTGTTATTACACAGCAATATTTGGGGTGGCGCGCCTGTCGACCGGGTGTTTTGCTGCTCAGAGGCTTCTGCACAGAGATGGCAAGACAACCGTAGTAGACTGGGGCCTATACGGTTGGGCATTTTACTGACAACCGTAACGTAAGGACCGCATAGACGCAGAGAGTAGGAAAGGAGCGGAACAACGGACGAGGTAAAAGCCAGCTGCTTGTGTAACTTTAACCCACTACGAACGAATTGATTGTAATGTCAAAATTTAATTATTTTAAAGTCTGTCTTCCACATCCAACCAAAGTGTTAGACCAACGTTAGCTCAATGATGGCGGACAACTAGCAAAGCGGCTAAGTAACGCTAAATTCGTTAGCAAGCCAGCTAGCGGGCAGCAATTGGATAATAGCTAAGTTTGTAACGTTAGCATGCTAAAGTAGCAGTGTCTGCTTTACTGTAGGTTGCCCAGCTAAAGATTAAATAAACACTGCATATTTAGATTATGTGCGGATATATCCACCTGGCAAGCCTATTAGATATCGCAACGTTAATTAGAGGGATAGTCAGCTATCGGTAAGCTTGTAACTCAAACAAATAACACTAAAACAGGGATATTTTTCAGTGGCTAGCTGGTTAGCTTATTGATAGCTGGCTAGCTGACTTTAGCTTTCGTTGCAGACTACTGCTAGTGGCTACGAAATGGCTACACGTCGTTAACCATCCTTAACTGACAGATACTGTTAACGCTATGGGAAATGTCTGGGGCAAACATAAGATTACCAAACATTGTCTCCGATGTAATAGATTACTGTCCAAAGACCATTAGGTATCTGTTAAATCACTCATACTTAGCGTTAGCATGTTAGTAGATTATCAGAAGTTAACCATATCAGAGTTTGTGTGTGATGATCAGTGTTTGAAACAACAAGGCTTTGTTAGCTTAACTTAATGATTTAAATGTAGTTTGAAAGTGATAGCAATCTGCTGATTTATTATCCAATCTCCACAGTATTGTTTACTAAACTTTGTTATCTAAAAAGAAAACAACAATGGTTACCTCATAACTTTTAAATGTGTTACCATTTGTTGTCTACCAGGTGTTTCTTTGATTATGCACAATACCTGACTAAACGTAGGCCTGACATAAGGCATGCTGCTGTTTAATACAACACTGTTTAAATATATCAGTGGCGCTCCTTTTAAATATTACTAAACAAGTAACTCACTCAAAACAGTCCATGATTGGCAAAGACACAGCATTTTGAGCACAATATGTCATAGGATATGAACTTGGGCCCAGCTAATACCTGATGGGAATCCCTATCAATGACATTTAGGCCCAATGGTCTTCCATTCTCTATTTGTGTATAGGCTCTGTCTCAAAGAGAAATGGTCAAGCATGACTTTTATTTGTTTCAGTGGCTGATGAAGGTTTTCTATACAGTCTTGGCTATTGTATTTCAGAACCGTTAGTGAGTGTCCTGCTGTCTTTTGACTATGAACAGTGGTTTGACTGCTCAGGTTGTCACATACTGTATAATTATACAATAGGAGGGAATTACTCACAGAATGCTGTCACTTGAGAAGCAACTTTTGCTGGCTCTGGAATATACTTGTTTGTGCTGTCTCTTGCTTTCTCTCTTTCTCTCTGTCACACTCACACATTGACCTTTGAAAAGCAAAAAAACAGCTGTGGGGCAAGTAGGAGTTGTAGACTGCAGTCACTGTATGAAGCTAGTGTGTCATGCCGACATGAAGAATTTAACAGCTCCCGATTGATGTTGAGATAAAGCAGAACTAGGTTAAAGATTTATATTCACTTAGTGTTTAAACAGCGTTCACTGTATGTAGGGAAATTGCAAGCGCAATAGCTGTCTCATTACTTAAGATAGACAATGCAACATTAAGAATTTGGGGTGTCCTGTGGTCAGTAAACTACCACAGTAAATTCAGCTTCTCTTGTTATTAAAAAATAAATTCTAAATGTACTTCATGGATAAAGTTTGTTTTCATTTTGAGTTAAATAGAAAAATAGGACAACAAAGCAAGACTAGACTGTGTTATGGCTAAGTATTGTTTTCTGTTACTGAGGTTATGACTTGTTTTTTTGCCCAGTTTGTTGAGCTGAGTGTGCTTGAAGGGGGTACTTCAGTCCTGTTCATGAAAGCAAACATCCCCCCTGACATCATGGTCTACTCTACACAGATGTATTCCAGTGCAGGCAACTTTGTGAGAGATGTGGGCCTGAGGGTCCATGTTTGTGTGTAAGTTGTTATCTGTGTGAAATTAGAGAACCGTAATACCAGTCTTGGTACAAAGTTTTGAAGGCTCTTTATTTTTACCCCCATATTCTCAAGGTTAGGAACATGCCTGAATTCGAATATACTCCTTGTAAAATCTGTGATTTTCATGATGATCACTCATGTAAGCCAAACATCTTTTAATATTTGAAATGCAAAGCTCCCGTCTTCATATTTGTTTGTTGTCTCCTGGCGTCTCACATTAAACCGGACCAGGTTTCATCATTAATGTTGTTTTTTAAACTTGCTCCGTCGGGTAAATGGGTCAGAAATCTTCATGCCCCAAGTCAATTCATATTTGCCACAACACAACTTGTTTTATTTAATAGCTGTTATCAAATCACTACAAATACTATCGTTAATTGTCATGTTTTATCCACCTTAGTCTCAAACCTGCGGCGAACTGCCCAATACATAGTTAGAGTTTCACCCACATCTTCTCAAACTCCACCCAACTAAACTTTTTGTTTGGTTTTGTTCATCTCAGGTACAGGATTAGTGTGCCATCCATTTAAATTCAACAGCTAAGAGCAGCGGTAGAGAATAGAGCTGAAATAAGTCAATCAATCTATTTATTAGTTGGTTATCGGCACATTAATTAGCAATTGTTTTGACAAAGGATGAGTCATTTTAATTGTTTCATGAATGAAAAAAATCAAATATGCCTTATGGTGTGGCAGTTTGTCCATATGCAGTAGCAGGGGATTTGGGGCCAGTCTGTTTCTTGCCTAATAAGTGTTTTTGATTATTCATTTGTTAAAAACCCCTGAGGGATGGCAGATGACCGCTGATTAACCTGCAGATCACCAGTGAACTCACTTGGTATAAATCTTTGACAGTAGTAAGATAGCAGACTAGGGTTGCACGGTGTATCGATACTAAAAAGGTACCGCGGTACCTGTACGTTAAAAACGACATGATTTTGCATATTTTTAGGGTCGATACTTTATTAAAATAGCGCGCGATCAGAGCGCACTCGCTGCTACGCTCCCTGTCATGCTGCCTGCAGGCATGCAAGGGGGCGGGGCTGCACAGCGCGCTCACAGCAACAGGCAGCACGCGCACTCGCAGAGAGTGATCACAGGGGAGACATGCAGGAGCTTTTTGCCGACCGTCCTCGGCTTGTTGGAAAAACAAGATGCCAAAAGTATCATCTGGAAGTACTTTGGCTATATTGCAGACAGTGAAGGAAAGCCCACTGACATACAGAGACCCGTCTGCAAAAACGTGTTTCAGACCAAGTGAGGCAACACGTCTAACATGGCAAAGCACCTTAACGACAGACACCCCGAACTTTTCAAAGAGCTCAAAGAACGACGGGTAAGCAAATGTGATTATAAACATGAACACCCCCAAGCTCACCTATATACAGCTAACACGAGTAGCCTCAGCCTAGTTTGACAACAAGCCTCTATGATCATGAGGTCACAATGCACACAGAAGTGTACTAAATGAAACACAATTGATGCAAAATGGCTACATGCTGGTGGAGCCTGAGGGTGGATCTTGAGCTAATTCTTTTTATTTTTAGTTAAGGAAAAATAATTATTCCATGAATTAAGATAAAATATGAAGTGAAAATATCAAACTCACTGCAAATAAATGAAGCATTGTTTACCCACCCACTCCCACAGACAGTCAGACAGATGCCAGCAGAGTCAGCAGCAATCATGGCACCATGTAGTTTTCATTAATATCTTGCTGTATGCTAATACTAATATTAATGCCATTTGTTCAGTGTTCAAAAAGCTGGGCAGGAACAAGCTGGTAAAAAAAGGGAACCGTACAGATGTTTTATTTATTGCTGTTATAGATAAATATACCAGTATCATATCGTATTTGTGGTATTGTATTGAATTCTGGTATTGTATCGTCAGTATCAGGTATCGTGATACTTATGGCAGGTATCGTATCGAAGTCATAATTTTGGTATCGTGACAACCCTAGAGCAGACTAATCTTTACTTGGCACCGTGCTGCTAATTCTTTTTGTCTCTATCTGCCCTTTAGCCTGCACACGGACTGACCTTGACTTTTTAATTGAGTCCCTCTTAAGCTGCTTAAAATCTGCCTGCTCCAAATTGTGGTCTATATTGGGTGATCAACCAGCCAATAATGTGATAATGTAATCATATCAAAAAGCACTTGGTCCGAATTAGAACCGTGGTACAAGATCAGGAAGCATGCACGTGGTGACGTCTGGAGCGTGGACCTATAATGGGCATGTTGTGTTCATCTTGTTGTCTTGATTTGTTCTCCTGGTTGCCGTGGAGAAGGCTAGCACGCCTGAACGTGGTGATCAGGGTAATGTTGCGTCACTGCTGACTAAAGGAGTTCGACAATTCCACAAGAAAGACACATTCAGGGTTGATTTGAGTCTGTCTTGAGATCTATTAGAATTATATCGAAGGCTTAATTTACTGATTACACATTTTATAAATCACAACATGCATTATGTAGTTTGATCCTAATGTTAAAGCAAGATTTTGCTGTATGATAAAAGTATAGTATAACGTAGTTTAATCATTATATCCATACCGTCATTGTTAACATGGATGACAGTCAACATTTAGGGGGACTTTGTTGATGATCTGATGATTCATTTGTTTTTAGCTTTAATTTGCTTAGCACTACAGGGGACAAAAATCTGACTTTGTATTGGCCCAATGATGTGACATTTTCACCCTTGTGATGCTCTATAAGATATCTTCTACAATTTTGAAATTTGCACAGTTATTATACGCTTAAAATACATGGATGTGTAGTCAGACACTAATAATACATTGTTTTCCTCTAGTCTACTACTACTGTCACTAGGTGACAGGCATTGCATTGTGGTATAGTTTTAATATTGTAGTCAGCATGAGATATTCATTTATTACATTGCATTGTGGGAAAGTAAAGTAAGTTATCTTAAATTCATTCCACAAAAATGACAATTCAGACATTCTAGAGAAAATGACGTAGTAGGTCCCTAAAACGTAGGTTATAATTAATTCCGGACACTTTAACGCCACACGCATGTACGTAGCGATGCACAGCACGTAATGCACGTGTATGTAGCAACGTACGTAGAACTTCTGATGATGAAAGTACAGGCACGGAATGCAAATGAAGACATCTATTCATCAGCATGCAAGGTCATTGATCAATACCATGCTGTTCAAAAAAAAAAAAGTGTGCGACAAAATCATGCGCTGGTGTGATCAACTGAGAAAGTTAGTGGCACCAGTGCTTCCTGTGGAAAAGTTGATCTGGAGCCCTGTATTTCTTGCAATGTGTTAATATGACGGCGTTCATTTCCTGTTTGATGTCATCCAGATGGACACCGAGACTTTTACAGAGACGTAAACTTCAAATCGACATGTAAAACTGCCACCACATTTACAGATTGAAGTACATGTCTCAACACATGGTGCATAGTGACTGAAACTAGTGCTCACAAGTGTAGTTTACCTTTTCAAAAGACAGTAGTTAGTTACACAGCAGAATGTAACTACAGCAAATGTGGAAGAAGTCGGTTTATTGCTGTGAGCGGAGAAGTCGTTTTGTGGTTGACCACTGCTGAAACAAGAATCCTACAGTTGTAGATGTGAATGATGGTCAGTTGTTATGAGTGCAAATTGCAATTGTGCTACTCTAGAATGTACCAGCAGATCTAAAGACTTTTATTATTGTAGTGTGACAGTGAAAACAAGCAAAGCAACCGGGGCTTTTCACAGAACGTCCCAATTATTCCTCTACGCTGGGGAACACAACAGTTATGCTCTATGTTACGAGATGTATACTCAGAGGTCACACTTTGAACTGCTGCAGTTTACACCTGCTGTGCTCATTGTCCTAAAAACGAGCTCTTTTCTGTTTCAGAGGAACCATGGGACACAGAGTGGGCTGAACCAGAGGGTATAGCAGCGCACACCAATTGTGAGTATAAATTGTGTTTCCAGCATTATGTACATGCAGAATTACAACATGGGAAAAATGACAACATTACAGTAGGTAAATAAAGTAATATTACACAAAATGTTGGGACGCTTTAACAGCTAAAAGCTGGTATAACTTTGACCACAGACCTCAACAAAATGTTCAGAATATGCAGAAGCAGCTTCTACGACGTCTCCGCTGTATTTGTGTTGGAACCCTGCTAAGCTCACCTGTTTCTTATTTGGGCTTTTACTGGCTATATGTCTTATGTGTTTGATGTTTGCTTCATTTGCCTCTTTTAAAGGTTTCCCACTGTGGTGTATGACATGGCCACGGCCTCTTCTAGAGCCGAGTCTAGCCATAACCACAGAGGAACATCACAGCTCCATGCCATTGGTGAGTCTACGCACACCAGGCTATAATGTACGGGGGCGTAGCAGGGTGGCCTCAGGGTCTGGACCCCGTCCCTCAAAGAGCTCAGACTGAATATCAGAATAACAGTGTCAACGTTATGCTGAAAATGTGAAATGTTAAAGGGGGGGAAAAAACCTCACTCGCCTCATCAATCTGTTCATGTACTCACCAGTTTCCTGTGCCAAAATCAAGAGGAAGAAAAGCCTGTTTGGGACTGCCATTTATGTGGAGGTGACAGCGGAGGGGGAGTCGCGGCGCACGACAAAGTCTCACAGCTCCTCCAGTCCTAAATGGGATGAGAGGCTCACTCTGTAAGTTTGCCTCCTATGTGTCTCTGACAGTCTGTGTACTATGTGTACATCTCAGCATGTGGTATACACGGTGTGCTTCATAAAGTCGGAGGACAACTCATGAATCCACTTTATTATATAGAGAAGATGAAATGACAGACAGACTTTGAAGATTTCTGAGATGAGAATAGACATCTGTCTTCTAATGAGGGGAGTCCCTTCAACATGCTCGTATAAAAAGCAGTCGTGAGAGAAAGATTGAGCAACAGTTCTGCCCTTGGCTTTGGGGCACAACTTCGAGGTCCATGTGTCTGACAGTGTATACCTTACGTAACAGACATGCGGTTGTTGGTTCATCTGATAATTATTCCAACAAGGGCAATGGAAATGCATGCTGTATGACAACACAGGGGGGTTTTGTCTCATTTGAGATGTGTACAGCTCTGGCTTCAGAACAGCCCAGCTAAATGCCAGAGACATGTCATTGCAAACACTAATTGTCTTGATTGGGTAATTATTGCGAAGAAGACAAGAGCGGTGCTGTCCGTGTGTTATGAATCCTGCATATGGCATCCTGGCTATGATCCTAGATATTTATCTTTAGGCTGATGTGCTGAACCGTGAATACAATGACTGTGCTGTTGTGTAGTGTTCATTTTGTATAAGCACCGAAAACACAGGCGAAGCAGCGTTATGTGAGCCGAGTACATCAGTCGCTAAGCCTGCAGCAAGGATTTTGAGGAGGATCAGAATGAGGAGCATCTAAATAATAGTTTTATTTGTTGTTGTCGTTTCTCTTTTCTGAGGAGGAGCCGATACTGAAAGTAGATGCTGAGGTTGTGAATGGGGATTTTATGTGTTAAATGGACATATATCACCATGTCTGCCTCTTTGCTCTCCACATTAAAATGTTTTAACTTGTCCCAAACATACCCTTTGTGCTATCGAATCCATCCTGTAAATTAAAGATACTGCTGATGGCGCACACTGGCGCCAATCACATATCATTTGACTGTCCTTTTTGCGATGACGTAAATCGGTGTGCTTTATGTTAACTGTTATAATAATTACTTGTGTTATGCGTTTGTTTGTGTCTCCCTGACCTTTTTTAGGAATGTAACACCGCACACACAGGTGGATTTCAAAGTATGGAGTCACAACACCCTGAAGGCAGATGCTCTGATGGGCAAAGCCACGCTGGACCTCATTCAAGCCTTGGAGCAGCATGACAGGAAATGTATGATTTTAAAATACAGAACCATATTATAATACGAGGTCCGGGGTGGGGTGTGTTCCTTATTTAACAAAGCTGTGGCACAGTTACTACAGTTCCAGAGAACGGTAGATGCATAAAGTACTATTTATTCTGAAATTGGCTTGCTTTATGCTCTTCTTGATGAGGCGCTATTGTAACGCCTCCTCCCACACGGCCCCTGTTTTGCCTCTACAGTGGAGAATGTGAAGGAGGTGCTGAAACTGAGCGTGGAGCAGAAGGGAGCTCTGGTTCCCGCAGGGGAGCTGACTGTCTTCCTAGATGGCCTGACTGTCTCTGGCCAGGAAGAACTGGCACCGCTTACCAACGGCAATGCAGTAAATGGCACCAGTGAGCTGAGTATATATACGTTAGGGGTGGGTGAAACTGGGGGTTGCCAATTTAAATTATCACGTGTACTGGTGAACGACGATGAACAATCAAGCAAAGGGGGAGAAATATGCCACAGATACATGTACAGGAAAATACTGGTACACTGTCGCCTAATCCTTGTACAATCCAGCACTTACCAATTCTTCTTTTAAGAAATTTAGCAAATATACGCTTGCACATCTGTACAACACATCTTATCTGTACGCTAAAATTGTTTTCCCCAATCCACACTAGAAGTCCAACAGAATGGCGATGCCATCCATGAAAATGGAGACTCGTCATCTTCTTCCTCGAGGGCTGCTAACAAGTAAGTTAACTTTAGGAACCAGCATTTTGCGTCATGAGGAAGATTCTGTCTACTTCACTTTTCCTTATATGGTTGTTGGCCTGGTTTAGAACAACTCCTTGAAACCAAGGAATGCTAACAGGCTGCAAAGAGTTATGTGCTAGCATGGTTTCCCCACAATGTGCCCTCGGCGAACACATGTAGGCGTATTTGGTCTGTCTTGTCTGTCTGTTTAGCGTTTTCTCAACCTTGACTTTGCCCTTCTCCTGCTTCAAGTGCGAGTGCTGCCCCTCTCAGTCTTTATTATTTGTCACACAGCAAAAGTACCCTTCAGTGAGGCTAAATGTTTTTTTGGAAAAGCCACTAAAGAAGCACGTCTGCTTATCGCAACAGACGGGAGGTTGGTGGGGGGGGTTGGTAGGTTGTGGCTGCCTGGCTCCTCTCTGCATTGCAGTTCCTGAGAGGGCTGCAAGACACAAGCAGAGGTCTATTGAACACTTGGTAGTGATTCCCCTCCCTTGGAGCACCCAAAGATATACGAGTACTTGGCCAGATAGATTTGTGGCGACGAGACATTTTCCCTCGTCGTTGTTACCTAAATAATGAAATCTTAAAACGTGCATTCATGAAAGCAAGACAATTAAAATAGCATGTACGCATATTCACTTTTTAATAAATTCAAACGTAAAACAGATGATTAGCTCCAGTAAATAACAGGGAAGGTGTGAATTTTTGATAGAATTGTGGATGCATGTGTTGATATGGTGTAGTTTCACCCTGAACTCGGCCTTTGCCTCCCTACTTCTTCCCCTAAATGTGACTTGACTTGCAGCTTATAAAAGCGGAGCTAAGGAATCTATTTAACTGGGAGACGAATCCTGGGGGACCCCTCTGCCCTCCTTGTTTCCTCTTTGTCTCTTTACTCGTTGTCCTTTATGCTCGTAAGTCACTGTTACGCTCGGCTTGTCAACTGGCAGCCTTCACTCTGTCGCCTCTCTTCACCTCTTTCAACCTTCCTTCCTCCTTTTTTATTTAGTTTTTGCTCCTGAAATCTTGTTCTTTTTTTAAGCCTTACCCACCTTACCTCTGCCTTAATGTCTCTTATTTTTCCGTTTGTTCTCTGCTTTGCTTAGTTGCTTTTGCTTTCTTCTTTCCCTTCATTTTAGTCAGCTTGTGTTTCTACTTTACCTCAGACAGTCAACTAGGGAGACTTTTCCTGTGGAGCCCGAGGTGCCAGGTCTTATAGCCTGTCAAAACATTTGATTCCGACCTGATACAGGAGTACAATGTTGTATTTGGTTTTAACTGCGTGTGTTCCAACTTAAATAGTTTCAGTAATTGCTCGTCTGTTTTGTCTTTGGACCTCATTTTTCTCTGTGCATCCAATTGTAACACGAAAACAGAAAGTCCAGTTGCCTTTTTGACGTAGTTAGTAGTTAACCTAAATACATTGAAACATCAGTATATTGATGAAAATACAATAGTATACATAAATAGATGCAAATGAACAAATAACTCTTTGCTGGAAGGGTCGTCAGCCTCTGCCGGGCTCTATAATGAAAATGACCGAAGATATTAATGGGGCAGATATGGTGGGAAATGAGTTGGCATCACTTACTGTGCTATGCGTCTTACCGGACATTGTGTATAGTAAGGGCTTTTGTAATGTGCGGATATGCTGAGAAGTACAATCAACATTCATCGGAGTTGTCCATACTTATGACCCTTTCTAACGTTTTCTTCTTGGTTGCTAGCTTGCTGGTCTGCCGTTTTCCTTATCGCCGGCTACGAACCCACCTCTTGCCTAGACAAAGCCTGGACTTGAGGCATATTTTGTATTGGTCTTAGTGTGGGCACGTCTGTGGCACCGTCTGAACTCCTCCAGCTCATAAAAGGGCCTCTTTTATGCTGTGTCCCCGTTACATCACTGTACAATCCTATTATGTCCCGTCCTTGCTCTTACAAGACAATAGTCCCAATGTCTCAAGTCAAGCCTTTTAAGGTTACAAGGGTGGTAAAGTTCATGTATTATCATTGTACAACAGGGTTGCACAATGGAAAGCAGTTAGTAGTCCCATTCTGCTTTGTAATAAAACACGCAAAAAAACAAACAAAACTGTATTATGTGTGGAGGATGCTTCTGTAATGCTTGCCAGACAGCTGCAGGGTGAACAGGCTGTGGCTGGGGTGGGTATTGTCTTTTTAAAAGCCTTTTGGGCTCTTCACAGACACCTCTAGTCACCAATATCACTGATGTTCGGTAGATGGGTACCAATGATGTTGAGTGGTAGAGCACTCCTTTCATGGGCTGCATCCCATGCCAGTTTGTAATGTTACCAATCAGGATGTGTGATGCCCATGTCAGGTGGTTGTTTGTGATGTTGATTCCCAAGACCTTAAAACTGTTCACTTGCTCCACCTCAGCTCCATTGATGTAGACGGGCGTATGTCTGAGCCTCTTTTTTTCCTAAAATCAACAATCGGCTCCTTGGTTTTACTGACTTTGAGCAGTAGTTTGGTCTCAGAGAACCACTCGGCAAGATTGTTGATTTTCATCTGGCGGATGACTGTAGGTTTCTTCTGCATGCCCTGGGGGGCTCTAATGTTCACCACAAGAGTGCAGGCGGTGTGGCTGCAGATCTGAACTGCCTGGGGTCTGTTTGTGAGGAAGTCTAATAGCCAGCTACAGAGTGAGGTACTCAAGCCCATAATGCTCAGTTTACCAATCAGTTTCATGGGGGAGATGGTGTAGAAGGCTGAGCTGAAATCAACCAACAATATTCTGATGTGGGTGTTGTTATTTTCAAGATGGTGGAGGGCAGTGGAGACGGCATCCTCTGTGGCTCAGTTGGCTCTGTATACAAGCCAGGCTGGCTGGGATGTTGTTTTATATAAGTGTTGTAAAACCACTTTGTCAAACCACTTCATCAGAGTGGGGATGAGAGCCACAGGGTGGTAGTCATTGAGACACCCTGCAGAATCTTTTTGGTACAGGGACGATGGTGGCTGCCTTGAAGCAGGTGGGAACACTCTCCTGAGACTGTGATGTGTTGCAAATGTCAGTGATGACATCAGTAAATTGTTGGCACATGTTCTTTGAACACAACCAGGGAAATTATCAGGCCCAGCAGCTTCACTGGCACCCGCACACACTTAGCTCATCTTAGCTAATCTACTGACATACTGCTGCTTCCACTCTCACACTCGACTCAGTTTATCATTCTGCCCTCAGATCCATTACCGGAGATCCCTATGACACTCGCCATTGTATTCTGTATCACAGGCGGTCTGTCCTCTCTGGCACAGAGGCGTGCTAAACACCTGTATCTTTTCATCCATGAATCACTTTACCACTTAGTGTGCGATTGTTTTCACAGAGTATTGTCCTTCTGTTTTGATTTTTTTAAACTGTGTATTTCTCGTCATGATTGCAAATGAGGGGAACGGTAATGATTTTGTAATAATGACTGAATAAAATATTTTATTGTATGTACTAAATAGGTATAGAATTCCTAAGGTTTAATGAAGTGTGTGTGTGCGCGCACACCCAGATTCAGATGTGATCAAACTATTTTGAACTCCTTGTGTGTTTTCTCTTAAAGCAGAGTGAATGGTACAGACTTGGGCCCGAGGTCAAGTTCCTGTTCGGTCTCCAATGGTGTGGATGAACAGGAGCCTTCCAGCTCCGGCAGCCCCGCCCCCGGTCATGTCATCAATGGAGACGCCACACCCAACTCCACCCCAGTCCACCAACCCTCAGACGGTGACACAGAGAGTAGGACGGGTGAGCTTGAACTTTAGTTTGGTTGACTTCAGAATTGTTCTTGCGGTAATGTTACTTTTGCATTTTTAAAAGGCAACAAATAGCTTTACCTTAATTTATGTACGGAGATCAGTGGTGTAAAAAGTACCCAAAAGCCATACTTGAGTAAAAGTAAAGATACCTTACTGGACAAATGACTCTAGTAAAAGTCACCTATTAGAATACTACTTGAGTAAAAGTCTTAAAGTATCTGATATTTATTGTACTTAAGTATCAAAAGTAATTTTCTGATATTAAATGTACTTAAGTATTGAAAGTAAAAGTACAAGTAAATGCTGTTAATAAAAAAGCAAAGGGTCAGAATTTTGAGAATTATGAAGTTTATTCTTTTAAGTGCTGTGGCACCATGACCAAGGACATGAGCTGTGTTGACAATAATTGGGTTGGCTGTGATCCATCCAGGAGCAACAATGTTCAACATAATATATTGTACATAAGTATACTTTTGCATCTACTATGACCTTATCATCATAATTCTCCGAAAAGCAATATGACACTATGAAGGAGTTGTAACAGTGCGTTTATAAGTCTGCTCATTCCGACTAGAGGATGTAGAGGACCAATGCATAATATTGTGTTCAGCAAAAAATATCCACTTGATGCATCAGGTCAGTGTTTAGAGAAAGGACACCTGCCTTGTAAACTCCTGTGGGCCTGATTTGAACACAACAGGCAAAGGTTTTGCTCAAGCTGAATCTGCAATTGGGCGACTGCTCCCATCATAACTCCATCTGATCATCCACAACATGACTCAAATATCAAAACATGATCAATACTAAAGCAGCAACACAGTCATTACTTGAAACTGAAAAATGTCCTGTTCATCTTCAAAAGACAATTCTATTAGAATGTAAAGAAGTTACATTGTATTAGAATGTAAAGAAGTTACATTGTATTAGAATGTAAAGAAGTTACATTGTATTAGAATGTAAAGAAGTTACATTGTATTAGAATGTAAAGAAGTTACATTGTATTAGAATGTAAAGAAGTTACATTGTATTAGAATGTAAAGAAGTTACATTGTGTTAGAATGTAAAGACGTTACATTGTATTAGAATGTAAAGAAGTTACATTCTATTAGAATGTAAAGAAGTTACATTGTATTAGAATGTAAAGAAGTTACATTCTATTAGAATGTAAAGAAGTTACATTGTATTAGAATGTAAAGAAGTTACATTCTATTAGAATGTAAAGAAGTTACATTCTATTAGAATGTAAAGAAGTTACATTCTATTAGAATGTAAAGAAGTTACATTCTATTAGAATGTAAAGAAGTTACATTCTATTAGAATGTAAAGACGTTACATTCTATTAGAATGTAAAGAAGTTACATTCTATTAGAATTTGAGAGCACTTGTTTGCAATTGTGCATTAACGTGATTAACCAATGATTTAACTTGCAAGCTCGGACCACTGATTCACCAAACCTGCTTGCTTGCAGTCTGTGTTCCACCACAGTCCCCGACGCTGCTCTCATGATTCATTTTGTTTCTAAAGATAGATTTGATTTTGTAGCGAGTAACGAAGGTTTCAGGGGAAATGTATCGGAGTAAAAGTATCAGTTTTCTTTGCAAAATGTAGTGAAGTAAAAGTAAAAGTCAACAGAAATATAGATCGTAAAGTGAAGTACAGATATAAAAAAAAACAATCGTTAAGTACAGTAACGAAGTATTTCTACTTCTACAGTAACAATGTATTTCTACTTCGTTACTATACACCACTG
>NC_136653.1:7300225-7342725 GCF_949748355.1 Melanostigma gelatinosum
AAAACATTCATGAGAAGCATATCTAAATCAATTTGACCTTTTGACCTAAATCAATAGTCTAAATGGCTGATCACACCGAGCTGCATCTCTAGAGGCATTCTGCTGGTGGCTCGTCTCTAGCGACAGTTCCCGATGTGGTCAGCCACTGAGAACTCATTCTTAAAAACAAACGATTGTCGTATTTTTCAAGCACAATATACAACAGGTTATGATCTACAGGAGAAGAACAACGTATTATCATCAAAACAAATGGAACAAATTTGTCACCATCTCTCCACCATGATAGGTTATTATAGCACCATTAACCTTCTGTTGAATTTGTTTGGAAGCTGCTACATCTTGTCTTACCATTAAAAGATCAAACTTGTTCATCAATCCATTGCATTACGCCTGCATTCACTTTTAAGGAACTATTGACAAAGTGTGTGTGTGTGTCTGTGTGTGTGTGTGTGTGTGTGTGTGTAGGCTACAGAATGAAAATCCTCTCCCTGAAGGTTGGGAGATCCGGTACACAAGGGAAGGAGTTCGCTACTTTGTGGATCACAACACCCGAACCACCACTTTCAACGATCCCCGCACCGGAAAGTCCTCAGTGTAAGAACACGTTTAAAAAAAATCACTTTCTGTGATCTCACAGCCTATGTGACAGCCTGTAGAGAGCCGTAGCTATGTGAACTTATGCATTGAGAGCACTTTACAAGGACCAGATGGAGTCATGTTTTGCTTTAAATTCACATAAAGCTCAAGAAATTCAGAGAAGATTCAGAAAAATAATGGTTCCCACTGGTATTTAATTTCAACGGTTCTGTTTCCCGCAGAGACGTTTAGGGACTTTGATGAATTTACTCCGAAAGCCAGAAAATATTTCTTAATAATAACTTGCTGGGACCCTACTAGAGCATATTTCACATGTACTACATTTGTTTTTCATTATATGGGGAAGATTCTAAGGTTGACCCCTGGAGAATCCATTGCATTGCATCTATCGGCTTACACTTGTGTTTCTTTCTTTCTTCTCAGCACCAAAGGCCCTCAGATTGCCTATGAGCGCAGCTTTCGATGGAAGCTTGCCCATTTCCGCTACTTGTGCCAGGTTAGCGTTTTTCTTTCTCTTACTCCATAACTCTATTTTTTTTTGCTTTCAGTTACTCGTCTTTATCTTATTTGTCCGTCCCGGATGCATTAATGTTTCCCCCTGTTTGCTCAGTCCAATGCTCTCCCTAGCCATGTGAAGATCACCGTCTCCAGACAGACGTTGTTTGAAGACTCTTTCCAGCAAGTAAGAGGGATTTTCTACCGCGGTCCGGTTCCAGTTTAAACTAATATTATTCAGCACATACAGTAATGCGATGCATCACAGCTTACATACATGGTTCATTTCAGCTCTACAGTCAATAAATGTATGCCAACTGTCCTCTGTCATTTGCTGATGCGGTGTCCTAGCTGATGTGTGTTTTCTCTGTTTATTAGATTATGGCCCTGAAGCCATACGACCTGAGGAGGAGACTCTACGTTATCTTCAGAGGCGAGGAGGGTCTAGACTATGGTGGCTTAGCCCGGTAATACAGACAATAGAAATAGTATAATGTCAATTGAAACAAGCTTCTTCTGAAATGTAAGCAGTAATTAATCATGTAAAACTCTTGCCCCCCCCCCCCCCTTCTCTACTCCTTGTCTCCGTCTCTCCTCTCGTGATTTTGCAGAGAATGGTTCTTCTTGTTGTCCCATGAAGTGCTGAACCCCATGTACTGTCTGTTTGAGTATGCCGGCAAGAGCAACTACTGTCTGCAGATCAACCCGGCCTCTGCTATCAACCCGGACCACCTCTCCTACTTCTGCTTCATAGGCCGCTTCATTGCAATGGCAAGTCCACATGCTGCCCACGCAACACGATCCTGACCACCTGGTTATTTTAGTCGACACATTTGACGTAAACATGTCATGAATTTATAATGTTAACGTTATTTTGGTACAAACGAAATTGAATAAATCTCTCTTTATGCATCTCTTGCTACAGGCACTTTTCCACGGCAAGTTTATCGACACAGGCTTCTCTCTGCCTTTCTACAAACGCATGCTGAACAAGAAGCTAATACTCAAAGACCTGGAGTCCATCGACTCAGAGTTCTACAACTCACTGATCTGGATAAGGTAATTTGTGTCTTTGGTCTGCTGTCCAAGTGACAAATGACAACAATTTCTAATATTGTTCCAGTATTGAGGGAGAGCCCCATGAGCGGCTGCAGCTAAACGGGCTGCAATGTAATCCTTTGGGGCAAGCGGGCATCGTAAAAATGTTTTTTTTTTGCCATGACAGATTGTTATTATAAGTGTCTGACATTATGTCAAAAATCCTTCTGTCGCCTTCTGAAATCTCGCAAGGTGACGTGTCACCAGAAGTGGCCGAAACTTTACATCGACACTGCTCTCTTGCCCTCGCAGCTCGTTTCGCGGCTACCGATTACAGCGTTCTTGATCAATCATTTTGCTCAATTTCAATAATTGTTGTCCCCATCAGTCACTTTGACACAAAAAAATGGGGAAATAGGGTCACGGTTGAAAATACCTTAGTTACCCTTTACACTTACAGCACTTTACTCCCAGTGGAGCGGTCAATAAAAGAGTCACTTTGTGCATTCTTAAATGAATCAACAAGCACACCGAGCTCAAGGTTGGTCTCAGTCCGTTCCACTTGCAGTTTCAACGAATACTTATCAAAGTAATTCTTCCTGAGCTATGTGTGACAACTACAATATATAATTTTCTTTGGTGCGGACCAAGAAAGAAAGTACATAAAATGTAACACGAAGTAAAGACTAGAAAATGCATTTCCTGCTGAAAATGCGTTGGAATGCTGAAAGATGAAATTAATTGTGAAAAAATTGCTGAAAATTAAGAAATGGGAGACTATCTGTCTGAAAAATGTTGAAGCCCGAAAGCATTTAAACTGCACTGCTGAAAAACCTTCTAGTTGAAATGTCTAACTATGGTGTCTGTAGCTGAAAGTATGAGGAAGAAGAAGGCTTTGAAAGTTGAAGGAGTTTAACAGGATTTGAAGATTTTCTCCATAGAGATCCCATTCTAAAGAAAATTGCAAAAAGCTTAATTCAAAAAGTTTAAAGATTACAAATATGAAAAGTCAAAGCACCCCTCTCCTGAAAGAGCTGAACATTTTGATATTTGAACAATTTCTGTAGCTTAAACAAATTTCAGAAGTATTGATATTTGTAGTAATAGTAGTAGAAGTTGTAGTTGAAGTAGAAGTATTAGTAGTAGTAGAAGTATTAGTAGCATTAGAATAAGTAGTAGTAGTAGTAGCAGTAGTGATATTTGTAATAGTAGAAGTTGTCGTGGAAGTATCATTAGTAGTATTAGTATTTAGAAGAAGTATTAGTATTTAGAAGAAGTAGTAGCCGCGTATCAGTAGTAGTAATAGCTGTAGTAGTGGTCGTGGTATTTAATATAACAGTAGTAGTAGTAGTAGTAGTAGTACAAGTAATGGCAGTAGTAAAAGTAATGGCATTATTTGAAGTAGCAGTCGTACTAATAGCTGTAGTAGTATTAGTACTGGTAGTAGCATGAGTAGCAGTTGTAGTATAAGTAATAGTATTAGTGGTAGTAATAGCAGTAGTGGTAGTAATAATATTGATGGTAGCAGTAAGAGCACTCGTAATAGTAGCAACAGCAAAAGTTGTAGTAGCAGCAGTAGTAGTAGTAATACTAGAAATATTAGCAGCAGTAGTAGTTGTCGCAGTATTAGTGAGAGCATTTATTATTTCAACAAAAAAGCCTAATTTTGAGCTTCATGTTTACATACAGTTAATCCATGGGGCTTTTATTTTGAAAGGGGTATATGAGGGGCTCATAATGTTTGACACACATAAACAGAGGTTATTAAATGACAGGCTTCATCACAAGCAGTTCAGTTAGAATTCACTCTCTGGGGCTTTTATTTTGAAATGGGGTGTGGGGTGTGGGGGAGAAGGGGAGAGGAGACAGAATCATAATGTTCGATAAACACAAACCGGTTATTAAATGACAGGCTCATCATAAGCATTTCAGTTAGGATTCATTCTGTGCGGCTTTTATTTTAAAATGGCGTGTGTGTGGGGGGGGGGGGGGGTGGAGGAGGGGGGAAAGACCTCTAAAGATCCCTAAGACCTGAATGACTGTATGAGAGACACAGAGAGAGAGAGGGAGACGACTGTATGTGCGCGTGAGTCTGTGTGTTTATCAACATCACTAATTGGCTCAATCGCGAACACCTGTGTGCCTGAAGCCATTTGAAAATATTCTCCATGGAGATCCTGTTGAAAAAATAAAAAGCTTAATAATTCAAAAAGTTTAAAGGTTATTGTTGGAATGCTTAACAGCATTCTAACAATTAAGTGTTTGGAGTGAGGACTGTTGATCAAGATAACGTTGGGACCTTAACCACAAAGACATCCGTACCACAGAGAAACGGAAAGAGAGGACAGACTACACATACACAGCATTTAAAGAATACTATTCCCACAGAGGGAGAAGAGACGAGATGCTACAAAGGGATGAAGCAGTGTGAAGACATAACATGTTGGAACAGTTAGGAACAAAGATGGAGACTCTGCTAGTGTTTGCTAACTGTAATAAGACAGTCTGGTTCTATGCTTAGGGGTGGAAAGGTAGAGATCTTAGTTTGGTTATTTTTGCAACAATGAGCCGTAATCACCCTTGATTATACTGTGGCAGCAACGCAATCTCGTCTGTCCTCAGGGACAACAACATTGAAGAGTGCGGTCTGGAGATGTTCTTCTCAGTGGACATGGAGATCCTGGGGAAGATCACTTCTCATGACCTGAAACCTGATGGCACCAATGTTCTGGTCACTGAGGAGAACAAGGAGGAGTATATCAGGTTCAGTATAACTGCTGGTTCATCATAATGCTAACTATATCTATCTATATTTATAAACTTACAAAGTACATTTGTGCTGTGCTTGCAGTCTGATGGCAGAGTGGAGGTTCTCCCGCGGGGTGGAAGGTCAGACCAAAGCTTTCCTGGACGGCTTCAACGAGGTGGTCCCACTTCAGTGGCTCCAGTACTTTGATGAGAAGGAGCTCGAGGTGAGCAGCGTAGTCTGATGCCAGTAGTGCCGTAACAAGCTCTGTGCTGTTGGGTGCTGTTCATGACCTGTGGTGCCATGTTTCTAGCGTGTGCTTCCAGTAGCCTACCCGACTCCTCAGAGCTTCAATCATTACTTAAATACGATGGAATGATGTGGATCTGTGTAGAAAATCATTATTTTGTGTGGGAATTCTCTCTACTTCTGATAATTAATGAATTCATAGTTCTATTGGTCATTTATTTACTTGTGTGTGTTCGACGCAGGTGATGCTCTGTGGAATGCAGGAGGTAGACCTTCAAGACTGGCAGAGGAACACGGTGTACCGCCACTATACAAGAAACAGCAAACAGATCATCTGGTTCTGGCAGGTACAGTCACGCACACACCCACACACACACACACACACACAGACCTTGCTTCTATATTCCTCGCCCTCGTCTGTTTATAATGGGAAGGAGCAGAATATTCCACATGTTCCACAGGGCATTGCACATTGCATAGTTTGTGTTACACAGAACAATGTGAGAAGCCGTCGTTGGAAACTGTTTGAAATAGGGCAGATGTGATTGGATGAACCATCTGTCAATCAAACTCTTGCCTGAGAACATCAGCAGAAGAGCGACAACACCTTTTCCACCGAGGAAAGCCTTCAGTGTCTTACTTTGCTCCCCAGTAGCTCCTCACAGGACGCTGGTTTGGTCCGTGCTCTGGTTTACCGGACACAAACTCGTTACTTGAAGCCTGACGACAAGGATTTCCGGGTGATATGTGATCCTGTGATTCTCGTGAGAAATCGGCTGCCGTGCAAGCTGACATTTGTGGTGTTACTGACACAGCATGGCAAATCTTACAGATGACATTTCTCTTTAGTTCACATTACTCCTTTTCAATGATTAATTCAAATGTGTCATATCATCTGATGCTTAGCAGCCTGTCGAGTCAGTAGCGTGGTCATTGATGTGTGTGTGTTGTAACTTCCTCCCTTGAAGCTGGTGAAAGAAGTGGACAACGAAGTGCGACTGCGGCTCATGCAGTTTGTCACTGGAACCTGCAGGCTTCCTCTGGGCGGCTTTGCTGAACTCATGGGTCAGTGACGGACCGAGACACAAAGAACAACACATTTACGAAATAACCATTCAGAAACCAAGCGCTATGGATACACAATGTCCTCACTCATCTTCTTTTGTATTGCAGGAAGTAACGGGCCCCAGAAGTTCTGCATTGAGAAGGTGGGGAAGGACACATGGCTTCCTCGGAGCCACACATGGTGAGTGGAGTGCTCTACCTCTGATTCCTGGGATTCATTCCTCCCTCAAATAGTGTGATTAGATAGATTGATAGAGTGTTGATTAGGTGCTGTTCCGTACATTACTCACAGGTATTGAGTTAACTGGGATTGTTATTTGTTTTATGTTTTACTCTTGATTCTCGATCAGTTTTGCCGGTGTGTTCCAATCACTGCCTCTGAAGATTTGAAACAGATAGAGATGCTGCTTTGTTCTGTTTAATGAATATTTTCTATCACATTACAAGCAAAAAAACATTGAGTGTATGGGAACACTGTTTTATAACAAATTCATGGTTTATTAAGTATCCGATTCTTTACACTGATCTTTCGTCCTTGTTGTTTTTTCTTCAGTTTCAACCGCCTGGACTTGCCTCCTTATAAGAGTTTCGACCAGCTGAAAGAGAAGCTGCTCTTTGCCATCGAGGAAACCGAAGGATTTGGCCAAGAATAGACGGCGGACTCTTGTTTTTCTCTCCCTCCCCACATCGCTGTTTATTCAGCCAAGTTAAACAAACAAAACAAAAAAAGAATTGCACAAGATAACCACCAATGTATATAAGCTATTTTGTCATTTTAAACCAAATCTTAATTTGCAGCATCGTTTTTGCCGCAATCCTGTTCCCCAGCCCTTAAATATTATATGACACCCCATCGTGAAATATGCAAGCATTTCAGCATTTTTGCTCCTCTGTTTAAAAGAGACAGAAAGTGTTTTTGAGAGGATTTTATAGTTAAAGCGCGATCTTCTTTTAAGGCTCTAGTTCTATAGAGCTACTAAATGGCAAGAGTAGTTTTGGGGTTTGGTGCCTGAATTTTTTTAAATATTTTTTCCCCATTGGACTCATAGTAATTGTTGCAATTTTTGCGCGCTTGCATGGCTACCTCTGAAGATGAGAAGACTGCTGTGACCACCCTCTACCCCCACCTATACTAAACACACAGACATTTTAGCAACGACACTCTGTCTCTTAACGAGCTGTCTTACCATTATCATCCGACAGGATGAAAGGATGATCCGAAGCAGAGGATAACCCTCTCGTACATCTGGACAGCCCCGAGTAAGAAGCATCGTCGGATCCTCCCGTGAATAACGGTCATGAAGTCCGTGGAGAAAGGCTACGAGATCAAAAGGCAAATGGAGAATCAAGAAAAAGACTCTGAATCGAAATGTGCGTGTTCTCAGCTGATTCTCTTTTGCCTTTCTGAATTTCAGTCTCGGGCCATAAAGTTTCCGACGAAGCCGCCGTGGTTTACAGAGCAACAGGCATGATAATGCTTATTTGATAACATAAAGATCACATTTATTTAAATCCCTCAGTCATAGGTATCACAATAGACAAATCCCCCTGCAGGGCATCTAGCCGTAAACATCATATGATACAAAATCATATCTTGTGTTGTCAAAAAGACACCCCCGTTCACTTGTACATGTACTGGAAGCAGCTGGTTTCATCTTCTCACTTATTACCAACCATGATAATTACAACAGAAGCCTCCGAGGCACACAGATCCCAGCATTGTTGCAAAAGTCCTTCAAAGTTCCATGTTTGTTTGTTTGTTCTTTTTTGATAAGTGGTCATAAAGGAGATGGGCACTGGACTTAAAAAAAAAGAAAGTCATGTCTTGAAAGCAACATCTATATCTAAATATTGCATGTAGTCAGTGGAGTGGAACTGGCCCATACAACAAGCATTAAAACACATTTAGGGGTTGATGGGTCGACTAGAAATGTTGGGTTTCTAAAAGTATTAACCGGGTCATCCACCTGTGATGTATTGTTAGAAAATACCAATTGTGTCACATGCAGTTTATACACTGTGCAGTCAACAGTCTGACTGGAGTGAAACAAAATAACCTTCAAGCCATAGCGGTGAGCCCCCTCCCCGAGGTCATCCGGTGTCATGTACTCAGTTCACGCTCAGGTTTAGTGCTGAGGCAAGAGAGCCTTAGTTTAATAACGATGTGCAAGTCTGTAAATCAGTCGAGATGCAGAAGAAGAAAAATCAAAACTAACCTTTCACATACAAATGAGAGTTGAGTTAATGACACACTGAAGTGCCACAGACCAAATGTGTGGAACCCTTCCACAGGGCAACTCCTCAGCAGCAGAAGCGTGGGAACTTGACACAGCATTGCAGTGTATACATGTGCGTTTTTGATATTGCACCCCTCACCTTCCCCATGTCCTTTCTTTCCTTTCGTGCTTCATCATAACCTCTGGTGCTTATTCTTTAGGTCGGTGGTCTAAACGTGGCCGGCCGTTCTCGTTTCCTCCGGCATTGTTTTTCACAGACCACTGCAAACAGCAGCAAGCTGCTTCACTTTTTCTAGGAGGAGCTTGTGATTACTCAAGCTATCAGTCATGTATATAACATGTATTCAGCTGTCCCTGTGGAGGGACGGCAGTATGAAGAGAAAACATTTACTGTAGCAAAAGGAGCCGACTTTGAAAGAGTCAACACTGCATAACTTTGTGCTTCCTTTTGAACAGAAACCTGTAATCAAAGAAAATCAACTGTGTATGTGAATATTCATTGTATAAAGATAATGAAAGTAAATAAAGTACTTAAATATTATGATTAATCACACAGAGCCACCGCTCAATTGATGGAGATCTGTGATGCCTTTTGTTCTTATCAGAAATAGACGGGATGTTGATCGGGGTGCCTTCGTCGCAGCCAGTGACGCGGGTGTATTCTTCTCAAAGCGGATTCACGCTACTCTGCGTCATCACAGTAGGTGATGGCGCAGCAGGGAACCCGCCTCTGTGCCGACTGCGGTCTAGGCCACCTGAAGCGCATCCGAACTGTAACATATCGCGTGTAGATACACACTGTAAACACCAACTACACTGTACAGAATGCCCCTTTACTGGAGACCATGTGTATAGAAGATTCATTTTTAATCTGCTTTCACCCATTTTAAAAAGGGAGATGGATTTATGAGATGCTAATAAATAAACCCCCTCCATGAGCACGCTTGCTTTCTTTTTGTTGTGTGATTATCGGGGGATGAGAGGCCTTCTGCTCAGGATTCACAAAAAAACTTATCTTCTGTTCTTCGAGAAAAACAACACAATGTGCTCTTGGTTTATCCTCTTGATTGGATCTTGCCTGTGAAAAAAAACCATTTAATAAATCTATCCGACCATCTTTACAGCTGGTTTGAATTTATTCATACCAATATACTCTTCTTTAATTGGAGGCAAAGAACTAGTGTCAACGGAAATGTGTTGAAGTATTTCATATGGTCCCATTAAACCGGCTCGGTTCCCCCTGTGCTTGTGAAGAAGCAGCAACCACTGTTAAGATGTGACAAACATTTAATTTATTATTATCAAACAGAAAACACAGTAAGAGCTTATACTTGAATAGAGCTGACATTTGAATCATTTCATCATTTGAATAGTTCATATTCAGATACGGTTTGCTGATGAAAGTTGTTACATTTCTTGATTTAAACACAAGTTCTGTAATTTACAACATGCAACTTTTACCACAAAGCAGTTCTACTGTATTAATAATTACAGAATCAGCTCAGAAGATAAACATTTGTTCGGAATTATTAACGGTGTCCAAAAGCATCATGTGGTAATTACAGGTTCATCCGAGATTCTTCAAGAGGTCAACTGCTTCTCTATGGACCTGCCGAAGGAACAAATATACTGTAAGTGTGCTCACCCCGGCACACATGATTCATGCATCAAGATCCCCGGAGGTGTTTCATCTTCCTCACAGTTCAAACTATTATCAGGTCTGAGCCAAAAAGGTTCTGAAAAAGCACAATCAAGAGGAAGTGCGCTCACCTCTTTGTCTTCCTGTGTGTGGGCCCGGTACTCTTTCGCTTTGGTTAGAAAGAGCAGCGCCTTCTCTTTGTCTTTCATGCCCATGTAGGTCTTCCCAAGCATTAGCAGATTTTTACTGTAGAAGTTCGGATCAACTGGCACACAGAAGTTCACGTTAGTTGAATGCATTTCAAACCTTAAAAGAAATCATTCACACGCACAGCGCTTTTGCTGATCTGAGAAATCTGAGCTGCAGCCAACAAGAGATGAAGCAGTTCTTTCAGTAAATGCCTCTGTGACTTTATTAGTATTTTACCTTCTTCAGCTTTCAGGAAGAATTCCAAAGCCTAAAGAGGGGCAGAAAAACATGACTTCATCTCTCCAAACCAAAACCAAAAAAAGTGACAAACTAGCTGTTAATTCCAGCCTGAAGCCGAGTTAACAGGCAGCCACTGTGCAGTTAGCAACAAAACAAAGAGAGCGCTTATAGACGGAGCCGTCCTCACCTCCTCGTATGTGGCCTTGGGTGGTGAAGAGAAAATGACAGCCGCCACCTTGCGTTGGTACCAAGGCAGCTCAGCAAAAGCAAAGCACCTAAGAGAGAGAATGCAAACAGATTACCCTGAATGACAAAGCCTCCTCAAAGCTCTAATAACATGTCATAGAATTATTGTGCACAATAGTGACATCTTGCAGTCTGTCACATTTTCCTTTACACTGTTACCCTCTAGTGGCGAACAAAGGGAAATGCAACAACATTGCCAAATGCAGTTTTTGCTCCAAAACAGCTCAAATATTATTCATTATTATAAATGGTAAATATTTGCATCTTTAAAGGTTCTCTATACCACATTAAGAGCATTCATTTGTTTTCATTCTGTGGGCCTAAAACAAAATGTCACAACTATGGTTGACTCACCAGTAACCCAAAATATGGAAGGAAGTGGCATCTTTGGGATTGAGTTCAACAGCTCTCTAGGGGGAAAAAACAACATCTTTCCCTTACTTCACATTGTAAATGTGACACAATGATAACATGGCATTGACCCAAATGCCCTCTCACCTCTAGATGTTTCCTGATGATGTATGAATTTCCAATTTTCACCTTGACTCCCTCGTATTCCCCAACATCGCTGAGACACACTGCGTACCACTGAGTTAGGAGAGGAAGAATGTTGAGAGTTTGGTCGAATCGGACCTAAATGTCATGATGTGGTGATAAACTTGGCAACATGCTGCAAAAAGTGAAGTTTGTTTTACCGTGGTTGTGGTTGTTAAAAGCTCTAAAAGACAAAAGCGGCATGACCACGGATGTATTTTGTTAGGAAACATGTCTTGCTTGGATTTGTGTGTCGTGTCTTGTGCTTAGGAGGCTGTGTTTGTTATTTTTTCATTGCGGGTTATGAGCGTTACTTGCAGCAGGTTTATGATCATTCATTTATGTTTTGGGGCCATGTTAATGACCAGACAATAATATGAGAGGGTCATCAGCAAAGTGGAAACACCTGAGGCTATTAGCGGGCCCTGTGTGCCAGTGCACCCTGTATAAAAACCCTCGTCATTCTCAGTGGGTCTCTCTCTCCTTCCTGAGACACCCATTTTGGTTTGCATATACACTTTCCACGTGTAACAGAGTTAAAAATGTACTTTATTATTCTGTTGAGTATGTGTGAATTCTATCTTTATGAGCTATTTTTATTTAGCGTTTTATTTTGTTCATGCTTCCTGCGGAAGCGGCGTCTCGCCTCTTTTGTACCTCCGTAGTCCCGACTTTCCCTCACAGTGGTGTTTCGTACTGATGAGGGTAAGTTGTGTGGAATAATATCGTTGCACTGTTTTGTTGTTTTCTTCGGGAATGTAACGGTTTACGTTACGTACTTTAGTAACTGCTAAGGCGACGGCCTTATGAAGCTGTTACGTGCCGTTTTGACTGTGGGAAATATAAATTTACTGGCTGTTTCAGGTCGCCTATTTGGCGCCATTTACTTTTACGTCAGGCTGCCCTGTCATAACGTAACGACGCAGATACTTTGGCATTCCTTTGTGTGAATTCTGTTGTCTTGCATGTTTAGGAGCGGATGTATACAGAGAGAGTGAGACCAGGAAGAAACTAATGTGGTTTATGTTGTCTTCTGCAGCGAATAAATGCTGGAAAACTACCCTCTGAGTCGTCTCCTTCAATGCCATTCCAAGTCTGTTACACACGCACTTACACTGCTAAAATGACTGACTTCACATGTCACTGTTAGTTTGTTACTTTAAAGTTAATAAATAGTTAAACTGCTTCGTTGAATGCCTCTCCCTTTCTTGTCATGGCCGTTCGGCCCGGTTTGTGACACAAGGTTACTTATTTTTCTCTGATAAGCCGGATCTGATGGAGGCGAACCAGTAGTGCCTTCTCAGTGACAACCAGCGTCTTACTTTGTGTGCTGCGAAACACTTCTCATCCTTCTCCAGGGCCTTCTTTGCATATTCGAAACCCTTGTATATCAGCTGCTTCTTCTGTTCGGCCTCCATGTTGGGCTGGACGGACAGGTCACGAGACGCCCGCGCCAGCCTCCACAGGAACTCTGCATCATCACTGGATGGATGGAAACAAAATCACAACTCATGTCAGTAAAATAAATAAGTTTGGAGCTCTCTGGAGAGGAATACAAAAAGACACTGAGGCAGAGAGGGCAATGCACTCAACTTTCCATAAAAAAAACTATATGGTGGGATAGAAAATATCAAATAAATAATACAATCCACCAAAACTGAGTACATTTCAATATCTTCTGGTGGGAACAGGATAAATGGAGAAAAAGTGAGACTGAACTCTCTCCTTACCTGTCCTTGTACTGCAGCAGCAGCTGGTACAGCTTCTCAGTCTCTGCACAGCTGTACAGGTAGTCAGCCTGCTCCAAAACCTCATCTGCACGGACACAAAACACAACAGCAAATTCAGCCAGAAAATGGTCTCACGTCCTAATTCACTAGACTAAACTTCAACTCACTCTCCTTTTCCTCCATAGTATGTGTTTATTAATGACAGTTTGGTTAGGACTGTGGTATTCTACACCTAATTCCTGAAAAGAAAAACACATTTGTTTGGTAAAAACATGTTTATCTCACATCTAGCAGTTTGCCAACTACCTTTCTCTAAAGCGTAGACCACGGCTGAACTCTGCACTCTGTGATAAGCTTCGAAAGCCAGACAGGATAGCGTGGGGAGCCCCAGGAGGAATGCGCCTCTTCCACTCTGTGCACAAGAAAGTGAGTGACACAAAGAACACATAGAGAAACCAATGCTAGGGACTACTTCAGAGTTAAAGGGGATTAAAGCTGATGGTTATCATTCACAATGATCAGTCTCTGTTGACCCAAGGTGACCCGCCACTACCAGAGAAGCGGTGTGTCAATATCAGGTTATTGCACTCGGCCACATGCATTGTGCAGTCTGAATTGGACTATTATTAGTTCAACTTATATTAAATTATGTTCAACTATACACAGTCTTCCTCATCATCTACACTTGTCACACGTTGACAGTGCTGACATATACCCAGACGCAGAGCTGCGCGGCTCAGCAGCTCTCTGACAGGGAACGCGCTGCTGACCTTTTACCTACATAGGCACATAAGCAATTGTTTTTACAATGGCACAATTGTTCTTCCAACGCATCAGTAAGTATGTTGAAGTGAGCAAGATAACAACACTGTCCGATGAGTACGAATAAAAAAGGCATAGTTATTTACAGTCAGAGCAGCGGCTGTCCTCCTTAAAGTTGTCCAGTAGTTCCGGTTTGTCCCCCTGATCCTGACACCTTTTGCAGAAGGTGCTGCCAGCAAAGTTCTGCTCCAACATCGTCTCAGCACAATTCCAGCCATTGTTTTCAAAGCCCAGACGCGCAATGACCAAAAAAATGAATAGCCATCGTAAACTTAGAGGCTGGTACTGCAAATACAAACACGAAACGTTCAAGAGCCCAATCAGAAAACGTTGCAAAAGGTCAATACTTGGGGAGGGTTGTCTCTAACACCAACGCATTGGTTATATTTTATTGTATAATTCCTTCCCTTAGGTCGTCTGGGACTGGTCTACCTTCTGTTCCCAGAATTAGAACTAAACATGGAGAAGAAGTGTTCCGTTTTTCTGCTCCACATATCTGGAACAAAGTCCCAGAAAGCTGCAGGTCTGCTGAGACCCTCAGCTCCTTTAAATCAAGATTGAAGACTTTTCTGTTTGCTGCTGCCTTTAATTGAACCACATTCAAGGATATTACTCAATTTCCTGGATTTCTGCATTTTACTACTGTATTTTATTTCTTATACTGCTTTTTAATGTTTCAATGACTGTTCTTAATTGTTTTTAAATCTCCTTTTATTTTGCCTTATGGTTTGATGCTTTTAATGCTTTTATGTGAAGCACTTTGAATGACCTTGTTGTTGAAATGTGCTATACAAATAAACTTGCCTTGCCTTAAATGTGTTACTTTATTTAACACACACACCGCCACACACTTTTTTCCACACTAACGTTGGTCGTTTAGCACAACTTCAGTATGCTACATTGCATGTCACCACACCGATACGTTTGTGTATTTAACAAATAAATAAATTGAATGTCAACCCCGAAATACTTAAAATTAGTTTGAGGGCAAAAAAATAACACAATAAACGCTTAGATATCTAGATAGACATCTACACAGGCCATCACACGTGTTCCAGAAATGTATCATACGTTAGCTTTCACAGTATTTTAAATTATCTGCATTTAGTTATTGCTACGAACGGTATTTCTTGAATGCACCCCCGGGGAGTCGGTCCCCTAGATATGTAGTCGACAAGAAACAACCAAAACTCCCGAGAGTTCCGTCGTCATTTTACTGCGGTGATTGTATCGGACGGTTTCACTACAACGTTTTGATCTTTTTTACACTCATACAAACTCATGGTTCGATTTAATTTTCGCACAAATATACCAACAAACATAACTTTGTTGCCTGTCGGGCGATTTAAGAGAACAGAAGAAGTTAGCTATGTTATATACGAAACCAGTTAGCGGAGCACTACTGAGACTAGGCTCCGCCCCTCCACCCTCGGGCTGCCCAGCTGTTCTTGTCAGATAAACACGTTTGACCACACCAGAGACAGGCAAAACTGGTTATTTTGTAACAGCTAAAGAGGTAAATAAATCAACGTAAGCTTTCAACTGATATGAGGAAACACTGTGTAACTTAACTAACTAGCTAGGTGGAGACTTTAGGGTAGCATTAGTGTTTGTGCACCAGGCCTCGCCACACCCAGTAACTGTCACTGCATGCATGTCCTCATTAATTGACGCTAAGAGCAAGATTTCACGCTACACATTTTTTTATTGTTGTCTTTATTTATGTTAAAGATAACGTAAGGTATTCTGTGATAACTGCTTAAAGGTACAGTTTGACCAACGGAAGCTGACGCGGTTTTTTTCAGTCATTTGGCTGAGTGGGTTCTGTCAAAAAATATTTTCCTCCTAAATGTAGAAGTATAAAGTAACAGGAACTTGAGATATTTAAATAACATACAAGTACCTTGAGTAAATGTACTTCGTCATTCTAATTATATGGGGATATCGTCTCAGTACAACCAGCAGCCATGGCCTCAGGTGGGGCCCCAGTGCCAGGGGCCACCCATTGTGCCACCAAGGTGGAGCTGACCATCTCCTGCGAGAACCTCATGGATATGGACGTCTTCTCTAAGTCTGACCCTCTGTGTGCCTTGTACATCAACACTTCAGGCTCCCACTGGTATGAGGTCTGTATGAGGACACGGGGTTAAATGTCACATGTTATGAATATGACTTTTTTTGATTAGCAATTCTATAAACCTTTACATCTAACAAAGACGTACCTGAATGCATTGTTGCCACAGTAGTTGTTGATGATCACTGTTTTATATTTCAATGTATGTTTTTGGCGTCGGATTTAGCACAAGTCCTCTTGACATTATGGATTATAAGTATGTTGTTTTTCTTTATGAATCAGTTTGGACGCACAGAGATGATCCTGAACTGCCTGAATCCAAAGTTCGCCAAGAAGTTTGTGATCGATTACTATTTCGAGACGGTGCAGAGGCTGAAGTTTAGCGTGTATGATATTGACAATGACACCTATGACCTGGGTGATGATGATTTTCTGGGGGAGCTTGAATGTACCCTGGGCCAGGTGAGCTTCGCCTTGTGCAGTTTTGAAAGAAGAGTTTGGCCGATCCGCCACCTTTTCACGTTCTGTGACGCTGCCAGTATTCTGTGTCCAGATTGTTTCGAGCAGGCAGCTGACTCGATCTTTGCTGCTGAAGGACAAGAGGCCTGCAGGTTATGGGACCATCACAGTGAGTGCACTCTTTTCCTCATTTGTAAAACATATGACGAGCCATGCCGTATGAGGCCCTCGCTTTGCTGACACTGACACACTGGACAGAAGGGCTGCATTGTGCTCAGGCAGTTGTGACACATGTGTTATCGTCTATCTGATAACAGAGAGTTTCTCACCGTGATTTTATACACAAAACTCCAATTGGAGGTTTGATACTGTAAAGTTTAGTTAAAGCACCAACAAATACTGCGGTGTACTGTATATGTTAAGGTATTCGCCATCTTTCTGGAATTATATGACATGTTGCATAATTGCGTCTGGTGATGCTTATAGTGATCTTTTGATTTATTGCTTCTCTCTCTTTGGTATAATATGGTGAAGGGGGACACAGCTAGGTCTAAAAGAGTTATCCATCACTGTCCAAAGTACTAAATCCCCAAACATTTAAGAGTTTTGATTTCTTTTGTTTATTTCTTTTTTTCAAAACAGATATGTGCTGAAGAGATTACAGACAACAGAGTGGCAGACATTGAGGTGTCAGCCCGCAGGCTGGACAAAAAGGTAACATGGGTCATTTAAAATCGTTAAGTCTGATATCTTTATTATTTCGACTGCCCTGAAGTACCGTTAATTATTATTTGAATATGGATCTGTAGTTTTTGTGGTGGTCCGACCCTTTCCTGGAATTCTACAAGCAAACAGAAACTGGCTGGCAGCTGGCTCACAGGACAGAGGTAAACATGTTCACCAGCAGCTCCTTCCTCATGGCTCAGAGCCATCACTGACCTGTGGCTCATCGTGACCCGTTCATGTAGGTGGTAAACGGCAACGTAAACCCAATATGGAGACCCTTCCGCAGCTCGTTGCGGTCTCTCTGTGGAGGAGATGTGGAGAGACCTATAAAGGTAATTTCATTTTTCATTTCAGTTATTTCTCTCACTTATTAATAATAAGCCTTGTAAAATGCAGCACAATAACACAACCTCCTCCCCTAACAGTATTTGTTTTTCCTTTTTTAAATTGTTTTTAGATCAGCTTGATTGACCATGCTACTCTTATGTTATCTTACTCTAACATACTAATGATTCATTTTGTAATTGCATTTTCGTCTTCATTTTGCAATGCTCCCAAACGTAAAACATGCTGCACCTCCAGCTGGATAAGCGATGTGTCTCCTCACCTGAAGGTGTGCATTTTTGCTACGTTCTTTTTACTCAATTGAGTTACTCCCATTGCCTTTACTATATCTACAGTGATAACTAGGAGCAGCGGTGTATAAAGTACCCAAAAGCCATTGGGCGACTGCTCCCATCATAACTCCATCTGATCATCCACAACATGACTCAAATATCAAAACATGATCAATACTAAAGCAGCACCGAAAGTAACAACCCAGTCATTACTTGAAACTGAAACATGTCCTGTTCATCTTCAAAGGGAGTTGGTTTTCAAAATTGCGAGAATTCAGTCTCGCTCTTCTTGGGCTGAAGACTAGGAGTGACATGTGATTGATTATTTGAGCATGTGAGGTGTGACCATTGTAGTTCATTGTAAGGTTTGATTGGTTTTGGACTAAATGTACATTGAAAATAAGCTGACGCTTCCTCGCTGACCACCAATAGTGAATACTTTTAATAATGTTTATATCACATCTACGGGGATTCGCCGTTATAGTCTCAAATAGACAGGATGAATAAATTAAGGTTGATTTTCTGAAGTCGTTACTAACATGTCTTGATGTTTAGTTTGTCTCGCTTTAGAACTTCTTTATGGGCTTTTATTTTGTCACCTCTTACAGAAAATCTCTGTTTTTTTTCTTCAGGTTGACTGTTATGACAACCATGTCAATGGCGCCCATGACCTTATTGGGAGCTTTAAAGCCACACTGGCTGAGATGCAAATGGGAACACACTTTTCTCCTGTGAGACTTGTATATATATATATATGTATGTGTGTGTGTGTGTGTGTGTGTGTGTGTGTGTTAGATTCCAGCTCTATCAATAAAAGCCTTGTTGTTTTTAAGTTTAACTGGCATAAATATGACTCATGATTTCACTTGCAGGCTGAATTTGAGTGCATCTCCCCAAAAAAGCTAAAGAAGAGAAACTATAAAAACTCTGGAATCATTTACATCAATAACTGCCAGGTAATGATTTAGAAAAAAATGAAATTGAAGACGATTTAAATGATTCTTAATTGATTTCAATATATTTCTTACTACAGTCTTCAATGCGTCACGGTACATTGTGCACTGCTGCACACAGTGAACGTATTATTTACCTTCTTTCAGGTGGTGAAGGAGTATACCTTCCTGGATTATATCATGGGTGGTTGTCAAATCAACTTCACCGTGAGTTTGGAAATGTCAGACACAAGATGTTACTTTTATTTATCTTCACAATTTTTAATCAGCAGACCACACGTACTGACTGACTGTGCTGTCCTATTTGTAAAATGAATTATTTCAATTTTTTAGTAATTTCTTCCAGGTAGTGTGCCTCTCTGACACTTGCAGAAGCTTTATATATCATATACATGTCCTCTCATTTGCATTTGAGCAGATCCTCATATCTTGATTCTTATCCTCTCTCGGACTCCGGCCAGATTGCCATTGACTTCACAGGCTCTAACGGGGATCCCAGCTCTCCCCAGTCCCTCCACTATATCAACCCTGAAGGCTATAACGAATACCTGACAGCCATCTGGGCGGTGGGTAATGTCATCCAGGACTATGACAGGTAAACACAAACTCGGCTTCATCCTACATAAAAGTACCACTTCAATTCTCTATTGCAGAGTTTGGAAAAAACAAAAGATGTTGAAGCAGATCCATGCAACAAGTCAGCCAGTCAGATGCAAATGCAACTGGTTGTTTCCTGACTTCTGATTTGAAAACTTGTCTCGGATTAAGTTTGATTGATAACAATGGTCACGCTCCACAGGACTTAGTTTTACAGCTTTATTCTACTGACTGATGTGCCTTGTGTAGTCTCATTAATGTTATACCTATACCTGTATTTGTTCTGTCCTTTTTCTGTAGTGACAAGATGTTTCCTGTCTTTGGTTTTGGAGCCCAGCTCCCTCCCTCCTGGCAGGTGTGAAAACATTCTAGAAGGCCTTAAAAATCCTTATTGTCATTAGCATTTTTTTATAAAGTTGGTAAGGACTAGAAACTACTTGTTTCTAACAAGATAAACATTAAGGGGCATACGAATAATGTGTTTTCTGACTTGTTCCATTTTAAAATTCAGAAGTTGATGCAAAATTGTCATGGACTGTATTGCAAAGCTCTTATTTATTAATTCATTTGTCTTTAATTGATGCTGACAGGTTTCCCATGAGTTTCCTATCAATTTCAATCCAGCAAATCCATTCTGTGCGGGTAAGTCAAACTTTATCACAAGATGTGAAGTGTTTGGTTTGTATAAGTTGTTCAGTAATGCAGCATTAGTGCTGTGCGTGCGTGCGTGCGTGTTGCAGGCATAGAGGGTGTGGTGGCGGCCTACCAGCAGTGTCTACCCCGGTTGAAGCTCTGGGGCCCCACCAACTTCGCTCCGGTTATCAACCATGCAGCCTGCTTCGCCAGACAAGCTCTCCGGCAGAGCATGGCCTCAGTAAGTAGACACATTCCTTTCCCAGAAAAGTGAGAAATCTGAGGACACTCCGAAATCAAACAGTTTTTACATTCAGCAAGACCAGCTGATAGAAAAACAATACCTTAATTAATAGGTAATACCTGTTGTTTTACTGCTTTTGTTCCCTTTATTACCACAAAACATTTTTTTCAGTTCATCTTTCATATATTGTAATAACATTTTTCACTTTTTGATACCTCGATACCTTCAAATGTCATGTTATTTCAAAAACATTCTCCATGAGAAGAATATCTGATTTATTTAGTCAAATCTGGTTCACAAAAGTTAAACAAACTTGCACAATTAGTGTAATGTAAATCTCACATTATAGGATTCAATGTTGTCTTTGTCAGAGAGAACTTCTGATCACTCATCTGTGATTAAAAAATGTTGTTCAGGCAGTATGTAGTAATAAGATGTGTCCTAATGGTCCAAACAAACTTCAAATTGAAAGCGATAATATAAGTTCTTAGTGAAACAAACCAGGAAACAAATAATATTCTGATACTTAATAATGGTAAACGTCATATCTGGCATTGTCATCTTCTTTTTTTCACTCTGTCCATCTGCAGCAATACTTTGTGCTGCTCATCATCACAGATGGAGTGATCACAGACATGGAACAGACATGCACTGCTATTGTGGAGGCCTCTCGTCTGCCCATGTCTATCATTATAGTGGGTGTGGGAGGGGCGGACTTCAGCGAAATGGAGTTCCTAGACAGTGATGACAAATTGCTGCGTTCGCCCAGGGGTGATGTCGCCTCAAGAGACATCGTCCAGTTTGTGCCCTTCAGATATTTTCAAGTAAGCAGCAGCCCATACCTTTATACTGCCACAACAGAGTTATTCTTTGTACATATAGGGGATTTTTAAAGGGGCAATATATATGATTCAGAGCATTGATATAGCAGCAAACAACTATTATCAATGTAAAGATATAGTGGAGTAATGTCTACCGGAGCAGAGAATGAAGTTTCTCTGGCTAGCTCACCACCCTCTGGTTCCCCCCTCAGGTAAGCTCTGTTAGCTCTGTCAGATATATTTAGCACTGCAAGCTGCCGGCTCAGCTGTAGCCATGTTGAGAGACGTATAGAAATGCTCCCAATCCTGTACATTGCACCTTTAATGTCTTAATTGGAGAATATTTCATCATCCACTTAATTATCACTTTGTATAACGGGTGTTTACTGATTTAGAAGTAAATGTAATATATTTAATATCACACGTTACACAATTCAGTTTTGTATTACGTTTGTTCTTGAGGGGCAGCTCCTACTGCTCCTCCCTGCTAATAATGTACCGCCGCTTGCCTTCTTTTGATGTCATTGATCAGCATGAGCTGTCAACAGTACAGATACATGCACACTTTTAATGTCAGGAAGCATCGTCCCAAACATGGCTAAGACTAGCTTCTATTCTTGTAACATTGCCATTGCAGGGGAACAGCGTGGCCCTTGCCCAGAGCGTCCTGGCGGAGCTGCCTGATCAAGTGGCCTCCTTCTTCAATTCTTACAAGCTGAAACCCCCAAATATACTCAGTGCTTCTGACCCGTCATAGACAGTTGGGTTCAAGTAACCCAAATACCACATCCTCCCTACTTATCTGCATCTCCTGCACCCTCTTTCTGCATTTCCTGTATAGAATGGCACAAATGAATGCCATTAAATGAATGTGGGTAACAAAGACAAGCATATAGGATTTGACTTGATTTTAAAGTTCATAGAAGTGGATTTGTTGTGTCCAAGAGACACGACAGCTTGCAAAGTGCATGTAACCCTGAAAATGTAACGCTTGACATGGTGGTATCGCTTTGTTGATTTCATGTCATTATTTTTCTTTCTTTTCCGCTGTATTAACTCTTCTCTGCTGTTACTTTGCACAACCTCTCTATGCTGCAATTCTTAGAGACATGTTTTGTGTCTTAATCACCAAACTGAGAATACTGAGAAATATAGTGTGTAGGGTGTTTTCTGTTTAATTTAGTACAAAGTTTGAGCTTTTTCTCTGATATTGTGGAACATGTTGACTTATTTTGAGGGAATGTGTGTAAGCATAAAAAGTGTAATCTCAGTTTCAGCTATTGTAACATTGGAGATCAATTGGATAAACATCTGCTGCCCCCTGCTGTGAAAATAGTTTGTAGCCAAATGTATATATTTTTTTTCACCTGCATCAGTGTTTTCAGATGATTTATGTTCACAACAAAGACACTGAACTGAAGATGTTGCATCTTCTGGCACTGTGGCATTGTTCTGATGAGGGAAACGTTTTGCCACCGGCAGACATACGTCACATCACGGTACAATGATCCATATTTAGGTTTATCTAACTTTACAAAATATATTTCACAATGTATGCAACTGTCAGTAAGAAATAACATGCATACAATGAATTCATGTATCCATGTTAGTCATTAATACAGAGTTTTTCAACCCTAGTGTGACTTGATATGAGTGCGGGTCATTGGAGAAGACTGCTTTGTAAACTAGCCACACAGTTCAGAAAAAGGTTAAGAAAGCTGCATTTGTGAATCATGAATTTCTTCAAGCTGTTCATTCAGTGACATTACTCGTCTTTTGGATTCTTTTATGAAACTGTTGGGGGTTCGAGTTGGATGGCTGGAAAGAAGAAAGCGCTGAAGATGATCAACAACAAAAACAACTCTTGATTTAATTGAATCTGGACGCTGTGTGAATATCCACAACACTGAACCACAGTTCTCTCATAGTGGGTGTTTATGCTGTTGATGCTCCAGTTTTTGTCTGACTGAAGGCTTTCATGACTGGCAAATGTATGCTTTTGGGTTTTCTGCATGACTTTCTCAAAGTATATCTATTTAGGAAGTCTTTCCACAGCTGTAATATTTAATCAAATTTCCACTTTTTTGTTGGTGTTTGTAACCATTGTTTAAACCTAATGATGTATTATATGTAGCCAAGTGGTTTACCAGCTTTACTATATTTTGTTTAAGCTGACAAAACGGTGGGTGCATCGCCAGGGGCGGACTGGCCATCGGGGATACCGGGGGAATCCCCGGTAGGCCGACGGGGTTTGGGCCGGTTTCTGACATCCCCGGCCCCGACTATATTATATGCTTCACAGAACACGTTCAATTGACTCTAATACCGAAAGTCAATAATCAGTGAAAACTGCATCAACAGTATAAACTGACATTATACTACTCCTCGCGATCCGAGGACGCCATAGCACGGCTGGACACTACGGTGCTTTTAAAAACTTTTCTCCATAACCGCGGTCTGCGCCGTGCGCTCGTACCGGGCGACGGTCGGGGCGGGGCCGGCGGAGGTGCGAATGGCCGCTGTAGACCGGTGAAATACAGGTGCGGCTCGACTGTCACGGCGTCCATGAATCGAGAAGGACTTCTTACTGGAACTGAAACGATGTACTGGGATTAAATTTTTTGTCAACAAAGAATTTGGTAAGTGACAAACTGCGTTTTTTTTTTTTTACATCTGCAGTAACGTTTTTATGAATAATAGTTGATGGCTCGTGCTCTTGTGTGGTGGAATGCGTGGATCCGCTGCAGGTCTGCTGGATTGATGTGCTTTGTTGTCATATGAATATATGTGACTGGTTCTTATGACTTTGTGGCTGTCATTGTGTTAATTACGTTGATTTGACTATGCGAGTTACAAAGCGAGCTCAAACGTCTGGCACGACAGTGGGATAGGCTGAAGGCATCAGTATTTGAGGAGTACACAACCAAGACAACAGAACCCGGCCGGAGGATGCTGAAGATGAGGCAGAGATGGTTTACAAAAAGTGCTCATCTTGCAAGGACTGTCCAATCTGTTGCTACCGAGTTCTGAAGCAGTACAACCTCCTGACAGATGCATACAACATCATAGGCCTTGCATACAGGTTCCTGATTATCCTCTCTGTCACACAGGTAGCATGTGAGCGAAGCTTTTCGACGCTGAAATATATCAAAAACAGGCTCAGGAGCTCGCTCTCTCAACAGCACCTGGAGGCTTTTATGTTGATGGCTACTCAGACAGATGTTTTGCAGATGCTGGACAGTGAGACAATCATAGACTGTGTTGCAGAAAAGAGTGAGTTGCTGCAAAAACTGTGCATTGAGTGGGCAGCGCGCCGTGTATTGAGTGGGCCGGTCTGACAGTAAATCCCGGGCCACTTTTTCCCCCTAGTCCGCCCCTGTGCATCGCTTTCCTCTGCAGCGGACTGATGGGTGACTGATGGGTGCCCCTCTGGCTGGAAACGAGCGCAGTGGGCCCCGCCCACACAGCGCGAGCTCCTCATTGTCTAACTGCTACTGACAGCTAACACCACAGCTAGCTAGCTCACAAGGTAGGACGTATAAAGTGAACACTCCTTTTAACAATATGCAGGTTTTTTTTAACGTAAAAGTGAATATGACGTTAGACAAAGGTTTTATGTAATAACGTTACTACTTCAACGTTACTTAAAGCTACAGGACTGCTACCATGTTAAACTATCACGGGATCTTTAGCTGAAACAAAAAAGGCGTCAACTCGTTCAAGTTAACCATTGCTAAGTCAACGTTAGGTAACGTTAGTTAATACCCGTTATATGTCATCGATTTTAACAGCAAACGTGAGTGAAGTGTCTTACGGACGTCCTGCATCGTTAGCCAACGTTAACGGTAACGTTAGCCACAGCTCGGTTAGTTCGTTTTTTTCCATGAACGCTAACGTTACGTTAATGAAATTAACGTCACGTCAACGTAAATCAATTCTCTTTACAATGGATAGACCACATGATGCAACGACGAATGTTTTCCTGTGATTCACCGCTATGTGGCGTATTATAGATGCATTCCAGCAGCTACGTTTTATTACAACTAAAGGGGCTGTAAGTCCACCATATGTCAGCCGAATTTACAAAACGAATCATACAATGTGCTCTACTCGCGATACATTTCTATTAACTGTTAATAAACACATGTATAACAAGCTTTGGCGTGTTTACTGGGTCCTCTTCGGCTTCACGTATTTTGGGCGTGTCAACTGGCAAACTGTAAAACTACATTGAGACAAAGTTAAACTTGACAAGTAAACATTATTAATGTCCGTTAAACAGACGGCGATGGAGCACATGTTTTACAAAGTACAGATTGCTGCTGCTCTCAGTATGAAGCCGTCGCTCAGTCGGGTGGGTGTGGTGTATAAAGTGTGTAACTGTGTTTGTGTTTGTCAGTTCTTGTGAGTGTGTGTCCTCCAGGCTGTGATGGCAGCAGGCGGACCCCCGGGGCCAAAGGCCCCTGACTGTGTGACCAAGGTGGCACTGAGCATCTCCTGTGACAATCTGCTGGACATGGATGCGTTCTCAAAGTCTGACCCTATGTGTGTGCTTCTCATGAACAGTTCAGGGCCTCACTGGTGTGAGGTAAGACTCTCATCTCATTTTATGTTGATACCGCAACATGCATTTGCTGTCACTTTTGAAAAGTCAAACACCTGCTGTGAGTCAACAGAGTGTCTTGGCTATGTGCAGAAATAGGCGTTGACTCTGAAACGTGTATCTGTGTCAGATCGGCCGGACGGAGAAAATCCAGAACTGCCTTAATCCCAAATTTTCCAAGACGTTTGTCATTGACTACTACTTTGAGATGGTGCAGAAACTGAAGTTCGAAGTGTACGACATTGACAGCGAAAACGGCAGTCTGCAAGATGCTGACTTCCTGGGAGAACTGGAGTGTACCTTGGGACAGGTTAGCGCACTTTGTTTAGCACAAAAGTCATCATCACACATGCTTACTCGTCATGCTTCTTTCTTTTCACTAGAGTTGAGCATAAAGTGGTGTCATGGCCGTGGTCTGGGTAGAAAAGATAACTCTTTTGATTTCTTTTTCCTGTCCAGGTTGTGTCCTCAAGGAAACTCACAAGGCCGCTTGTCATGAAGAACAAGACACTTGCAGGGAAGGGAACCATCTCTGTGAGTCCCTGTCGTTCAGATTGACAATGACATTACGAGATGTCTGATGTGGTCCTTCGTGTACTGTATTTGCACTTCTTTGATATTTTTGACACAAAGCTGTTTCATGTTCTGTAGATATGTGCTGAAGAAAGAACAGACAACAGGGTGGTGGAATTTGAAGCTGCGGCAAGAAAACTGGATAAAAAGGTATTGATTGCTACTGCACATTTGTCTTGTTTTTTTTTAGAAATTCAGAAATGTTAAGATATTGTAGCTTGGATACGTAGGATTAATGAATCATTCTCTATCATCTCGTGATGTTATTGGTTGCACTTAATTCCCATAATATTGGAGATTAAATATTAATATTTCTGAGTGAGCAGGATTGTGGTGCAGCTGGAGAATGTAGTTTGAATGGGACTCAGTTGCTGGCCGACGTGTTTTTGTTCCCATGCGATTAAAGCCGAACAAATACATTTAAAATCTAGCTTTTAAACACAGTCCGATTCCACTACTTCATCATCCATTAAGGAAATGCAAGTCTGTCAAACGATTAACTAAAGAAAGCTTTCTTGTGTTAACGTATTGACACTTTTCCCCGCTCTGACTATGGCTGATAAATGTGCACAATCCGCAGATACATGCATTAATCTCTCTACGTCCACTGGATTAAAATGAAGGCTCAGTGAACAAACTCAGAGTTGATTTAACTGACTTCATGTTGTTTTCATACTTATTTCCAGGATTTCTTTGGTAAGTCCGACCCGTTCCTGGAATTCTACAAGCAGACAGAGACTGGATGGCAGCTCGCTCACCGGACAGAGGTACGGATATAATCATGGTGTCCTCATGTGGTCCAAGGATCCTTGGACAGTGCGTGGGCAAGTGAAGTCGTGACTACATTTGTATTGACAGTTTGAAGTGTAAAAGCGGTGAATGCATGTCAACTGTCCAAATGATTTTTGATCGGTACAGGTGGTGAAAAACAACCTAAACCCAATATGGAGACCATTCAGAATCCCACTGCAGTCGCTCTGTGGAGGTGATGTGGAGAAATCTATAAAGGTATACACACACACACACACACACACACACACACACACACACACACACACACACACACACACGTTGACTGTAAGACATGGTGACTGATGGCACAATGTTGGCCTTTTTACTGTTTGTGGTCTTTCACGCTGCGTGTCGTAATATGCAGGCTTTCTATTGGGGGAACATTTTACAATCCTTCCTGTCTCATCCTGGCTTAAGTAGTGTTACCTAATGTGTAAATGATATGGCGACTGGAACTCGTTCAGTGACGGATTAGCTTTACTGAATTAATTTGAATTTTCCAAAGTTGTTTTCCCTTCCGTGCAGAAGCAAAGGACCTGTGAGATTCGGCAGAACTGATACAGGGAACATTACCAATGGGATAATCTCAAAGATCCAAAGACCAAATGCATTTTACGGCTTGTCTCATACAAGAATATAGAAGATGTTATTTCTTCCCAGCTAAACATCAACAACAAAAAGCACACATTTTTGATCCCTGAAGCCTTTTCATGTTGTCACAGACAGATTGAATCAAGGCCAAAGTGAGGAGCCTGCCTATGTTCTATTGATTGCCTCGTGTGCACACCTAAGGGTCTGATAATCTTGGCACAAATAAGGAAACTGTGTGTTAGCATTAGTTTGTGTGTTGTTTTTTGTTTCCAATCCTCTAACCCTGTAAAAAGCACACTTGTCAGGAAGGGATGCTTTCCAGTCTACGGTGCAAGTGAGTTCACTGTCTCCACCGTGAGTGCTCTTCACGTGAAGGATGCCGTGTCTTTAACGGGACGGGCCCAAGTCCTTAACGCATCTACGTCTTAAAGGAGTACGTCAACAATTTCAGGAGTTTGGCTCATTGGTCAACTTACCTGTAAAATTATCAGAGCATCATTTAACAGGTAACTAGCAGTCATTAAAAATGGATTAAACAAGAACAGGAAGTATTTGTAAAGCTAAATTATAAGTCAAGATATCCAGATAGGTCTGGTCGTTTTTCTCAGTTCACAAATAATACCAAAATACAACACATCAACGTGTACTAATGTCCCTGTTTACATATGATATATGAAGCTTATGTGTGCTAGAACATTTAATGTGACATTAACATTATGTTTCAACAGGTAAATTGACCAAAGGGAAAAATCCCCAAAACGTAGACGCTTCCTGTTAAGATGGATTCCTTCTTTCGTTATCCATTACCGTTCTTAGCTAATCATCTCGTAGACTGTAGCATCACACGGTGGTTTGTCTGACCTGTTCTGGTTGCTCCATGCTGCGTGTAGACATGTTTCCTTTCACACTGAAGGTGCTCAGAAGCTGCAGGGTGCAGATTCTGAGCAGGTGCTCTGTGTGACTCTCTCTGAAGGAGGTAGTTGGTCCTTCCCCCTCTCTTTTTTAGCCAATTAGAAGGCTTGCGTGTGTGTGTGTGTGTTTCTGTTACATTTCTTCAATATCAGGGTGTCGTCTCACAATCGAAGCTTCACCCCCAAAGCATGCTCTTTTTTTTGACTCATCTGCTTTGATTTTCACACAGTGATGCTAATCTATTATTAATTCTTTCCCCCTCAAGAGAATTAACTGGAACTGTCTATGTTTCCTAGGTAGAGTGTTATGACTACAACAACAGTGGATCTCACGACTTTATCGGCTCATTTGAGACCACACTCTCCCAAATACAGCAGGCATCACAAACATATGCGGTGAGCTGTCTCTCTCTCTCTCTCTCTCTCTCCCTCTGTCTGTCTGTGTGTTTATGTGTTCATGGTTGTTAGTGTTGGCATTTTCCTGAACCATAAACAAACAAAAAAATGCTTCTCTCCCATATGTTCTTTCTCATAACAAGCATTTGATGAAGCTTGGCAGTGATGCTCATGTACCCTTGTGTGTGTGTGCTCCTCTCAGGCTGAGTTTCAATGCATCAATAGCATGAAGAAACAGAAGAAGAAAGGATACAAAAACTCTGGTGTTATCGTTGTAAAGCAGTGCAAGGTACTGTGGTTTGAATATTCTTTTTCTTTCTGAGCTAATAGCTGTTTGTGTTCAGTACATGCGTACTCCACATGAAGTCAGTTGTGTGACTTAGAGATGTTCAGATGACAGTAGACGCTACCTGTACATCAAAAACATCGTATTCAGACATGCTCAATATTATGTAATAACATTCAAACACCACTACAATGCAGTACCTCAGCATGCATGTTGTTCCATATGTTTTTTGCAACAGTTCTATGATATCTGTCAACAATATCTATTTTCAGATCGTGAAGGATTACACGTTTCTGGATTACATAATGGGCGGCTGTCAGATTAACTTCACCGTGAGTGCTGCATCTTTTTATGAATCTTTGAAGAAACGCTGAAAGAAATATCCCTGATATTTACATCTTACATTTTTTTCTTTTAATGACATTGTACATTGAGGATTTAATGTTTTCAGGAAGCATTAATTATGATGTTGTGAAAGCATTATCCAATTTGATTAGCTCTGTTTTTAATCCATCCCCCGGGGCAGATTGCCATCGACTTCACAGGCTCTAACGGGAACCCCAGCTCGCCCCAGTCCCTCCACTATATCAACCCCGGAGGCTACAATGAGTACCTGGCTGCTATCTGGACAGTGGGGAATGTCATCCAGGACTATGACAGGTGCATGGATTATATGGTTATACATAATACATGTTATACATAAAGTTTTACGTTGGTAAACAAAGTAGAGGAACAACACACCATAAATCATGTTTTTCTTCCTGTAGCAAATTTAGTCAAAACACCAACAGTGAATGTGAGTTTTCTTGTGGATTCACTGAAGGTGTCAGATTAATTCTAAAGACTGCAGCAGCACAAGGTTTAACAGGCAGAGATGGAGCAAAAAGCACATCTTGTACCGTCTTCTAAGATCACTGAAATCATCATCTCTCAGGCACAAAATCAGTTTTTTAGTCAGACCAGATCAGTCTACAAGAACTATTCTCTCCTTACAGTGTATATAAAGTAAAAAGCCTGTACAACTACAGTGATCAGACCAGCACAGACCAGCTTTCTGCAGCACATGAGCTAATAGGAAGGGAGATGTCCCAACTTAACATCCTGGTATTCCATGTTTGTGTATTATTGTTTATCGTACAACAATCAACAGAATTTGGTCTCTCATGAAGTTAAATGATACAATCGATGTGAAAATGTATCGGCCTATTTAATATAAGAATGCAGGGACGAGCATTCAGAACACACGGCTCTTACCCGTCTTGTCCCGTCATGTCCGAATGAAGCTGTGAGGAGCATGAATTAAAAGGTTCCCACGTCTGAATGTCACAAGGCCTTCCTAAGAGCTGTAGTCTCATCCTTTGTTTGTCTAAAATTACTATGACAACAACACCTGTTTTCTTTCACTTCCTGTAGCGATAAGATGTTCCCTGCGTTTGGATTTGGGGCCCAGATCCCTCCTTCGTGGCAGGTTTGTGCCAGTTCAAACATACTTGGACGTTGGATATGTTTTCAATACATTCTCTGATGCATGTAAAAACTGTTTGTGTTCGCAGGTCAGCCACGAGTTTCCCATCAACTTCAACCCATCAGATCCGTTTTGTGCAGGTGATGATAGACTGAAGCTAACGTGAACTCACACTGCTGTGTGTTCAATGAGACCGAACTGGACATTAGCTGTTCACAGATTTGGTTCATCACAATATGATTTGAGATTGGCATCATTTGTTCTTCCGCAGAAACGTGGTATGGGATGTTCAAATCATACATGTAACTTCTACAGCAGAAATTTTGATTTTCAATAGTATATATCAAAATGTGTCAACTTTTCACCAGTAAGTTGCACTGCTCAGCAGTTTGTCCTTGTCCCATACATTTGATCGCCACGTGGCAGCGTGCTGTCCATTTACGATCGTGCTGAATTTCAGGCAAATATGTATATAATGATAATCAATACGTCCCATAAGACTGAAGTTCTGATCACGTGTGTGTGTGTGTGTGATTTTTAGGTATAGAGGGTGTGGTCCAGGCCTACCAGGAGTGTCTGCCCCAGGTGAAGCTTTACGGCCCCACAAACTTTTCCCCGATCATCAACCACGTAGCCCAGTTTGGAATGCAAGCCATGCAGCAGAAAACTGCCTCTGTGAGTTGCTGGAAGTAATATTATAATTGTGTCTGTTGTGTGCAAATGTTTGTCACTGTGGTTTTGAAGTAGCTACTAAACGGAGACAACGTAATCTCGATCGCTTCTTCTTTTCCAACCGGTCTGTTTCTTGTGTTGTTCCCTCTCATGTCAACGTTTCACAGCAATACTTTGTTCTGCTGATCATCACTGACGGAGTGATCACTGACATGGATCAGACGCGCAGCGCCATTGTCAACGCCTCTCGCCTGCCCATGTCCATCATCATCGTCGGAGTGGGCGGGGCCGACTTCAGCGCCATGGAGTTCCTGGACGGAGACGATGGGAATCTACGCTCTGCTGCGGGCGAGACTGCCATGCGGGACATCGTGCAGTTCGTGCCATTCAGGCAGTTCCAAAATGTAAGCTACATCACGAAGCGACGTCTTTATAGGCATGCACCGCATAAGCTTCTTTAAAAATGAATTAAGTCATGCATACATTTGAATGTGTTATACATCTTATTTCAGGCAGGCAGTGCAGCCCTTGCCCAAAGCGTACTGGCAGAGTTGCCTGACCAAGTGGCCTCCTTCTTCAATTTATTTCACCTGAAGCCCCCCATCGATCCCAGTCCTTCCTAGAAATGTAGGCGCACCCCCAGTCTTACCCGCATTTGATCCAAAGCTGCATGCATTTCAGTAGGAGCGTAATTATACAACCTAGTTTGCTTAATTAACCACCCTGTTTTTCTTTTCATGGGGTTTTTATGGGGTTTTCATAACTATAAGAGCAGTATTAATCTTCTCATCTAACTCTCTGGTTATAAGTAATAAAACATATTTCCCATAATGTCTAACTATTGCATACAGAATACATACCAATACCATTTCTATGTTGTGGGAAGTATGTTGACATTACACTTGTATACTCTGTGCTAGTGTAGTCACTGACCTCAGCATCATTTGTTTGGGCTGGTTATTTGCCACCGTCAGTGTAGAAACAGAGATGTTCAGCGTTCACCTGCGTAGTCCCGAGCTCCTCACTCGTGGAACTGACCTCTAGGAAACATTCATATCCTGATCATACTTGAATATTCATCCAATCGGTGCAACACACAGACGCCTGCAGCTCATCTCCGCCGCTCACCGCTTCTCCTATTTGGTTCTCTCCTCTGCTGCTTCTCTTTAGGGTCCTCAAGAACTGCTCGCTCAGAGCGTCTTGGCAGAAGTCCCGGGTCAGGTGACGAGCTTCTTCAAAACCGTGAGTCTGAAGCCCCCCCACGGCGACACGCCTCTCCCTGACCTCTCAGCATCAGCACCCCCCCAGTGACCAACATCTCCCCTCAGGATACCACATGAGCATGCAGCATCCAGTCTGGCAGTCATGCTACGACTTGTAAATACTGTGCAACAGTAGTATAAAGCCATAGCACACAGATATTGTATACATTTTCTAACATTTACTAACATGTACTCAACTGAAACATTTATTGTGACACTTCTATGTGACTCAAGTGCCAGGATTGTTAATTGTTTGATTGATCTGCATTGATTTCAACAAATGTGACTTGATTTAAGGTCCTTGGTTCAGCCATCTCATCAGTCTGTCTGAACGTGTACATGAAAGGGCTGGAGACTGGAGTACTTAATGTGTTCTCCGTGTTTGTGCTTGTATTTCCTCCAGCATCGACATATTGCAACCACTTGTATGTTGGTTCTCACACTTTCATGTTTCCTTTGAAATCATGGATTTTTTGGACAGATCAAAATATATACTGTATATCAAATACAATTCAGTAATGTTTACATAATGGATGAATAAGTTTGCGTAAATTCTTAACTTTTGTAGGTTTTACGTGACCAAAACAATTATTTTGTACACTTGGTGCTGTTTTGTATGTCAGTCAGTTTTTTTTAAATTCTGTTCCACCATTTGATGTTAACATATTGTGTTAACAATGAGAAACCCTAGAAGTGATTGATTACATCAGTAAGCTTCATGCATGCAGCTATAATGCATGTTTGCACCGATGTACATGAGAAGTTCACTCCGTCTTAAGAGATCGTAAAACGTATCACTTTACTGACTGTTAGAAAAATTGCCCAATACATTTCAATAAGTGTACATGTATATTTAATATGCACTGATCACTGTGCCATTGCCTTAATATACTTTGTCATTGACTTTGTTTTATTGATATTTTATGTAGATATATGCAATGCAAGAAACAAAACGCAATGTAAGTCAACCTACAAAATAGCCAGCTTCTATTTCAGTGTTTTTTATATCAAGATATTAGATCATTTAAAAGTGTTTTTTGTGCATTTTGTTTACCACTGCCTTCCTGTCATGACATTAAAGAAGTACTGTATGTATTTGAACAAAGTAGTGATTCATATTCATGACACATTTTGTAACACAACCAAAGTGTTGTAACACTGGACTTTGTCCTAGGATGAGCATCTAAAGACAATGAACACACTTCCTTGTTCTTTTTGTGTCGCGTGCGCACACACACACACAGTCATGTTCATACTGATGCTAATACAATGTGTACCTTGTTTACCAACGAAATAAAGCGCTGGAGCGATCCGATAAACAGCCCTGCAAAGGGGCGTTTATGACACAGTGTGTAACTGCAGACGAATATTAAATTGATCAATTTCCCGTCCATGCAAAAGTGACCATGAGTAATCCAGTAAGACTTCCGGTTGTGCACACTGAATCTTCCGGTGATCATTTCAAAATAAAACGTTCAGACTTGACAGCGATGCAACTTGCTCAGTGACCATCAGAGTATGGGGAACGTTCATTACACATCAACTCTAATTATAAGAGCGTCCTGGCGGATATAATAGTTTACTACGACTACCGGTGAAGAAATCCAAGATAAAAGTAAAAAACAATCAGGTGGTAAATTCACACAGTGACTATTTGAAGCTGGATTGTTGTTGTAGCAGACGTCTTTGTGGGTGTAACTTTGTCGTGTTGACGTCAGAGCTCGAGGAGGAGAGCCCAGACATCACGTCATTGCGTCACTTCGAGAGGGCGAAACCATCCTGCTAAGCTGTCACGTTCATGTCGAGCAACTAGAACCACCCAACAAAGTATTTTCCTATTGTGAATCCAAACACTTTTAACGGTAAGTTTGAATTTAAATCACCAACTACTATTTGGGTGAAAGTTAACGAGCCAAACCAGCTGTTTATCAATTTACTAAGTAATCAATAACCAGCCTGGTTAGCTCGCTAGTTCGTCGTTTTACTTTCTCTTATTGTAACAGCTCGTCCGCTTTTTCCCTCCGGTTGGACCTCATTAATGCTGAGGTATTGTGTTACACTTCCCGCGAGACGGTTGCTGGTTCACCACACATGTTTGAGTGAGGCACCGCGGGTTTAGTGTCAATTTGAAGCGTCAAAACTCTACAATTGATATTTGCGGCGTAACGTACGTTATCATAACGTCACTGTGTTGCCAGCTCGCGTGAAGTTACCGCCCCCAAAACAAAATATTGTATTAATGGAAGTTCCCTTCCAGTGGCAACGTCAGTGTTGAACGGTTACACACCTTTCTAGGCTGTTAAATCTTGTCTTACACGGACCTAAAAAAATGCATTTGAATAACATGTGACGTTCACACAGTAACGTCCCTCTCTGCGTGTCCTTCTCCAGCTCGTTACCAGTCAGTCTGTGGACAGACATGGCGACCCAGTGTGTGACCAAGGTGGAGCTGACGGTGTCCTGTGATCATCTCCTGGATAAAGACATCGGCTCCAAGTCTGACCCTCTGTGTGTGCTTCAAACGAGCAGCTCTGAATCCCAGTGGTACGAGGTCAGTAGGATGTCTGGATTCATTCAACATCCGGGAGCTCACAGATTTATAGTTTCCATGAGTGAACTGTTGCCCCAATCATAACCATGCTGCCTACCGGTAATTCTGCTTGATTTAATTTTGAACATCAAACACATTGTAATCAGTCCGTGTTTGAAAGGCAAAACAATTATTCTTAAGCATCTTCCCCTGCTCTGAGAAACAGACAATGCGGGATATTTTAAATAATAGGTTTTACGTAGGTGTGGCAGTTATGTCACTGCAGCACCTGTAAAAGAAAGTCTCAGAGCAGTGTTAATCGTTAACCCCCAAATAGAAAAGTCAGTGTTGTGTAAAGCAGCAGCAGTCACATCATGTCCATTTCCTCTTTCATCAGTGCATGTGGGCCAATACATTCTACAGTTTAAATGTGTGCACGTAGCGACGCATAAAGCAATCCGACCTTTCCCAACAGGTGGACCGCACAGAGAAAGTCCAGAATTGCCTCTACCCAAAGTTTGCCAAGAAATTTTTCATCGACTACTACTTTGAAATAGTGCAGAAACTGAAGTTTGGGATTTACGACATCGACAACAAAACTGTTGACCTGAGTGATGACGACTTCCTGGGGCAACTGGAGTGCACCTTGGGCCAGGTAAGTGTTTGGCTTCATGTTGGGCTGAAGGTTTCAATTCCTTACTTTGAGTTTCACCCAACAAAGTTTGTACATTTTTGGTTAACCAATCAGTATAAAGATTCATTATAAACTGACGTAACTATGGCTGTCTCCGACCAAAGAAATTCTTAGTCAACTAACACTCTAATGAATGTAATCGACAGATCTGTAAAGCTGTCAGTCAGACGGGTGCCGGACACATTGTGTGCTGTAATAACACAACTGTTACACATCAAGAACTAACGTCCCTGATAAACAGTTGCTGTTTCGGCTCTCAGTGTAATCTGATCCCAGATGTTCACTCTGCCTGCTTGTTTTGCATGCTTGCCTCGTGGTTAGGAGGCCGCTGTGTTGCACTCATCCACTGCTTTTGCTTTTGCGTCTTCTTTTGTTAACTTGCTCTTGTATCTGCTTTTAGGTTGTGTCCAGTAAGAAACTGACCCGGCCACTCGTCTTGAAGAACAAGTCCCCTGCAGGAAAAGGGACCATCACAGTGAGTGATGGAGAGAGCCAGAGAGAAAGGTGGCCGTGTTGTTTGCTTTGTGCTCTGTTGTTCATCTTCTCTTCTCGTCACAGATCAGTGCTGAAGAAGTAAAAGATAGCCGGGTGGCCAACTTTGAAGTTGAAGCAAGGAAACTAGACAACAAGGTATGTGTGATTCTTTTAGAAGTATAACAGGCTGTTATTCATTTAAAAATATTCAGGCACATTATACTTACTGTGTTTCATTACTTTAATCGTTTACAGGATCTCTTTGGGAAGTCCGACCCGTACCTGGAATTCTACAAGCAGACAGCAACTGGATGGCAACTCGCTCACAGGACCGAGGTACGAATGACAGAGAGCTGTGGAATGAAAGTTACAAATCCTAAACAAGCGTCGTCATATTCACCTTCATTCCTTTCCTGCCGCATGCACAAATACACATTGACCAGGGAAAAGTGCGCCGATTGAGCTAATTAATCCCCTTTTTAATGTTAAAGTAGATTAACAATAGGTTTAAAAACATCTGGACAATATTTCTGACTGCAGAAACGACAACTAAATATGATTTCAGTCGCCTTTTAAGAATCTGCATCGGTTCCATATGAATTGGTTCTTGATGGAGTAGTCTGCGCCGGTATGATTGTCATGAATTCTGTCTTCAGGTGGTGAACAACAACTTGAATCCAACATGGAAACCCTTTCGCATCCCCCTGCAGTCTCTCTGCGGAGGAGACCTGGAGAAACCGATAAAGGTACCCGAAATACACTTCCTAACCGCGATCCTTGTGGTTGAGTGGCACTCTGTGTTTTCACTGTCATGACATAATACAACCGGTCTGGAAGGTGTGAATCGTCTCTCAGATATCTCAAAGCATTGTTGGAGTGTATTTAATACTAGCTTGATGATATATATTTCTTGAACTTCTGAAGCGCACATGTCAGGAAGGAAGCTGTTTTCAAGCATACAGTACAAGTGAGTTACCCAGTGTGTTACAGTGTTTGTCTTCTTTCATCCTGCCATCACTTAACGGGTGAAGTTTGTGAATGGAGTGGAGAGGGGGGGGGGGTACACGACGATGCCTGAGTGAAGTCGCAGGCCCTCCAAGTTTCCTTCATCCAACACGATCCTCTCATGAAACGGATGTGTCTGAAACCACACGTTCCTCTAGTACGCTAGTACTAGTACGTCTAGTACGCTAGTGTTACCAAGAGTTCTGTTCTGAATCTCACTTTTGCATGTTTTTGTTTCTTCTGTTTTCTACATTTCCAGTTAAAAAAATAAACGAATAGGCCATGTTCACGCATAAAATAAATACCATGTATCACTGCTGTCCAGATAGGTTGGATCATATTTTCTTCACCTTTTTCCAGGTTGAGTGTTATGACTATGACAACGATGGCTCCCACGATCTTATTGGCGCCTTTGAGACCACAATGACACGCTTCCAGCAAGCGTCACGAACGTCTCCGGTATGTGTGTGTGTGTGTGTGTGTGTTTACGTTGTTTGTTTGGATGTGCAACAACCAATATTTCAAACATTATCTCAAGCAGCGTGGAGCTGTTTATTCTACTTATATTTGGTCCTTGTGAATTAGTCTCGCTAAGAGCGCCGTCTAGTGTAGTTCCAAGTAAAATGTCAATTTCAAAACACACAACTTTGACTTTTAAGGGCGCCTCTCGCATTCACACCCACGCTTTTGTGTTTTGTCCTCAGGCAGAGTTTGAATGTGTCAACAGTAAAAAGAAACAGAAGAAGAAAAGCTACAAGAACTCTGGTGTTGTGAGCGTGAAGACATGCCAGGTAGAGACTGTTGCATTGTTCTCTTGTGTGATTCGATTGCATGCTCTCTCATACTCTTTTATGAAACGTATATTTTATCTTTCAGGTGGTGAAGGAGTATACCTTCCTAGATTATATTATGGGAGGCTGTCAAATCAACTTCACTGTAAGTCTTGGTTTCTCTATTCATGCCTCTTTGTATTCTTGGAACACTAATAAGCTCCGCATGTCTGCCGGCTCCCTGAATGCTTTTTGCAGGTGGCTATTGACTTCACAGGCTCCAACGGGGACCCCAGGTCTCCTCAGTCTCTGCATTACATTAGTCCTCAGGGGGTCAACGAGTACCTCTCTGCTATCTGGTCTGTGGGCAACGTCATCCAGGACTATGACACGTACGTATGACGCATGAAACACACTCTAAACGTCATGTGAAGAAATACCACGTCACCAAAGTTCCCCATCATTTGTACGCAAAGCTTTTCCGAACGTGAGATGACCCGATGACACAACTGTATTTGCAACGTAGCTTGCATTTCTTTATGGCTGGAATAAAGTTGTATTTAATAGACATAATAATCTGTCACTAATGTACTAGTGATGTTTCTTTCCTTCCTGTGTAGCGACAAGATGTTTCCTGCCTTTGGCTTTGGAGCACAATTACCTCCCACATGGCAGGTAAGACTTGTTAAAACTACGAAATGCACAAAAAAGATTTGACTGCTGTTAGAATCAGATTGAAAAGTCATACAGTAGTTTGACACAGGAACTGAAATCTGACGGTGTTGTTTCTTTAGGTTTCCCATGAGTTTCCTCTCAACTTCAACCCAGCAAATCCCTTTTGTACAGGTATGTATATGAATCATTGCACAGCATGTACATTTAGACAGTTCTTTACATATACAATGTGTAGTGTGTTGACACAAGTGTGATCCCTACTGTGCGTGTGTGTGCGTGTGTGTGTGTGTGTGTGTAGGCATTGAAGGTGTGGTGGAGGCCTACAGGTCGTGCCTGCCCCAGGTCAAACTCTACGGTCCCACCAACTTCTCCCCTATCATCAACCATGTAGCCTGCTTTGCTAAGCAAGCCCTCCAGCAGACCACTGCATCGGTGAGTATTTGCCTGTTTACATCAGGGGTCACTAATAGGCGGACCGTAGTCCGGATCCGGACCCAGACCGCTTGTATCCGAATCCTGGACCTAAAACCGATAGATGATTGAGAATTATTAAATTTTAATGGAGCGCTTCTATTTTAACCGGCACAGCTTTTACAGCCTTTACGGCACTCGTTCAGCAGGGCAGGAAACTCAACGACCAATTACATGCATGTAAATCACATCACGTGATGCTGCTCAGCCAATCAAATACGTGTATTCTAATATTTCTAATATTCTAATAGTTATTTCACATGACGTTCTCCAAAAAGTGGACAGCGAGACCAGAGCCGTTAACAAAGAATAGACTGACTCGTATATCTTAATTCTTCCCACGTCAGTTCAAAACCAGTAAGTCTCATATGTTCAGAGAACGTGACGATTATTAAAAGCAGTAATGTGAAGCGTCACTACGAGAAAAAGCACAAATCTTTTGCGCAAATTATCCACTCGCATCCAAAATGAAGTCACAGAAAATAAACGATCTAAGAGCCCAATATGATCAGAATCCTAACACATTTATTCACTTCCCAACAATGATGTTAACAGAGAGAATAGAGCTGAAACAAGTGGTTTAATAGCCACAGATAAAGTCCCTGCTCACTGAAAAATATAACATCACTTCACACCTGAATGAACTGAATTTAAAGCTGCAAGGACAATTCAGTTCAATTCATTTCACTGAATTTCACATTTTTCAAAAGCTTTCTGTTATTTATTTTATTCTTAAATGCCGCCCTTATTTTACTTGAAATGAGAGACTAACATGTATTTATTATTAGAGTATGTATTATTTATAATTCATCCAGTTCAATTTGAAATCTGACAGTAAATATTGTTGAGATATAATTCCATTGAACTTTCTTTATTTGATTTGACAGTCAGTTGTTGTCTACATACAACTGTTGGCTACTTCGATATATATGGAACGGAATCATAGCGCACTTAGATTATTGTGGTGTTCTGGACCTTTACATGAGGACATTCTCTCTAACTGGAGTAATAAGTAAATCACAGGCTCACAGGTCTGCATACACAGAGACTCCATATTTGACAGATGAAGTAACATGAAACCATGAATGATTTGCAAAGGAAGACCTTCCAGTTCATCATTATTAGTATTTTGTCTGAAACCATCCTGAGTAGAAAGTCCAATAGTCTTTTTTACCCTTGCACCCCCACTGGCTGTTGCACAGTTCATTCACACTTGCAGAAAACATCCCGATGTGCCACATTGGACAGGTACTCGTTTTTAAATTCTTTGTGCACACATTTCAAAATGGTGCAAGAGGATTCGGAAATGGCTTGATCCAGAGCAACAGGAGTTTTTAGATAACACCATAGTGATTGCCTGTTCAAGCTATTTCCAGATGCCAGGCCCATGGTTTCTAGATGTAATGTCCCAGAGAGGCATTACCGTCAGTTGTATGCCTGTCAATAGCTGAATATATGTGGAAGTCTCTGAACCCCAGAATAAATTAATAATAACTTCTTAAAAGTCTTAAGTAATGCCAAAGTTGAATACAATAATCATTATTAGTTTAAATTATCACTCTGTAACTCGTTTTCTTGCGTTTCAAGCGTCTCATCTTACTATAAAGCAAGGAATTTCTGTGTTTCTGTATGTTCTTCGCATATCTCTAGAGCAGCTCTTCCAATCTACTTCAGACACGCAACGCAAAACTAACAACAAATAGATTTGGATTTGAGTCCTAGTAGACCTTGATCCTGTCAGACTATAATAATAAGCATTTGGGTCTTTATCAAAACTTGCACACAGTTCAGCCATTTAATAATTCATCTGCTACCTCTGTTGTTGCCGTCTCCCCGAAGCAATACTATGTCCTGCTGATCATCACTGACGGAGTGATCACTGACATGGATGAGACTCGCAGCGCCATCATCAACGCCTCTCGTCTGCCCATGTCCATCATCATCGTCGGAGTGGGCGGGGCCGACTTCAGCGCCATGGAGTTCCTGGACGGAGACGATGGACGTCTGCGCTCTCAGACCGGCGAGACTGCCATGCGAGACATCGTCCAGTTCGTGCCATACCGGCAGTTCCAAAATGTAAGTCAGTGGAAAAAAAATCCCCTTTCTATAGCACTGATTGCTTTTATAGAAGCTATGTGTTTATGAATAGGGTTTGCTTTAATTTCATGAAATATGTCTTTAATAAGCCAATTCATTTCTTTACAAAACTGCATGCCTTTCAAACTTTTTTCTGAGCATTTCACTGCGTCATTTTTGGTTTAACTGGCTTCAAAATTTTTATATATATATATATATATATATATATATATATATATATATATATATATATATATAGTGTCCCGATCTAAAACCCATCAGCTTGGCCCTCACTTAGCTTACGTCTGTGCATTGTGTATTCATCTCTTTTCAGGCGCCCAGCCAGGCTCTTGCCCAAAGCGTATTGGCTGAGTTACCTCAGCAAGTGGCCTCCTTCTTCAGTATATTCAAACTGAAGCCTCCCAATGATCCAAATACTTCATAGGGGTACCCCAAATATTTCTTCATACAATTCCCCATCACCCTAGCCTGTGCTTGGCCGATATGAATAACCGCCTCCCTGCACGAGTCATCGCATAGAGTGATTCCTATCCTCATGTTTTCATTATTTTCCAACTTTGTATTGCTAAAGATCCACCACCAGTGCTGAGTGAGAGAGATGGTACAATACATTCTGTGTGAGAATATGAAGCACTGGTGACCGATCTCAGAAACACATTCTTGTTTACATTAAAGGGAAAATTCCACCGCTCAAAAGCACTTTGTGCAGATTAATCCATTGTTATGTAGTACATAGTACTATAGTCACCAGAGTCAACAATCTGTCATCAACACTTGCATCTTCAGCTCTTTTCCAAAGAGAATAGGGTGGAAGCGAGACAAAACTAAGAGGAAATGACAAAACAATAGTATTGTTGTCACTGTTGCTGCTCACGCCATCTATAAATGCAACAAGTACAAGCAACTCCTCTGGAGGTTGCCAGAAAAAGTGGCATTGTGACAAAATAACTCTCGAAATATAGTGAAAAGCAAAGGTGGTTGGAATTTTCCCTTTAGCTGTCTTCAGCTGCATGACGTTCTACTTCTCATTCTTTTATTTTTTTTATTTTTTTACTTCTCATTCATTTCATTAAATCAGTGACAAAATTCTTTTTTTTTTTAAATGTTTTTTTCTCTTCCTTTTGCACTTCAGGGTCCTCGAGAAGCGTTGGCAAAGAGCGTGTTGGCAGAAGTACCAGGTCAGCTGGTGGACTTTTACAATACCACGAAGCTGAGTCCACCCAAACACAATGCCACCCCAAAGCCTGCAGGTACCATCTGATGACCCGAGGAAGAAGCCAGA